>NW_006399789.1:17328570-17366624 GCF_000299155.1 Elephantulus edwardii
GTAATCAGGATGGGTGTGTCAGAGGCAATGCGATTGGCACAGGATAGAGCAGGGTTTAGGGCTGTTGTACATAGGGTTGCTATAAGTCACAAACGACTCGACGGCACATAACAACAACAACAACAACAACATCTTCAACTTTCCAAAGTCGAATTAGTGCTTTATCATCCAGAAAATTTGAAGACACTTCTACAAAGCTAAAGATTTGCATATTGTCTCTCTGATCTTAAGGGAGTGGTAGTATTACTTTTATTCTGCATAGGAGGCACAGAAGGGTTGGTTAACAAGCTAATGAGAATGAAGACAGGCATGGAACCAGTACGTGAGTTCAAGTCATTAGGTTCAGATTCAAGGCTTATGACCACGATGCTACCCATTCAAAAAGCATCTCAGTGTTATTAAAGTGTCTCAATAAATACTAACCATTTCATCATCTCTCTCTTCTCCATCCTCCTTGGGGTCAGTTTTCAGAGATAATTTTGGTTTTTTCTTCCGACTACATTTAGGATCTTCTTCCTCGTTGTCTTCTCCTGTGTCCCTTTCTTCTTTCTGATCTCTGTTGTTTATAAACCCAAAAAAGTGACAGAGAGCAAAACCTATCAGACAACTACATGTTGATTATGAAGGCACGTTAGTAAAAAACAAAACAAAAAAAAAACACCCTCTGAAAGAAAAATATTTACTCAAAGGGGAAATGTATAGATATTAGAATATCATAGTTTTGGAGAGGATGAAACCATGTTTCTACTTGGAGGCTAAGATATTGAAGCTCCGTCTCACATACTTTGGACACATGGCCAGGAGAGACCAGTTCTTGGAGAAGGACATCATGCTCAAAAGGGTGGATGGACGGCGCAGGAGAGGAAGACCCTGAATGAGATGGATTGATACAGTAACTGCGGCAATGGGAGTTGGTGTGTCGGAATTTGTGATATTGGCTAAGGATAGGGCAGGGTTCAGAGCTGTTGTAAATAGGGTTGCTATGGGTTGCAGGTGACTCAAAAGCACATAGCACATAGCAGCAACAACAACAACATGTAAGGATTACTTAAAAATGCTAGTATGTATGAGAAGGAGCTCTGGTAGCCTGATAAGGAGCTGTGCTGCCATACTAAAGGCACACAGGTCAAATCCACCAGCTGCTCTGAGGAAAAAAGATGGGCCATTTTCTCCTGTGCCATTAAACGGTCCCTGAAATCTGCTGGAGGATCAGTTAGGAGTTGGTTCTGACTTGATGGTACACAACAAGTACATATGACAGTTATCAAGGTAAAAAGTAGAAACTTTCTTACATCAATCTTAAAAGACCAGAAGTACATGTGAAATGGGTTCTAACAAGTTTCAAATTATTTTTCTTTTCCAACTACCATCCATAAAATGAAGTAACTGATTCATTCATTCAAGATATTTGAGTCTTTAGAGCAATATTAAAGTAATTAATAAGTGTAAGAAGTTCAAGTGAAAGAGGCTAAATATAGCTTTGTAAAACATCAGTTAACCAAGAAAAAGAAGAAAATTCTCAAGTTTCTGCTAATTAAAATAACACAGGAAACTCCACTGAAACATAAATGTCAAGTCACTTAATGGGAGCAACACTTATTTGCAAAAGATGAATCTTCCTGGAAATGAGGGGAATTTTTGTTAGCTATGCATCAGTGTTGGACAATGACCAAGGAGGATAGAAGGAGAATTGATGCCTTTGAGCTGTGGTGCTGGAGAAGAGTATTAAGAATACCATGGACTGCTAGGAAAACAAATAGATTCATCCTGGAAAGGGTTAAACCGGGTGGCTCCTTGGAGGCAAGGATTCTGAGGCTCCGTCTAACATACTTTGGACATGTTGTGAGGAGAGACCGGTCCTTGGAGAAGGGCATCATGCTTGGGAGGGCAGAGGGACAGCACAGGAGGGGAAGGCCCTCTATGAGGTGGATTGATTCAGTGACTGGGATAATCGGGATGGGAGTGTCAGAGACAGTGCGATTGGCACAGGACAGAGCAGAGTTTAGGGCTGTTGTACTTAGGGTCGCTATGAGTCACAAGCGACTCGACGGCACATAACAACAACAACAACATTCCCCAAATGGCACTGTTGATGGTGGCACCAGTCACAGTTGACATGCCCTTCTCATAATCCTCAATCCGCACTGATATCAGCAGTAAGGAGACTCACTCCGCTATCCACTCTAGGTATTTTCAATTCAGTTGATTCCCAATCAGTGGAAAGTTTGAGGTGATTTACTTCAAAATACCCAAAATACAAACTACATTTCCATGAAGACCAGTATCACCAGACAAGTTTAAAAACTCTTAGCTGAAAAGTAATGAGTATTTTTAAAAAGGCTGAAAATAGAGGCAGAGGTTGCATCACAGATAGATCTGATAGAAGGCCAGTAAAAAGCATGTCTCTGAAATTGGCAAAAACCTACTTGTCTTTGACATGCCGAGCACAATTCTGGCTGCAATAGTTTCCTCCAGAAAGACACTCATCTACATTGCCATACTGACAACAGTTCTCACAGAATTGAAGCCCTTCTACTTTCACTGGCTCCTTCAACCTGAAAGGCATCCCAGTCTTCTCTGAAAAGACTAAAAGGGGGAAAGAAAATCAATATAAAATTAAAGCCATGACACAAACAACTTTCCAAAATACTTTTAAATTTTTTCTTTTAACAGTTTTGCTAGCAATACAATCAAAGAATGATTGTTGAATGAATGAATGGTTAAACTATAGCATTTGGAGAGCAATAGCTTAGGATTCCCCTGAAGCATTTACAAATATATATATCCTAAAGACCCACAAGTACATATTCTGCTGGAAAGAGAAGTAAGAGCTTGTCTAAATATTGTTCTAGAGTTCAAAGTAAAGTAGAGAAAACATCATTAATCACTAAATCCAGAAGATCAAACTAAAAAATGCTTAAAGGGTCTATTTTTAACAAAATTTTAAAAGGGTCATCTATGTTGCCTCATGTTTATAACCTTTTGGTAAGTAATCAAATTTTGTTTAATTGGTTAAGTCAACGTCTAATTTACTTTTAATGTCTAATAGTAGATCTCTTGAATTACAATTATCTAAATCATTTAGGAACTCCCATTTGCCTGAATCATTAGGCTAATCATTCATTCAGCAAACATTCATTAGGCCCCGGTTTACTCTAGACACTGATAATGACAGTATAGACCTTCTCCAAGAAAAGTGCATAATCTAGAAGTGAAGACAGACAAGAAAACTATTATTCATACTACAATGTGATACATGCAATAACAGAAGGATGGAGAAGTTCCAGAAGTAGTTACACAGAAAAAGTGATTCATTCAGCTCAGGGTAAGGTCAGGGAAGCATTTTCTAATATGAAGCCCCAGAAGGGATTTGAAGGCTAAAGAAGAATGGACCAATTGGACAAAGAAAGAAATAACATTTAAGGCCAGAATAAAGAGCATGAGCAAAGGCAAAGAAACATGAAACCACATGGGGTGCTGGAAGAATTATGGGTAACTCAATGCTGCAGGCAGGGCCAGACAACGATGTACAAAGAACAGAACAGAGAGTAAGGAGACACAGAAAGTAGAAGGGTCACCCAGATCTTTGTATGTTTTGCAAAAGAAGCAGCAATACATTGCTGAAGTATCAGACAAGCAATCAACCTAAGTTCCTCTGACTTCAGTGTGCAGGGTAAATAAAAAAAAGGGTGAAATAAGAAGCAGAGTGATTATCTGAGAGGCTTCTACACGAGTTCACGTGTGCGTTAATAAAAGCCTACATTAAGTCAGTGGAAGTGGTAACAGGTAGAAAAAGGCCAGATCTGAGAGATATTCAGGAAATAAAACCCAGGAGGATTAAGTGACAGGATGGGGAGTGGGAGGGAGAACAGATTCAGGATGACTCCTAGGTTCTTGCTTGTACGCTAGGTGGTTGGTACTACTGTCAAATGAAATAATAGGACACAGAAGAACGAGCAGGTTCAGGGAGGGAAGAGAAAAATAGAAGATGAATTGCATTTCAGACGTGGAGTTTGAGGTACCTGTGGGACATCCAGGTGGAGATGTCCAGTATGCAGGTGGAAATACGGGCCTGGAGCTCGGGGGAGAGGTCGGGGCTGGAGATATAGATTTAGGAGTCATCAGCATATAGGTGTTAGTTACAACCATCGGAATAGATGAGAAAAAAAGTGGCAGACTTTTGGCTAAATCATCTGGGTAGGCTTTTACAACACGGATTTACGTGGCAATTTCCAATTAACTGTTTGCTATGACAGATCTGGTATTAGGAACAAAGACAGTTAATAGCAATTTTAAAATATAAAAGCTGGCTTCATGTCAATTTCATCAAGGACATTTACATATGATCACGTGACATGAAAATCACCCAGGATTTTCAAAGTTCTGTCTTACTGCAAAAGCGTTCTACTTTCTTATTTTAAAACCTTCAAAATAAAGAACCTGAGATGATGATGGCTCTTTCTTACCTTCTTGAGCAGTGGGCACCATCCAAGTTGTGGTGGCGGTTGCCTTTTTAACATTTTCCATCTCACTCTCATCTGTAATCACTTCCAGGGCTCCAAACTCATTTACCCGAAACTAGTGTCAACACAGTGGAAAAAGGAAAAATTTACAAAAGTGCTCAGAACAGTAATCATTCAATGGCTGACACTGATTGCCTTTAAGAAAATTATGTTTTCAGAGCTTATTTAAACAATATACCTTATTTAAACAATATACCTAAGGCTTGAAATAATATCCAGATTTCCCCCATTTCATTCATGTTGGAATTTAGGGATAGGAAACAAAACAAAGTGCCTGAGGATGTGGAACTGCTAATCCACCTCTATGAGCTATACTTGTAAACACTCTTCACCATTGTTGTTGTTACTGTTACATGCCACTGAGTCGGCATGACTCATTGCAACCCAGTGAATAATAGCTCTGAACCTTTTTGGGGGTTGTGGTTGTTGTTATGTGCCATTAAGTTGCCCGAGACCCACAGAGACCTAATACACAACAGCTCTGAAGCCTGCCCTATCTTGAGCCAGTCTCACTAACTCCGACACACCTAATCCGATTGCCCCAGTTACCGTGTCAATCCATCTCATTGGGGGTCTTCCTTGAATTTTTGGGGTACAATCTTTTTTAAAAAACCCATATTACTGCTTAATTGATTACTGAGGTTAGTGAAAGGAGAAGTAGTAATTCCATAGGAAGCAACCTGTCTAACCCAAGCTCATCTAGTTCTACCAAAAGGACTGGGAGATGATATGAGATTGGCAGCTTCGTATGGAAAAGCCTGGCAATCTAATCTGCTCCTGTGAAGACCAATCCTAGGAAACATGAGGGGGTAGGTCTACCATGTCACATGGATCACTCACTGAAAATCAAAATTCACTTGATGGCATCTAACAACAACCATGACCTATGCACTTGTATCTTTATATTTTAGGACATAAACTTGGAAAGCCAAAGTCTGAGCCATGGCATGCCACCTTCAATGCCATACATACGCTTACTGTTCTTTGTGGTGTTATTAGGTGCTGTAAAGTTAAGTACTTTGGCTCACAGCATCCTTATGAACAGCAGACTCCTATTTGGTCCTATTCTGTGCCATCCTCATCGTCTCTGCTGCCACATTGAGCCCATGGCTGCAGTCACTATGTCAATCTATCTCACTGGGGTCTTCCTCTCCTTTGCTGATCCTGTATCTTTCCAAGCATGATGTCCCTTTGCAAGGAATAGCCTCTCCTAGCAATATACCCAAAAATATGAGAGATGAAGCTTCACCATCTTTGACTCCAAGGAACATTCTGGCTATGTTTTTTCCAAGACATATCTGTTTGTTCTTTAGAGTAATCTTTTCTAACACCACAACTCAAAGGCAACAATTCTTCTTCTGTCATCTTTTTTCATTGTCTACCTCTCAGATGTGTAGCAAGTAACTGAAAAGACCATGCCCTGAATCAGTTGTACCTTAAGCTTCAAACTGACATCATTGATCTTCAGGAGGAGCTCCCTGAGATTGAATTTGTCCAAAGTAATACTACTCCTTGGAATGCTCCAATATCATCAACTCTACCCAAACTCATTGTATCAAATCTGTTCCAATTCATGGTGACCCTCCCTCAGGTTTCTAAGGCTGTAAATAGCAATGGGAGGAGCCTGCCTATCCTTCTCATGGGGAGCCCCTGGTGGTTTTAAACTACTAGAAACTTGTTGCCTTTGTGTTAACAGAACCACTCGCTACAGACTATGCTAACAGAGCTTCCTTACTGAAGTCTAGTTTCCCCAAAAGAACTACAAATATCTGTGAAATCTGAACATGCACACTAGCTACTGACAAATTTTACTACCAAAAAAGGTAAAGGCATTCTGATCTTGGACCCATTTTGGTTCCACAAAATACTGAAGTTTTCCTGTCACTTCAAGGCAAGCCATGTCTCTCCAACAACCACATTGTGTGTGGACAGCTGAGCCACCATCTACGCAGGAATTCTGTCCTTTCCTCTCTGTATTCCACAGAAACAGAACATTGCTGTTGCTGTCTGAACATTAGAGATCCATAATTTTAACACAGTTTGAATTCACCAAGTGTTCTGTGGGAGAAGGATGTCCAATCTCCTCCCATATGATTAGTGCCTCAGAATACTGCTACAATTTCAGCTCTGAGTTGGTTCTGATGTGACAGCATACAACAACAATTTTAGCAAGTGATAAAGCGCTGGAAAGGGCAAAACTTAATAAAACTTTAAAGCTTTTATCCTTCACAAAGATACATTTGCCCATACAAATATAAATTAAACCTTTCATTCCCAAACTAAGCAATCTGTTTGATCTACTCAATAATATTATTTCACAAACTACACACAGCATACTGAGTATGCGTGCAAATGCCTGTGTGTAAAATCTTGTACAAAGTAGTAATAACTATTCTTTACACCAAGAGAAAATAATACCTTAAAGAATATTCTGCACATACTCCTCAATTACGTTTTCTAAATGGAACTGAGTTGACAAAAGAAAGGATGTTTCCTCCCAACTACATACCTTCAGACACAGATTCCCAAAACAATTAATGTGTACTACTCCTAGCATATACACCTTAAAGTGTGTATCAGAGAGGTGGTAAAAAAGTTAATTGGAAGGAATTAGGCTGAAATAACTTCATTCTTGGAAAAATAAAGTGTAAATGAAAGGAAGGAAAATAGATATGATCCCTACTCAAATCAGAAGATTGAAAATAAGGCTGATAGTACCATCTACTGGACAAGAGTAGAAAAAACATGCAATCACAAATTTTAAAGATATTACAGAAGTCAAAAAAATAACAAAAGCAGCCCAAGTGTAATAACTCATTTCAGTTAAGTAATTTTATTTTGGAGTTATTTTCCTCTTTCAAATACAAAACGTGAGAAGCAGCCCCATTTACACTAAAACACAAGACCCCTACGACTTATGTTTCCAAATTGCTAACTGCAAACCACGTTGCTTTTCAAACACTGATAAACAGAATAGCACTAGGTATAAAATCTTTGTGTTAAATATCCAAGCCTGTACCACCTAGAAATGATAAGTTCAAATATTTTCAAAATGAAAAGTTTTTCCTACAACACAATATTTAATCCTAGTCACCCTTTCCTTTTTTTCCAACATTAACTGCCAATAACTGACCTCCATTCAAAGTACAAAGTAAAGGTAAAATGTCACACAGGGGCATAAACAACTCCTTTTGAGGTCAGAAATCTTTGTTGAGCTTTATTCTTGTTGTGTGCCTCCGACTAAAACCAACCATAACTGACCCGCCAGTGGTTTTCAAAGGCGGTAAATAGCACATGAGGAGATTGTCCATCCTCCTCCAGGAGAACAGCTGGTGGGTTTTAACCACCAGTCTTTCAGATTGCAGTGCAGATTCTAACCTCTAGGATTTTAGGGAATGTTAAATTCCCTACAATTTTATGCAAAATTATGGTATGTGCATATGTATTATTTTCCAGGGATAAGGTCCATCTGACAGATTTTATCCCAAAATAATTCTACAGCCCTGGAAAAGTAAAGAACGTGTCCTTGCTCAATTTACTTGATCTTGAAAAGTAAAAAGCAAAAGCATTTATCAAATATTCTATTATTTGGATAAAAATATAAAGATCTAATTCTTTTTCCTCTCAATTATGATTTACTGTGTCTTCTACAATGTTACTTTTTTTTTTCTTGAAATATGAGATAATCTAGTATGTTAAGCACTCTATATCCCTATTGGCGTTCCATAAATAGATGTTCAGGCAGATCCACTACATTTTCTAACAAGTTTCTCACAATATTACACTTGGATTGTGAATGCAGTAAAGCTTTTTATAAAAGGTTCAGAAGTATGGAAACTTGATATAAACACCATTTTCCCTTCTTTTTACTTTACTTGTTGTTTTAATTAGAATGCCAAAATAGCACTCTAAAAATCTATCAAGTGAAGCAGAGCTAAGATTAAGAATATCAAAGTTATACAAGACACAAAAAGCATTTATTAAGCAAATCTACCATAGCCTCTAAGATGAGCATGAAATTCAGATGGAATAGAGGCAAGATCTCATCCTGGTTCTCGTGGACTTAGGGCTTCAACTGCCAATGTTGAGCTTCTCTCCAATGATTCTTTCCAAAGAGGTAGTTAATTTTATTCCTACATAACTCATCAGGTGAGATCCATGGGTAAAAAGACATCTTTTGTGTCTTTTAAAAAAGTTATTTGCAATGACTAAATCATTGAAAATACAAAAGTCAATCATTCTATATATTTCTGAACCATTATTCCTTCTTCACGTCTTTATTTCCAACTTTTGAAATCCAATTACCAGTTGTCATTAAGAAATCTTGACTGCGTATTAGGTCAATTTCGACAGCAAAATTTGGTAAAAGTTCTCAATTTGTTCCTTGTTGGCTCTAGATGTAGAAGCGTATATTCGAGTAATATTCATATTAACGAGTCTTCCTTGTATGTGTATAGATAGTATCTTATCACTCTCAACATTGTATTTCAGAATAGAACTTGAAATTGACTTTTTTACTAAGAATGGAACATCATTCTTCTGTTTTTCATTCCCAGCATAATATACTATATGATTATCTGATTTAAAGTGGCCACAGCTCACTGATGCTACTATTTCAATGTCCATGTGTTCCATTTAACTTTTTACAATTTCCAGTCTTCCAACATTCAAGCTATGTATTACATGTGCCAATTTTTAAATGATGTTTGTCATTGTTTTTCCTCACTGACTTGTTTCAATTAACAGATGCAGCCTTGGATGTGCTCACAAGTCTACGCCAGGAAATTTGGAAGACAGTTGTCTGGCCAACAGACTGGAAGAAGTCCATATTTTTTCCAATTCCCAAGAAAGGAGATTCAACAGAACGTGAAAACTATCAAACAATATCATGAATATCACATGTAAACAAAACACTGCTGAAGATCATTCAAAAACAGCTAGGACAGTACATAGATAGGTAACTTACAGAAGTTCAAGCAGGATTTAGAAGAGGCTGTGGCACCAGGGATTAATATGTCAGATAGATCATAGCTGAAAAGTTAAGAATTTCAGAACAAAGTCCATTTGTGCTTTATTGACTATGCAAAGCAAAGGCATTTTACTGTGTGGATCCTAACAACTTGTGGCTCACACTGAGAAGAATGGGGAGTCCCAGAGCATTTGACTGTGCTCATGTAAAACCTGTAGCTGGATCAGGAGTCCGTTGTGCAAACAGAGTAAGGGAATGCTACAAAGTTTAGAATTAGGAAGGGAGTGTGTCAGGGTTGTAGTCTCTTTTCATACCTATTCAATATGGATGTTGAGCCTATTATTTGAGAGGCTGGAATCTATGAGGAAGAACGTGACATCAGGATAGGAGGGAGAATGACCCATCAAGAACCTGCATTATGCGGATGACATAACCTGGCTTGCTGAAAGTGAGGAGGACTTGAAACACTTGTTGCAGAGGATCAAGGAATATAGACTTCAATATGGATTGCATCTCAATGTCAAGAAAACAAAGATTCTTACACTGGACCAGTGGGTAAGATCATGACGGATGGAGAAGAAATTGAAACTGTCAACAACTTCATCTTGCTTGGATTCACCATTTACACTGTTGGTTCTAGCAGTCATTAAATCAGGAGACGTATTTCACGGGGAAAGTCTGCAGTTAGAGATCTTTCTAAATTAATGAGGAGCAATTATGTCTAAGGTGCATATGATTCAGGCCATGGTCTTTTGGATCACTTGCTATACATCTGAGAGCTGGACAATGACTAGGGATAATAGAATAATAATTGATGCCTCTGAACTATGGTGTTGGAGAAGAGCAGTGAACATTCCATGAATGGCCAAAAGAATCAACAAATATATCTTAGAGAGGGTGAAGCCTCAGTTCTCATTGGAGGCAAGGATAATGAGGCACATACTTTGGGCATGTTGCTAGGAGGATCTGTTCCTTGTGGAGGACATGATGCTTAGAACAGTGGAGGGCAGATGAAGGAGAGGAAGACCTGTGACCCAGGTGGAGTGACAATGGTGGTTATCTCAAAGGGCTCTGAACTTTCAGAAGTGTGCGAATGGCACAGGGTTCAGATCCATTGTTCATAGGGTAGCCCCTGACATTATAACTGTTTCCAGTATGCAGATGCATTAAATTAACTGAAATATTAAAGACAGGTTATAATTGTGCCTGATATGTGTACAGGGTTGCAGAGGGTTTTGTGTGGCTTGTTTTGAACTACTTTTAACTGACTCAATTCTTTATCTTTTATTTAGAGGCTCTTCTGACTATTTCATTAAAGGAAATAAGTGTTTTTTAAAAGAACTCTGGTGGCCCAAAGCTTAAGTGTTCAGCTGCTAACCCAAAGGCTGGTAGTTGGTGCCAACAAGCTGCTCTGCGTGAGAAAGACGTGGCAGTCCGCTTACATCAAGATCACAGCCTTGGAAGCCTTAATATTAGTCATTACAAGACACCACTAAGGTATCTGTTTTCTTTTCATGATTTTATTTTTATTGGTTTTCATATAATCATTCTTATACATTTTCATACAATCATTCTTATACGTTATGCTTTACATTAATTACAATTGACCAATGTTTTTTATCATGACTCATCAAATCTATTCCTGAGCCTATTCCTTTTCTCTACTAATTTGTCCACCAGTCTCTGCTATCCTAGCTGGCTTTGTACCCATTTCCCCTTCTTTCCTTCTTTTCCCTTAACCCTCCCTATTTGAATAGCTAGATGTTAATATCTTGTCCCAAGTTTCTAATTTCAGCACCCATATTGTGTTTGTCCTTTCTTGCCAGTGTGTTAGTTTTTATCATTTGAAATGATGATATTTAAGCTCTGGCAATTTGTTTTAAGGATAAATATGTTAGTCAACTAATCCGCTTTTAACAGTACATCAGGAAGGTAAAAGTACACTAGTAATGAAATGAACTTAATAGATTTCTGCATCCTCACTATGGGGCACTGCTCTCAGCTAAGTGACAGCTATTCTTACTAAGTAAAATGGTATTGCTCTGA
This sequence comes from Elephantulus edwardii, assembly GCF_000299155.1. Lineage (NCBI taxonomy): Eukaryota > Metazoa > Chordata > Mammalia > Macroscelidea > Macroscelididae > Elephantulus > Elephantulus edwardii. The sequence continues at coordinate 17,340,109 of NW_006399789.1, forward strand.
GGAAAATGGGAAAGATTAGATGTGAAAAACAATGTATCCAAATTTTATAAGTAAATTAGTATAAAAAATGTGAAATAGAATTTTATTAATGATTGTATGAAACACAATGTAAATGAGAAATTGTGTAAAACAATATATATGAAACATAATATAAAGGTATTACTATATGAAAATCAATTAAAAATACTTTTTTAAAAAAAGATCGCATTGCTTTCAAGAGTGTATCTAGGTGTTAACTGTTCTATTGTTGGTTGCCCTTTTGTTTTCTAGAGCACACATAATGGATTTGGACCACCGACCCTAACTGTTTCCACTGCCCAGGGATTTGACACTTTAACAGCTGTCATTAGGTGCCCTTGGGTAGAGTATAACTCATAGTGACCCTATGAACAATATATCTGAATCTTATCCTATCCTGCACCATCCTCATCATCTCTGAAACACTTGAATCCATTGCTGCAGTCACCATGTTAATCCATTTCAATGAGGTCTTCCTCACTTTTGTTGATCCTCCATCGTTCCAAGCTTGATATCCTTTTCTAAAGAACAGCCTCCCCCAGCAACATGTTCAAAGTATGACAGATGAAGATTTATCATCCTTGCATCCAAGAAGCACTCTGGTTGCACCTATTCTAAGACATACCTGTTCGTTCTTTTGGCAGACCATGTATGCGATATTCAGTACTCTTTTCAAACACCACAACTCAAAGGCATCAATTCTTTTGTCATCCTTATTCATTCATAGTCCAGATCTCTGATCCATAGCAAGTGACTGAAAAGACCATGGTCTGAATCAGGCACACTTTAGTCTCCAAAGTGACAGTACTGTTCCTCAGGAATTTGGCAAGGTCCTTGACAGTGGACTTGCCCAAAGAAGTATGTCTTCTTATCTCCTCACTTCTGGTACTAAGGGCGTTAATTGTGGATCCAGTCAACAGTTTCTATACTTTCTCTATCTATCATGTTATTACCCACTGACCAAGTGACAATGCAATCTGTATTGAAGGCTGTAGTCTTCAATCTTCTGCAACAAGAATCTGGTGGATTCAAACTGTGTAACTCTAGCATGGCAATTCAATTCCTCACCACTAAGCCAGCAGAGATTCATATGCTTCATATGCTAGTTAGTGCAGACTAATATGCTTCATATGTATTAATGCATCTAAAGATGCATAGATATTTGATCTTTGCTTTATATGGGATAAAGAGGCCTGGTGACATGGCACATAATATAACCAAAAGGCTGGCAATTCAAAACTATCAACTGCTCCACAGGAGTAAAATAAGAAGTCTCCTCTCATAAATATGGCTTAATAGTAAGGAACTGTGCTGCCAATGCAAAGGTGTACAGACTGAATCTAAGCATCTTCTCTGTGGGAGAAAAATGGGCAATTACCTCCCATGTGGTTGACGGTCTCTGAAAACCAACTGGAGGGTCGGTCACCCATGGATTGGTTCCAACTCAACAGTACATAAAATGACAGTAACTCAGTGGAGGGCCACAATGACAAAATTCTCTTGATGGCAGGGGGTTTGAGTTTTATATGGGATGGCTAGCCTCCTGTGGGGACTAGAAGGGTATGAACTCTTCAACTAAGAATAGTGAAATGAGATGTAGCAATAGAACAAGACAGGAGTCAGGTCACAAGAGAACATCAGTAAACTAAGAGGTTCGAACTTCACCATAAAGATAAAAGCATTCAGTAAAGAAGTTCAAGTGGAAGAACAAGGTGTCTCAACTGGCTGGAATGTATAAGACCCTTATGGGGGAAAAACCCTTTCCAAATAGTAACACTAATGGAAGCAGATGAAAACCTGCTCCCATGTTAAGAAATGGACCTCTAGGTATTAGCTGATTTCTTCAGCTAACTATAGCTATTTGACTTAGGATAATGTACAATGTTGGTCAGGAAATCCACATGTCTATACCAACAGAAGCCTCCAGAGCATAATACAGGGAAACCGTTATGTAAGACTAAATTTCATTATTTATTCAAAGTCTTATAATATGTTAATTCTGTAAAAGATTAAACTCTCAATAAGATCTCTTAAACAAATCAGATTTTAATATAAAGAAAAAGTTAATTAAAATTCCTAAGCAGTATAGTTGATGGCCTAGTGTCAAGGAGCTGCGCTGCCAACACAAAGACAAGTAGTTCAAATCTACCAGCTGATCTGTAGGAGAAAGAACAATCAATTCCCATGCACTTTACTGCCTTTGAAAAGCCCCACTGTGGTTGTTGTGTGCCTCTGAGTTGGGGCTCTACAGCTGACCCGCCAGCAGGTTTTCAGAGAAAGTAAGTGACACAGAGGGAGACTGTCCATCCTTCTCTCATGAAAAGCCCCTGGGGGATCAGATATAAGGCTCCACCTTGATGGCACACACCAATAATAACAACAAACAGTATAATTAACTGGCTAGTCTCACAATCTACTTACATTTTAGGGTTGTTGTTTGTTGTTATTATGTGCTGTTGAGTCGCTTGCTCATAGCGACCCTATGTACAACAGCCCTAAACTCTGCTCTGTCCTGTGCCAATCACACTGTCTCCGACACACCCATCCCGATTACCCCAGTCACTGAATCAATCCACCTCATAGAGTCTTCCCCTTCTGCGCTGTCCCTCCACCTTCCCAAGCATATTAGAAAGTAAAAAATAAGAAAGAAATTTTAAAAACATGTGTGTAGAATTGTCTACAGCCCACAAAGTGAAATGGAAATATAGCAATTATTTCAGTAATTAGATGAGTCTAAAAGTCATATTAAGAACTCAAATTATAATATCCACTAAGTTTTTTAATTACCTGACTAATGAAAGTACTAATTTCTAATATCCACTACTTAGAAAAGTTTAAGGCAATCTGTCTTAGGGGGATGCAAAGTTAATTCCATCATTTAGAGCATACTGAACAAAAAAATATACATCTTGATTCACCTGGTAGTGAGACCAAAAGTGGTAAAAATATATAATAAAAAGAAAGGAATGAAGCATTAAAAATTGCATTTATAAAGTATACAGAATAGCCACAAAAGGTATTAATTTCCACTTTAGGAGACAGATGCTAATATCCTTATATTACACATAAGGATTTCTAAGTACAGAGAATTTAAGTAAAGCTACTATGTGGCTAGTATTATCAGAATTTGAGAATTTCTCTTTCTCAAAATATTTATGAGCTTTAGCACTCTCTATCATGTATAATCCAGATGGGCATCTGTAGAATATAAACCCCTTAGTATTCATGTATTTCTCATTTTAAAAAAAGGAGGGAACTTGCTCCAAAAAGATTAACTGATCTGTTTAAAGTCACACAAAACCGAAGACAAAAAACCCAATCTCCTACCCACACTTCACTAAAGCTCACTGCAATATTTTTAATAAGCTGACTAAAGTACAAGAGTAGGCAACTTCACAGCGTTAAACCCAGCCCAACTCAAATGCAAGCATTTTCCCCCACAACAGGTAGATTATCCAAATCTCACCCTGAGGTTGAGATAGAGCAGGCTTGGCTAAGATAAGTGTCAGTCACTAAAAGGGACTGAATTCCAAGCTATCAATACGAGAGCAGGAATTTCTCTTCAAGAGGGTCTAGCACAGCATGTGTTAGAGGCGGGAGCCAAGTTATAGTCTGTTAGGGCGATCAGAAGTTCAAACACCTGAATGCAAAAACAAAGTCTAAAGGGCCACAGACAGGTTCAAGGTCCCAAAGACAGTATTAGAGCAAAAGCAAACTGGAAATAAGGGGTGGGGGCAGCTGGCTTCCCAGTTGGGTGCTTGTGCAATGTTCCATGGGCCAGCAGATACGGTCCTGGAGTGGATTCAGGGGTGCCAGGAAGAGAGGCTGGACAAGCACACAGAAAGCACACAACTGAAGCCTTATTCCCTGAAGAGAGTTCTCACCTTTACAAGAGCAGTCTGATGAGGGGAACTGATTTTGAACAAAGAACCTCACAAAAATCTATATGTCCATTAGAACTAATTTAAGGGTTATGAATGGTCATATTTACTCAATACTAAATGATTACCCACTTTTTAAATGCAAAAATTAGGACACAGAACATGTCACTATTTATTAAACCCTTACTATAAAACTTAAGATGCTAGGCCTTCTATGTCTACCATTACTATTTCCTTGATACTAGGATATAGTTGAAACTGAAAAGATCCTTCTTGAAGCTGTAATGCTATTTATGCAAAATGAGCACACACTACAGAAATATTTCTCAATATCATATCTCAAATGACAAAAGTATCTGCTAATCAGGCTGTATTCCAATTGTTTTATATAAAACCAACACACCACCATACATAATGTTTTTCTTATTTCACTTAAGCCTTCAAATCTATTTTATATTAAGCACACTCACAGATAGATACATCCACCCAGATATAACATATAGCAACGATAGCTGCCTTACCTTTAAGTCACTTCCTGGCAACGTGCCCACTCCATCCTTCCAGTCCATAACACTAAATACGTCAAACTCTTGACCACTTGTGCTGGAGGCAGATTCAGTCATGGTTTTTGGTGGTTGTTTTTTTTTTTAAAACCTAGAAAGGGAAAAGAGCAAAAAAGATCATGTCACTAATATTCCAAACATCAATCATTTTTTATTTAAAGTGATTTTTCACTTAGTTTTCTCAACTATGTAATTGTCTTCAAATACCTTATTATCAAAATAAATCAAAATATGACTTCTACAGAAAAATTATTCACTATTTTCCGAGTACAATTAATGATAAATTACACTTAACAATTCTGAAGTTAAATGATTTCATGTTAAAATTCTGCTACACTTGAAAAGGAATTCAGTGTTTTTTGTCATATTCACTTAAATAATAACTAACATGATGTCATACAGATAGAATTTCTTGCTCTCCTTGTATATATTTCCTTTATTAAAATACTAAAAACTGTGCTGGAATAAATAAGAAACATTAATAGAAAATGTTGACAATAAAACAAAAATGAGGACCTTTATACAGAAGTAACAATTTTGGCTATCACAACACTAAATTTATTAATTATGTGTTCCATCAATATATGAATGCATGAGGTGACTGGTTAATTAAATAAACTAGTTTATTTAATTCAGCTGAAATATCTTCCAATATGTTATTGTTAGAGGTTAAGAAGATTTGTACAGGGGGGAAATTGGTTATATGATAAATCTGGGTAGCTAAACAGTGATATTTTTCATTTTAGTTGTTTAAAAAATTTAATAACTTCTATTGCTTTCCATAATCAGATCACTGGTAGTTGTATTTATACTCTGATTATGTTACAGTTTTACACTTGGTCAATTTGGGCTCATAGTAACCCTATATAACAGAGTACAACTGCCTCAAGGTTTGTAGGCTACAGCGATTACTGGGAGCCTTGGTGAAACAATGGTTGGGCGTTTGGCTGCTAACCAAACGCTATGAAGTTTAAACCCACGCAGTGGCTTCCCTAAGACAAAAGACAGTCTACTATAAATCTAACAATTTAGGGAACCTGATGGGGTAGTTCCACTTTGTTACATTGGGTTACCTTGAAAATCAACTCAAAAGCACCTAACAGCAATAACAGCATTTCCAGAGCAGATCACCAGGTTTTTTAATCCTATAGAGCCAGTGAGAGCATTTGGCCTTCCAATCTTTTGATTAGTAGCTGTTGCTGTTGTTAGGTGCAAAGTCGAGTAATGCTCATAGCGACTTCGTGAGCAACAGTTCTGAACCCTGTCCCGTCCTCCCTATCTCTGACACACTCAAGCCTGCTAGCCACTATGTCAATCCATGTGGCTAAAGGTCTTTCTCTCCGTCACCATACTCCCACCTTTCTAAGCATGATGCCCTTCTCCAAGAAACAGCCTTTTCTGACAATATGCAAAGTATGAAAGACAAAGCTTTGCCATTCTTGCCTCCAAGGAGCACAATGGTTGCACCTTCCCCAAGACATATCTGTTTTGTTCTTTTGTCAGTCAATGTATATTCAGGACTCTTCTCCAATACCACAGTTCAAAACCATCAATTCTTCTTCAGTCATCCCTATTCACTGTCCACACTTCAGTAGCATAGCATGTAATTGAAAATACTATGGTTTGAATCAAGCACACCTTAATTCTCAAACCAACATCACTGAGCCTCAGTAATTTGGAGAAGCCCTTGACTGCAGACTTTCCCAGGACAATGCGTCTCTTGATCTCCTGATTGCTCATACCAAGGGTATCAATTGTGGATACAAATAAGATGAAGTCACTGATAGTTTCAACCTTTTCTCCATCTATTATGATGTCACTTATCAGGCCAGCGGCAAGAACTTCTGTTTTCTTCATCTTGAGTTGCATGCAATCCATATTGAAAGATACAGCATTTGATCTTCTATGAGTCTTCCTCCAATTCTGATGCCAAATCTTCTTAGAGTCTATGCTCTTTAAAAATTTGTTTAGCATATAGACTGAATACGTAGGATACAACCCTAACACAGGCCTTTCTTAATTTTAAACCATGTACTGTTCCAAATGACATGTTTCAAATGTCAGATGCAGCTCTGGATGTGCTCACTAGACAATGACAAGAAATCTGAAGGACAGAAGCCTGACTGATTCACTGGAAGAGATCTGTATTTGTTCCCATTCCCAAGAAAGGTGATCCAACAGAAAGTGAAAACTATTGAACAGTATCATTAATATCACATGCGTGCCCCACAAATGCAAAAACATTTCACGTGTGGATCATAGCAAATTATGGCTATCACTGAGAAGAAGGGGAATCCCAGAACACTCAACTGTGCTCATGCAAAACCTAAACTTATACCTAGAACAAGAAGCTGCTTTGTGAACAGAGTCAGGGAACAGCACATGATTAGGAGCTGAGTGCTTAACTACTGCATCACCAAAACTCTCTGTTGCCTGGCTAGTATGGGATAAAACAAATACGCAATTATGCTTATGTTATCAACACTGATAGAAGATTCATGAATCTTAAATTTGAATTGATATATAAGTATCAACTCATGATATACTTTATCTTTTATGCTAATCTTCTCACAGAAGATTGGTCTAGAAACAATGACCAATCAGTAATAATCAGCTTTAAGATGCTTGAAACATGGTCTTTAAATACGATTTCTCACTAAAACAATCAAATCTTCACTGAGAAAGAGCTAATTTTTGGTTGCTGACAGGAAATGTGCAATAAAGGCATGGAACACCTTGTCAAACAAAAAAGCAATGAAGCTTTCAAAGACAGTGGAAACCAAAAAACTAAACTGACTGCCTTCAAGTAGATTCTGTTTCACAGAGACCCATTATCGGTTTTCCAAGGCTAAAATTCCTTATGGGAGGAGATCATACTTCCCCCTTGGAGTTCCTGGTGGATTTGAACAGCCAACCTTTCCAGTCAGAAGCCGAATATGTAACACTATGTCACTAGTCTCTTTAAAGACAAAAAATATCAAAGGAGCTCAGAGTCAATCTGAGGAGTCTCTTGCTGGCTAAAGTAAGGACAACCGCTTCTGTGAACTGAACCACATCAATAAAGTTTAAACTCAGTAGTTTGTGACACTAAGTAAAACAAAATGACCAAAAACCCTCCTCTTAACAACAATTACTAATCACTTTTTGAGGATTCAAGGATCAAACTTATTATTTGGGGGAAAATGAATCAAGCCTTTATTATGCCTTTCCCATGCAAACTGTATCTCAGAGTAACCAAGCAGTTCATGGGCGGAAGTTTTTCTTTAGAAAGAATTCTAGCAATTTTGAAGAGCTAAAATGTTATTTGTAACCCTTAGAAAAATCAATGGCTACAAAGAACACACACAAACACAATTAAGAATGTATCTATAAAGTAATATCGCAGTGCATGGAGGTGGGGAAAGTTAAACTTATTTATAGGACATGAGACAGTGACAAGAGAACATGTTAAATCACAGCATAAAGACAAAAGGAGCAAAATCCAGATTGTTACCAGAAACTAGAAATGAGCATTTCACAAAGTGTCTTGAGACCCTTTCAGAAAGGTGGACAAGTCAAAACTATTTTCACAAAAATACGTATTTTTTGCCCTCTGTATTGTGTCGACACTTGGCACAGATGGCACAATGGATAAACTGCTTAAGCAGGGCACCAAACCTTAGTACTTGCCACCATATTCTATGACTTGTTTGTTGTTGTTGTTGTTGTTGTTTGGTGCCAACGACTCCTAGCGACCCTATGAACGAACAGCCTGAGCACTGTTCGTACATAGAGTTTCTGGAGGCAAGCCATGTTGGAAGTGGATGCCGCTCCTGCTTCCAGACTATGACTTAGATTTTTAAAAAAATAAACTCATGACTATGTTGTTGTTTGTAGCGTCTGGTGAGTCAACGTCAACACACAGTGATCCTGTGAACAACAGATCTGAACCCAGTCCTACCCTGCACCAGCCTTACCATGTCTGACATGCTCAAACCCACTGTAACAGTCATTGTGCAAATCCATCTCACTGATGGTCTTTCTCTGACCTGCTACCTTTCTCAGCATGATGTCCTTCCTGACATCTTAGCTATATTGACTATCCGATGTTCTGTTTGATAAAATGAAAAGTACACAAGAAACTCTTCTTTTACCAAAATGTGCCGTGGCTGCCTGGGGGTAAACCACTTAGGATGACTTGTTTTACATGAAAGCTGGCATGCTGCTATATGTTTTTTCATTAACTATCCCTTATTTAATTATGGCTACTGAGGTTTAACTATATGGCTGACATTGTGCCAACATGAAATAGTTACTTCAAAGAAAATACTGACACTATATATAAAAAGTATAAAAACTGAATTTTTCAAAGAAAACCAGAAATTTGCAAAATCTATTATCATACATATTATCACAGCTTCAGCTTGCTTGGCTCCACAGTCAACACTCTTGGCACCAGTAGTCAGGAAATTAAAAGGCATATTGCGATAGGAAAGTCTGCTGTTAGGGACCCCTCCAAAGTACTGAAGAGCAATGGCATCTCGCTGGAGACTAATGTGAATCTGAAACAGGCCATGGTCTTTGCTATCACTTGTTATGCTTCAGAGAGCTGGACAGTGACTAAGGAGGACAGAAGGAGAATTGATGCCTTTGAGCTGTGGTGCTGGAGAAGAGTATTGAGGGTACCATGGACTGCTAGGAAAACAAACAGATTCATCCTGGAAAGGGTTAAACCAGGCGGCTCCCTGGAGGCAAGGATTCTGAGGCTCCATCTAACACACTTTGGACATGTTGTAAGGAGGGACTGGTCCTTGGAGAAGGACTTCATGCTTGGGAGGATGGAGGGACAGCGCAGGAGGGGAAGGCCCTCTATGAGGTGGATTGATTCAGTGACTGGTGTCGGAAACAGTGCAATTGGCACAGGACAGAGCAGAGTTTAGGGCTGTTGTACATAGGGTCACTATGAGTCGCAAGCGACTCAACGGCACATAACAACAAAAACAATATTATCATACTACCACCATGAGCTTGACAGCTTTCCAACAGTCAATGACTCTTCTAAGGAGATGGGTGATATTACTGAACATGATTTTTTTGGTTGCATTTTCTAAATGATCAAAATGTGTTACAGAATAATATGCAGGTGAAAGAGTCATTCAAAGTACAAGACAGACCAATTAATGTAGCAGAGTATGAACAGGATGCCAAAATGCAAACTATTAACCCTTAGGAAGCTATTGCCTATCACGTTGGCATAGAAGCAAAGAATGCCCATCACTGTCTTCCAGTTCCTAACCCTGTAACTAAGTGAAACAGTGTTTTCTTCATATATGACAAGCAAAACATATTGCAAAAGACGGATTACAGAAGCAGTCATGAGCCTTCAGCCACATTCTGTTCAGAAAGACATTAAAGAAATCTGGAAAATAACACTACCTCCCTCCTTTTTATTGTTGTGCTAGAAATGATGGTACTGTTTAATTAAAAAATGTTTATGTTTATTAATAAAAAAATTTAAAAAATCATGATGTACAGGATAAATAACTTTTTTATGCTAAACAACTTTTTTAAATAAAAAAAAAAACTGCAAGGAATGAAAACCGACATAACCACAACAAAATGAGGTGGAGGAGGAAATTTACAAAGACACTTTTAAGAGACCACTTTAACTAACCAATGTATCACCATAGACCTTGAATGAACTCTGCTTTAACATATTAAGATTTTTAAAAATCTCTTTAATAGATAGTAGGAGAAGAATAAGAACCCTGGTGGCACATTGTTGTTGTTGCTGTTATTTACCATCAAGGAGCCAACCCATAGCAGATGCTCGGGCAGGTTTTCAGAGGCAGTTAATTAATTGCATGGGAGGAGAGTGCCCAATCCTTCCCCCAAGGAATAGCTGGTGGCCTTGAACAGTGTGCCTTCAGGATTATAGCACAGCGTCTTGTCAATGGGCCACCAGACCTCCTCCTGGTGGCACAGTACATTATGCCTGGTGGCATAGCACATTATATATTGTGCTGCTAATGATAAGGTCAGCAGTTTGAATCCAACAGATCTGCAGAGGAAAGATCCTTCTCTCAGAAATACAATGGAGTATTGTCATGAATCAGAATTTACTCAGTAGAAATTTGGCTTTTGAGGGGAAGAGTGAACACTAAACGGATTGTGGTATCAGAAAAATACTGCTGGCTAACTTTTTTAGTGGGAGGTTGATTAATAGGAGCAATTTTCCTCAATTGTCTGAGATTCCTACTGACCCAATACAGATAAAAGGACATATTGGTAGAAATCTGCTATAAAATAAGGAGGTGAAGTGGGGAAATTAAAACTGGTAATATGCTATATTTGTTCCTATTCCAAAGAAGGGTGACCCAACAGAGTGTGGAAATTCTAGAACAATGTCATTCATACCATATGCAAGCAAGAGTCTGCTGAAGATTATCCAAAAACAACTGGAACAGCATATCAACAGAACTGCCAGAAGTCGTGGTACTAGGGATATGTTAGATGGATCTTAGCTGAAAGCAGTGAGTACCAGAGGAATGTCTATCTGTGTTTCATTGATCATACAAAGGCGTTTGACTGTGTGGACCATAACAAACTGTGGCTGACTCTGAGAAGAATAGGAATACCAGAATACTTGATCGTGCTAGTCAAAACCTATACTTGGACCAAGATGCAGTCATCAAAACAGAGCAAGTAAACTGCATGGTTCAAAATTGGGAAGGGTGTATGCCAGGGATGCGTCCTACCTCCATACCTTTTCAATCTATATGCCGAACAGATCATCTGGGAGGCTGGACTCATCAGGATTGGTGGAAGATTCAGCAACAATCTGTGTTACTTAAATGACACAACCCTCCTTACTAAAACTGAGGATAACCTGAAGCGCTTGCTACAGAGGGTCAAGGACTACAGCCTTCAATATGGGTTGAAGATCAATGTCAAGAAAACAAAGATTCTCACCACTGGGCCAATTGGCAGCATCAGGATGGATGGTGAAGAGATTGAGATTGTTAACAGCTTTAGTTTGCTTGGCTCCACAGTCAACACTCTTGGCACCAGCAGTCAGGAAATTAAAAGACATATTGTGATGGAAAAGTCTGCTGTTAGCGACCTCTCTGAAGTACTGAAGAGCAATGGTGTCATGCTGAAAACTAAGGTGCACCTGATACAGGCCATGATCTTTGCAATCTCTTGCTATGCATCAGAGAGCTGGACAATGACTAGGGAGGATAGAAGGAGAATTGATGCCTTTGAGCTGTGGTGTTGGAGAAGAGTACTGAATGTACAATGGACTGCTAAGAAAACCAACAGGTTCATCTTGGAGAAGGTTAAACCAGGCTGTTCCTTGAAGGCAAGGATTCTGAATCTTCCTTCATCTGACATACTTTGTACATGTTGCAAGGAGGGAAGGACCAGTCCTTGGGGAACGACGTCATGCTTGGGAGAGCCTCGGAGGGATAGCACAGGAGGGGAAAACCCTCTATGAGATGGATTGATTCAGTGACTGGGACTATGGGGGTAGGTGTGGCGGAGACAGTGAGACTGGCACAGAACAGGGATTAGGGCTATTGTACATAGGGTCTCTATGAGTCACAAGCAATTCGAAGGCACATAACAACAACAATATGCTAGTGACTGATATGTCAAGACTGATGGATCCATAGTAGTCCCTTATACTATAACCTAATATATTTCCTTTTAAAATTCTGTAACAAAAAGTTCTTTTGTTAAGTGCCGTTTTCCTACATATGATATATATACTTTTAAATAACCAATAGGAAAGATCCTGAGTTTCTGTGAATTATAGCTATCTTCAGCTAATGCTTATGAAGTGCTTCAATATTCTTTATTCCTTCCCCCCTTTAAATCAGAAAACACCAAATATTAGACATTTATTACAAAATCTATTTCTCATCACTTCAAAATTTATAAAGTCTGAATCTGAAGATTCATCAGATGCCACTAGTGTGAAAATGTAATAATATTGAAAACAGGAACTAGATTTAGATGTCCTGAAGAATAATTCTGTGAAGAAAAACTAAAAATATTAAAATGTACTAGGACTTCTATTTAAGCTCTATATGCTTCTATTTCACTACAGATAGAGATTAACAAGGAAAAAACCCATAGATTTCATATTAAGTGGCAAGGTGCTGGCAACTGTTTCCTGATAAGTGAGCAGAGTGACAGGATAAATCCATGCCCTTCCATACACAGGTTCGGAAACAGGAGTGGCATCCGCTTCCTAAACAACATGCCTCTGGAAACTAGACTTTGGTAAATGACGATAGTTATTCAAAGGCTTCAGGCCTTTTGTTCATATGGTTGCTATGAGTCATGCTTGACTTGATGGTAATCAACATACACAGGAGGCCTGGTGAGTAAGTGGATCAAGTATTACCTGCAAGCCAAAAGGTTGGCAGTTCAAACCCACCAAGCCACTCCTTAAAAGATGAGGCCGTGTCCTTCTTTCAAGATCTACACCCTTGGAAACTCTGAATCATAATACCATGGCAGTAGGTTTGATTTTTCTGGTTCTATGTTTTTGGTTTTGGGTAGATTAAGAAAAACAAAAGCAACCCCACAAAACCCAACTTAAATTCATCGCTGTTGAGTCAGAATCAATTCACAGCTGACCCTCCACTGGGTTTCAGGCTGCAAATCTCACGGGAGGAGAATGCACATCTTTCTCCCGCAGAGCCACTCAAACTGCCCAGCAGGCTTCAGATTAGTAGTGCAACTCCCAGCAAGCTATACGCATATGCCACTACTGTTGCACATGCTTGACTCTCCTCACTGTGTGCTAGACAGATAACAGAATCTGTGTTTCTATGAGAAAGAAAGAAATTAAATAATGTATGTAAACTGTCTACTACATATATTTTTGTCTATTACATTTTTGGTGGATATACTAGATAAAACCTGAGTGATCCTTCAAAAAGTTTTACTGTTCTTTCTGGCAAAACCTCTAGACAAGCAGAGTCTTCGTTCCAATATTTTCTTTGGCAAGTAAAATGTAAAGACATCTTCTGAAATCCTCAGCTGTGCCTTCTGTGAGTACCCTGGTTGTCACAGTCGCTGTAATAGATACCATTTGCTCACCAGTTACTAAGTGTCAGACATAATACAAACACTTTTTATTTTCTAATTCTATCCCATCTTCCTCCAGAAAAGGATTCAAAGCAATAGATAAATTTACATACATAGTTCTTCTTTCTAAAAAAAAAAGGGGGGGGGTTCTATTACTCTTCTACAGACCCCTGGCAGCAGGGAACCGCACTGCTAACCCAAGGTCCTGCCTTTTGGCAGTTAGAATTCACCAGTGGCTCCAAGACAGAAAGACAGACAATCTCCTCCCATGAGATTCACAGCCTCCAAAAACTCCTCAGAGGGTCATCTTGGAGTCAGTTCCAACTCAACGGCCATGAAGAAAACTAGATTATCTCTCTAGCATATCATGAAGAATGTTAGGTGTAGAGAAGTTTAGTAATTCATCTAAAACTATACTTGCTGGCTGAATTGCAAGCATTTTTTTTTAAAAAATAACTGATAAAGGAATCTGGGTTATCTTGATTTAAACTCTGAGCTTTTGCTCAATGTCTTAACATTTTTAGGATCTTGTTTCCTCTGATAATCTGGCAAAACATTTTAGAAAATGTCCCTTCTATGTTATATCCTTGGATTATGGCAAACATAAAAACCAGTTACAAGGGCCAAGCTTCTTGTTATATACATTTCAGTACACCCTGCACTTTGAAGATTACTTAAATGTCACTGATAAACATAAACAACACACAAATAGACTTTGTCTAACAACCTAAAAATCATAAATGCTTACAACTCAGTATCAATTTTGAGGTCAAGAAGAAGAGCAGGAAGCAGGAAAAACTGAAAAGCTAGCCCGACAAAACCTGTAGTAAATGGTCATTACATGTCTTAGAAAATATTTAAGAACATGTGTTCTCTTAAAAAAAGAAAAACTGATAAAGTTACAGAGTACGCTGTCTGTAATCAAGTGTCTAAATTTTTTTCTTTCTTAATCACTGTTTTACTTTCTTTTTTAAAAAAAATACTAGTTTGTTTACAAAATTGTTTTTCACACCAGATCATTCGTATTTCTGTCACCTCCCTTCCATCAAACTGTACGACCCCATGATTATCCCTCCCATCTCGCACAGTATCTAAATTTTGTAAAAATCATTTTCATCTAGGGTCTTCTAGTTTGTTGACCTTTGTATGAAAAACTGTAGCACAAAGATACTATGGTGTATTCCCTTTATCTAATTTGGAAGGTTGAAGCCTTTGAGCTCTGGTCTTGGAGAAGTGTATTGAATATACCATGGACTGCTAAGAGAACAAACAAGTTCATCACGGAGAGGGTGAAGCCAGGTTGCTCCTTGGAGGCAAGGATTCTGAACCTTCGTATGACATACTTTGGACATATTGCAAGGAGGGACCAGTCCTTGGAGAGGGTTTGGGAAGGTGGAGGGACAGCACAGGAGAGGAAGACCCTCGATGAGATGGACTGATTCAGTCTCTAGGGTAATGAGGATAGGTGTGTCAGAGACAATAAGATTGGCAAGGGATAGAGCAGTGTTTTAGGCTGTTGTACACAGGGTTGCTGAATCAAAGGCAACTCAACAACACATAACAACAACAAGGCTACTTTCAGATTCATCAAAACATGAGTAGCTGTATCAGATTAGGCATTTTTTTTCCCTATCACCTATTAAGAAACCCCAATGGGTCAGTGGTTAAGTGCATAGCTGCTAACTGAAAGGTCACTGATTCAAGCCCACACCCACTTCTCAAGAGAAAGTTGCCTGCTTCTATAAGGACTGCAGTCTTATAGACCCTATGGGGCAGCTCACCTTTGCCCTATAGAGATGATCTGCACTGGAATGGAGTTAATGACAATAGAATTACCACCTATTCATGAAACAAGCCAGACAGGAACTAATATGTAATCAAACTTCTGCTTCTGTTTATCACAAATCTTTTCTCTGTGGTTTTTTGCAAGAATACAAATATACAAAGTATTTTCACATCCACAAGTCATGCTCTTGAGAACTGAGAAACCTTCCGTTTTAGTCCTTGGAAATTCTCCTGAATTGCTTGCTTTTCCTCTATCTACTCCCTCATGGAGTGGTAGGGTTAGACACCATCAAGTCAACTACAACTCACAGTAATCTGATGAACAGTAAATGTGACCCCTGCACTACCCCGCATCCACCTCATGATCCTGTCATGGTTAAGTCAACTATCACTGTGCCAGTTGATGCTGCTGAGTCTTCGTTCCCTCCCTCACACTCCACCTTTCCTGCCTGCTATCTCTCCCCAAGGACTGGTTCCTCCTGAGAATACGCTCAAAGTAAGTGAGATGAAGTTTTACCATCCGTGCCATTAAAAAGCATTCCGGTTGTATTCTCTGGTTGGTTCTGTTAAGTGCCATCAAGTAAGTCATCTACTACTCACCATGATCCTATGGAAAGACAGAGCTGAACTCTGTCATGTCCTATGTTACCCTCCATCTCAGAGTTACTATGTCAAACTATCTTGTCGAGGGTCCTCTTCTCTTTCAATGACCCTCCACTTTTTCAAGCATGATGTCTGTCCCAAGGACTGGCCTTCCTAACAACTTGCCTACAGTATGTAATAGGAAATGCCACCATTCTTGCCCTCTAAGGAGTACCCTAGTCACGCTTTCTCCAAGTCATCTTTGTTTGTCCTTTTGGTAGTCCATGGAATATTCAGCACTATTTCCCAACATCACAACTCAAAGCACTGATTATTCTTCTACCATTACTCTTCATTGTCCAACTCTCAGATGCACAGGAAGTGATTAAGAAAACTATGGCTTGTATCAGGTCCATCTTGGTCTTTAATTTGGCATCACTGTGCTTTAGCACTCTGGAGAGGTCCTTAACAGTAGATTTTACCAATGCATTATTTCTTTTGATTTTTTTGACTGCTGGTATCAAGGGTGTTGACTATAATCCAAGTAAGATGAAAACATTGATGATTTCAATCTTTTCTCCATCTGTAATGATGGTGTCTACTTGTTCAGGCGTAAGAATTTCGTTTTCTTGGTGCTGAGACACAATCCATACTGAGGGCTGCATTCCCTGATCTTCCACAGCAAGTGCTTCAAGTCCTCATTTTCAGCAAGCAAGGTTGTACCATGCATAATGCACGTAACTGATGAGTCTTCCTTCAATTCTGATGCCATATTCTTCTTCACAGAGCCCATCTTCTTGAATAATTCACTTAGCATACAGACTGAATAGGCATGAAGAAAGGATACAACCCTGATGCACACCTTTCTTAATTTTAAACCATGTAATGCTCCCTTGATCTATATCTCCAACAGCTTCTAGGTCCAGGTATAGGATTTTCATGAACACAATAGGTATTCCCTGGTTGTTGTTGCTGTTGTTAAGTGCTGTTGAGTTGTAAGCGACTCATAGCGACCCTAAAATGAAAGACCTGGACACTTGTATAACTTTCGTCCTTTCTCCAGGTTCATAGGGTTTCCAGAGGCAAGCTATTTTGCAAGTGGATGCTACTCCTGCTTCCAAGCTTGTTTTAATCGGGGAGCTTCACCAAACACTGTCTACCATGGGTAACCATTCTCGCCTTTGACCCATCAGTGTCACAGTGTTCAGCTTCACAGCAACCATGAGTTACCTCTGTACAGCAAGTGGACCAGGGCTAGATGACCTACAAGAATGTTTTACCAAAAACAATTAAAAATAGGCCTGAGGGCCGCAGAGTATAGTCACCCACCTTTGGTTTGGTAGCATCACTTTCTGCCCTCTAGGCCACTCTTTGCTCGTGTTGTTGCTGTTAAGTGCCATCGAGTCATAGGCGACTCATAGTGACCCTCTGAATGAAAGACCTGGACACTTGTATAACTTTTGCCCTTTCTCCAGGTTCACAGAGTTTCCAGAGGCAAGTAGTAATCCATAATTCCAAAGTTAGCCTATGTTTCATGGACTACAAAAACCAGGGAGTCACTCACTACACATATCAAACAGTTATTTCTTGCCCTGGGGGAAAAAAAGAATCTCAAAAATCTCTTGTTAATGGTGCTAAGAATTCTTATAACAGTCTCTCAGTGTACACCAAAACTTTCTCGTCTTATGTGCTACCCAGATAAGATTCAACATTTTTTTAAAAAAATATCTTTTGTGTTCTAATGGTCTTCAGTCACTATTTGTATCAAAGAGGGCAGCCTTTAGATACATGAAGATTTTTATTTCCATACATTTTCCAATAATGACAGTCATATCCATGGATGCCCAATGTGCTTCTATCAATGACCCCTGAAGACGCCTTGTCCAGGAAGCAAAGACTTTGTAAAGGCAGGAACAACTGCCGCTGACACCAGTGCAACTGTATTGTACTTCTAAAGTCATCTTTCACAAAACAGGTCAGTCTAGCTTTGCCTCACTTTTATTACAGTCCTCTTGAGTAAGCCTCCAAATGACATAATTGCCCTCAGAATTCTTTCCTCTACGTCTCTACTGTACTGCTGTCTCCAAATCAAACCTGTGTGGTGTGATTCTCCCTTGAGGTACTGTGAAGCCCTAGTGGCGCACAGCCTAAAGAATCTGGCTGTTTACCAAGAGGTCTCTGGTTCAAATCCACCAGCAGCTACTCCATAGGACAAAGATGGGGTAATCTGCTTCCATAGAGACTGACAGACTTGGAAACTCTTTGGACAGTTTTATCCTGTTTTAAGGAACTCTGGTGACCTAACGGTAATAAGCTGAGCTACCAACTCCAAGGCACAGGATTGCAATCCACTAGTTGCTTCAAAGAAAAAAAAGAAAGAAAAAAGGCAATCTCCTCCAGTGAAACCTACTGCTTCTGAAAACCCACTAGGCAGGCAGTTCCAACTCTCAATAGTATATAACAATAACAATAACAACAACAGAGAATTCACCTGACTCAGACTCCACTTGATGGGAGTGGGCTGAGTTTCATTTGGAGATACTGGATTTTTTGGATGAACTCCTCAATGTTCCTGTAAATAAATCCCTGGCAGTCCCAAACTAGCAGCTATTACTAGTAATTTAGAAATATTACAGGGTGGTAAAATGAGTTGAAATGCTCATATGATTTTTCACATGCTCGAAAATCATATGTAGTGTGTATATAGGGGAATCAGTCATATTACACATTAAATAAGAATTAGGAATTTGAATAACCTCTATGGAGATCAATTTTCTTTTTTAAAAAATGATTTTTTAAAATTTTTATTATTTTTTGTGTATGGATCTGACTGGTACAGGAGGAAATTTTTCCTCCTTCTCCAGCAGAGCATCTGGTGGTTTTGAACTGTGCACTTCTGGGATTGCAATGCAGCTTATTGCCACTAGACCACCAGAGATCCCTTTGGAGATGAGTTTTCAATGCTCATGGTGTGCATCTCATGTTATGCTGATAACCAAAAGATCAGTGGTTTAAGCCGAGCAGCTGTTCATCAAGAGAAAGATGGGCAGTCATTTCCCTTCAAGACCTGAAGCCCTGGAAACCTGCTGGAGGGTCACCATGAGTCAGAATGGACTCATGACAGAGACAGAGTCACCAGCTCCACTTTGAGAAACTGATTCAATAGATATTTACACATATATATAATGGGTCATAATAAAAGGTTTTTCATACACTGCAGCATTGCTTTATATATTTTAAAAAAGGGGTAACAATCCAACTGGTCATCCATAGATGACATCTGTAAGCATATCCACATAAAGGTACTCAATTCAAATAATCACCATCTAGTTGGAACTGTCTCGTAGTTGCTCCTCCAGCAGGGTTTCTGGAGGCTGTAAATTGTATGGGAGGGAATTGCTCTTCTGTGGTCTGTGAAGCCACTGGCAGATGCTAATTGCCAGAGAGGCCTTTGTGTTAACAGAGCAACTCCCTACAGACTATGTCATCAGAGCACAATAGTGATATATAAAGCTATTGCTAAAAAAAAAAAAAAAGGAGGAAACTCTGTATTTTGATACAGAACTGGCTCCAAGATAATATTAATTTTCTGTGAAGTACATAAACGTTATGCTGTCATTTTTTAAAGCAAAAGCCGAGAATATATAAATACATGCATTACTTATATATGCACACACTCTCTCAGATTAATCAGGAACCAGTGACCTGATTTGTCTCCAGGAAAGAGCAATGACTTGCTGGAGAGGACATGGAAGGGAGCCTTCTCTCCAATACATTGTTACAATGTGGAAACATTTTAATCTCTTTAAACAAACAAACAAAAAAGATCAAAGAGTAATATTTTTAAAGGAAAAACATTTTTAAAAATGAAAAATATTCCAACCCTGCTTAAAATTTAAATATTTTTAAATTGTGATTTTAACAAAAGTTTACAGAAAAGTTAGATTTTTCATTCACTCACTGTTGCACATTTCACTCCCTCTTCCTCTTTCCCCTCCTCCACGTTTTTTTTAAAAAAAACTATTCATTCATTGTAGTACAATTTCTTCTCCTCCCTCTCCCTCCTCAGTCCTCTTTGCAATGTCCCTCTTATTGTGGCCTGCTGTCATACATATAATCATATATTCCTTTTACACATTTCTTTCCTTCATCTGTTCAATGCAGTGTTCATTATCTATCCATTCTTATCCTACTCTCCTCCCAACTCCCCATGTTATACCTGCTTTGTTAACAGTGGTAAAATGCAGTATTTGTCCTTTTGTAATTTAGATATTTCCCTTGTTTAATGTCCTCCAAGTTCATCCACATTGTGTTTTGTTTTACTAGTTCACTGTTTTTAGTGCTGTATAGTATTCCATCGTATCATAGATTTTTTTTATCCATTTTTTTGTTGTTGATGGGCACCTCAATTGTTTCCATCTCTTTGCTACTGTAAATAACACAGCAATAAACATGGGTGTGTGTATGTGTATGTATGTGTGTATATAGATATATACACGCACATTTGTTGTTGTTGTTATGTGCCGTCGAGTCGTTTGTGACTCATAGCGACCCTATGTACAACAGCCCTAAACCCTGCTCTATCCTGTGCCAACAGCATTGCCTCTGACACACCCATCCCAATTACCCCAGTCACTGAATCAATCCACCTCATAGAGGGTCTTCCCCTCCTGCGCTGTCCCTCCACTCTACCCAGCATGATGTCCCTCTCTAAAGACCTGTCTCTCCTTACAACATGTCCAAAGTATGTCAGACGAAGCCCCAGAATCCTTGCCTCCAAGGAGTAGCCTGGTTTTATATAATATATTTTTATATATCTATTATATAATCTGTTTGGAAGGTAATTCTGGTTTCTTTAGGGTATATTACCAGTAGTGAAACTGCTGGATCAAATGGTAATTCTATTTTTAACTTTTTGAGAAAGCATCAAATCGTCTTCCATAGTCGTTGTACCATTTTACACTCCCAGCAGTAGTGAATAATGGTTCCAATCTCTCCTAAACCTCACCAGCATTTGTTGTTTGCTGCTCTGTTGAATTTTGCTATTGTTGCTGGGGTTAGATGATATCCCATTATTGTTTTTATTTAAATAATTTTAATTGGCTCACATAAAAGGTTATTTGCTCACCAGAAGAAGACTTTTTAATATCAAAACCTTAAATTTACAAATAATTTCATAACTAATAAATTTTAATATCTTCTGATGAAAACACTCCATTTGTCCTCAACACCAACAACTGAAACCACAGCTAAAAAGTCGTGAAGGGGAATCAACTTGCCCATCGTGCTGAGTAATTTACCTATATATGCAAACACATCATCAGGGCCCAGAAGAAGAGTATCATTCATTCCCCCTCAATTGAAGTATCAGAAAAACTGTTTAGATCCTTCACATTCACAGACTGAATAGTAGTTCTTTATACCATTCCTAAAAAGGAGTTCTGATAGCTGCAAGGCCTTGCACTGCTAATCCAAAGGCACACAGTTCATATCCAACAGCTGCTCCATGAGAAGAAAGACAGTCAATCCACACCCTTCAACCCCCTCCGCCCCCGTGCAATTTACAGCCTCTGATAATCCATTGGAGAGTCAGCTATTAGTTGGTTCTAACTCTACAGCACATACCCCTATCATCATTCCTAAAAAAATGCCTAAAAAGATACATATAATAATAGCCACAAGTGTATAGACATGTTTAGCAGATGACATTTCCACATAAGTGTTTGTATGTGTTGCAAATATATTCTAGTGTACAGCATATAGGAGTAAATTTCTGAAAACACCAAACACCTCGAGGAAATAAATTACTGGGCTTAGGGACTTAGGACCACACTCTCTGAGGACATCTAGGTCAAGTGGTATGACAAAGTCCACAAAGACAATATTCTACTTCCTACTTCAGATAATGTCACTGGGACCTTAAACGCTTGCAAGTGGCCATCTAATTTGTAACTATAGTTCTTGCCTTCTCAAAAGCAAAGGCAACTGAAGAAAACAAAAGATTCAAGAAAACAATCTGTCCAAATTACTAATGACCAAAACCAAATGGCTAGTGACCAACTCATGGTGACCTCAGGTTCCCAAGGCTATAAATCTTTATGGACTTAAAACTGCACATTATTCTCCCTCAGAGTGACTGGTGGATTCAAACAGTTGATTTTATGGCTAAGCATCTGACATGCAGCCTGGCACTTTATACACTATGCACCAAGGAACGTGTTCTAATGTACCACACAAACCACAGACTTTACTACCCTGAGACCAGAAGAATTTGATAGTGCTTGGCTATTACTACTGACTGCTCTTACCAGGTTCACAAAAGAAGTGCTTATCAGAGAGGGGAGGAAAAAGTATAACAAAGTTAAAATTACAAAAAAGACTAGACTTACAAGAGCAAAGAGCTGGAAAAAACCCAAGTGCCCATCAACAAATGAATGGATAGAGAAGCTGCGGTATATTCACACAATGGACTACTACACTGCATTGAAAAACAAAGAACTCATGAAATATTACACAAAATGGGTGACCCGGGAGGACATTAGGCTGAGTGAGATATCTCAGTCACAAAAGGACAAATATTGCATAGGGCCACTGTTGTGAAATGGGACTGATATCGGGGTTGAGGGAAGACAGAAAAGGAGGGAAGGAATGATGTATACTGCATTGAAACAGACGAGGGAGAGAACTGTTTAAAAGGGATATATGAATGGGTATTATTGACATGACAGGAGTTCATAATGAAGGGGGGATTAAATAACAATGAAAGAGTTTTTCTTTTACTTTTCAAGGAGAAGACGGAATGGGGGGGCGGGGGTGAGCAGGGAGAAAAGTGTGACAATGAATGAATGGAAACCCTAAGTCTCTGTAAACTTCCATTAAAATTAATAAAATAAAATAAAAAAGGCCAGGCTTAGATTCAGCTGGTGGCCCTTTGACATCTCCTAATTCTGGGACTGATCACCCCTAAGGATCAGTTTTCAACCAAGCAATAGACGGGCTTATAAATATTAACAGGAAGGAACATACACCTCAGTACAATCAGCTACGCCAGACCAAAAGGGTGGAACTTGTGCAAAAACAAAGTTTAGAAGGCAGGAAAGCAAAAGAATTAAGGAGAAATAGAACAAGCAGCCTAGAAAGGGAGAAGGAAACTGCGATACTGTGGGAACTGTCCTCAACGTACACACACACAGAGATACACTCATATATAAATTCACTTCCCTCCGTTCGGAACCAATTCATAGCTGACCCTCCACTGGGTTTTCAAAGACTATATGTCACACAGGAGGCGGCTACTCATGATTCTCCTTCAGAGCAGCTAGTGGATTTGAACTGTGCCTCTTTGGGTTGACAGCACAACTCCCTACCCACTGGGTCACCAGAGCTCTGTGTGTATGTATCTAGATGAAGTTTGTTATGTACCATGGAGTTGGAACTGACTCCTAGCCAATCCTCTAGCATGTTTTCAGATGCAGCAAATTGCATGGGAAGAGAATGACCATCTTTCTCTTAAAGAGAAGCCTAAGTTACTAAAGCTCCCTCATGTTACATGTGCAGTGTATGTGCGTGTGTGTGTGTGTGTATACAAACATACATAACACACATAGGTATGTACATGTTTGGGTGCACATTAAATAGAAGATGAACCTGCCTCCAAAACTTTCACCCAAACTACAATAAAAAGAAAACATATTTATTCAGAATATGTATACTTGCATGCACACAAGCACGCGTGTGCACACACGTATATACCAATTTATATACCACTGGTGCTGAGTTAATTCAGACTCATAGTGATCCTCCATCCGTTTCTAATGGGAGGAAACGGCCCCGTCCTTCCCTGAGGTGTGGCCTGGTGGATTACAACCTATAAAATGTAGTCATTGTCATTTTGCTGAGATATTCTCATGCAATTGTGTCAGAAAGCTTAGGGTCAAGGAGGACAAATCTCCTGGCCCCGGCCAAGGTCCAGTTATGCAGGTAGCCAGTGTAGATAAGGTACTTAAAACTCTTGCTTGTTTTAGGGAATGAAAATCAAACTTAACTACTAGTTGATGTCAGGGCTGATGGGGGGTGGGGGAAGGATGGGAATTTGGAAATCTTTCTGAAAGTGATAGGTCCTGGCCATCAAACAGAAATTTCAGATACAGTAACGACTGAAATGTCAACTGCACTGATGACTCAGACGCACTGTGTGAACAAACTACCACATGCTCCAAAAGGAAATAACCAGAAAAGATGTGTGAATTTGTTTCAATAAGTGCTCCAGACAGAACAAAAAAATTGCTCATCAAGTGAAATAAGTGGTTAAAGAACTAGAAAAAGAACTTAAATTTCTGAGTTATACATTAGTAATTTTAAAGAAGGAATTATGTGACACAATAGTTTTGTCACGCTGAGAATCAGCAATGATCTTGAGATATCCTGTCAAGTCGGAACTGACCTATAGCTGGCCCTTTAGAGGGTTTTCAAAGGCAGTAAATCTCACAGGAGGAGACTGTCCATCTTTCTCCCTCAGAGATGCTATTTGATTCAAACCACGTACCTCTGTGTTATCAACAAATTTTATCACTGAGCCACCAGAGCTCTCTATCTTGTCATATGTTGTTGTTGTTGTGTACAGTCAAGTCAGAACCAACCCATAGCTGCCCCCCCAGCGGGTATTCAAAGGCAGTTAAACTCAATGGAGGAGATTGCCCATCCATATCCCAAGGAGCAGGTGATGGCTTCGAACCGTGTCATGTGCCTTTAGGATTGCAATGTAGCTTCTTATCACCAGGCTACTGGAGCCCTGATACTTCCCTCATAAATGCCAAGAACATATTGTATTTCATTTTTCACTAAATATGAACTGAGATTGTATTGTGTGGCCCTCCATAATCCTCTCTTTACACACTACCAGAAACCAAGGTATAAGTTGTGTGAGGGACCCCAATGAGTGCTGACAGCATGTTCAAGGTGAAGAGCTGACCTGGGACAGTGATTAAGAGGAAACAGTCCTTAGGCAAACAACCCATCCTAGGGTGTTCAAGTACAAAGCTGAAGAGTGGGTCTTTGCCTCTAATCTAAATCTCTTACCTGCTAATAAGAAGAGGAATAAGAACTGTTGATAGAGAAAGGGTTCTTAGGACCAAAAGCATAGTTTTAAACAAAATAAAAAGCCCTACATTTAATATATGGTCTAGACAGTGTTCCTTAAAGCCAGTTCAACAGCATTAATTAGTAATTCCTGGCTTGTTTTTATAGTTGTATTTATTGTTTCAAAATAAACAGATAAGTTTTTAAAAAAAAATAAGGTAAAGATGTCATACTTAGGTTCAGTTACTCCCCAAACTCTGAAAATCAGCTTAAAATTCTGACATTCAAAATATCAGCATTTAGTGATAATGGACTAAATTTACCAGTTTGGGATTAAAAAGTAATGTACTTTTATAGAAAGTGATTTATTTAGTCGCTTTTAACAATACACCCAACAAAGATAATTAACTACACAGAGCAATGAAGCAATGGAAAAAAGTCAAGGTCTACTGTGAGAATCTAACACCTTGGTGCTCATCAGCTTAAGATGGCTTTTATTTCATTTGGAGAAATAATCAGCTACTTTAGCAGGGGCCCTGGTGGTGTAGTATATAATGCAGTCAGCTGCTAACTGAAAGGTAATCAGTTCAAATTCAACAGCTGCTCTTAAGTATAAAGATTGAGTCCTCTTCTCTTGAAAAGATTTATAGACTCAGAAACCCAAAAGAAGGTAGCTATGAATCAAAACTGACTCAACAACACTGCATTGTTTTGCTTTTGTTTTTAAGCAAGTATGAGTCCTTAGGTGGCACAGTTAACACCCTTACCACTAATAGAAAATTAACAGGGTCAAGTATACTTCGAGGCACTTGGAAGAAAAACATGGTGATCTATTTCTAAAAAAGTCTTTAAAAAACTCTGTTGGAAATTTACAGACTGTGAACAAACATTTGGTAATTCCATCTCAGACAAGTGTCTTATAACAAAGTTTACAGAATACTCCTGGGCCTCCACAAGAAAAAGACTGATAACCCAATTACAAAATGGGCAAAAGACATGGAAAGAATTTTCACAGAGGAAGATATCCATTTGAATGGCAAAAGACACATGAAGAAATGCTCCAAATCACTGGAAATAAGAGAGCTGTAAATCAAAAACACAATGAGGCTTTGGATTTCCATTCATTCGTTGTTGGACATTTCTCCCCTCCCAAGCCTCCCCCCGACCCCCGCCAGAACACTACCCTCTTGGAAAAGTAAAAATAAAATGAATGGAAATCCAAGGCCTCTGTAAATTTTTACTGAAATTAATAATAAATTTAAATATAAAAAAAATTTAAGGTAGAGTAAGGAAGGCAATGGATTTATAACTGCTCATGCTAATAACACTATATCATGCCATGGAGGAGGAATAGTGGAACTGTATCCACATTTACAATATTCTTCCTACCAAAACCATTTATGGAAAATAGGAACTGCATTGGAGCATGTATCTCTGGATTGAAAATGATCATATTGTTAATATTTCTAGCCTTAAGCTTAAAAGATTATAATGTTCAAAATTATTTGTTATATATTTGTTTAAATTT
>NW_006399789.1:17369149-17382390 GCF_000299155.1 Elephantulus edwardii
GTAATATTTGTCCTTTTGTGACTGGGATATTTCACTCAGCATAATGTTCTCCAGAGTCAACCATTTTGAATAATATTGCATGAGTTCCTTGTTTTTTAATCATTGAGTTGTATAATTTGAAGGGAGGGATGAGAGAAATTAAAAGAATTTGTTCAAATTTGTATTCAAATTTTGTAAATAAACTAGTAGAAAAGCAAACAAACAAAAAAAGAACTGGATTTTTTTTTTTTTAGAAAAAAAACTTCAAGTGCTGCATAAGAAATCAACATAACTGCTAAAGAAAAAAGACACCCCACAATGTAAACGACTAATTGTATAAAAGAACATACATGAGTAAAACACAATGTATATTAATAATTATACGCAAACCAATGAAAAACATGTTTTTAAAAACCCCCAAACACATCTGTGGGGCACAGTTCTATTCTTAACACACATGAGGCTGTTGTTAAGAGTTAAACTTGATAGGATCTGGTTTCATTAACTTCCTATCTGGGGTGTACTGACATATATGCAAAAGTCCTAAAAGTCACTCTTTGGAAGTATCATCTAAACAAAGGGTTTTCCTTACTATTAATGACCTTATTCAGATCTGTTGTTCATAGGGTCACTATGAGTTGGACTTGGCTCAATGATTCATAACTATAATAACAATCATCTTATTAAAACTCTGAAGCTCATCACCAACACAGGCACAAATCAAATGCTTCATGAGTTATCCTCAAAATTTGCCCTAGCTGAGAAATTCCTTTCTGTCCACTGTATTGGGAGCCTTCATGTCAGTTCTGTCTCACAGTCACCCTGTGTGCAACAGAACAAAACAGTGTCCAATCCTGCTCCATCATCACAATCTCTTCATCCCCTGAACTGCATTCTTCCCTTCTTCCTTTTAATCTCACTCTCCAAAGTTTAGTCACGCACCAATTCTGTGACATTGGACAATTTAATCTCTCAAAATGCAAAATTCTCCACAATAAAATATGAACAAGAACCTCTCTTCATGAGGCAGGGTCCAATGAGGTTAGCCAGGAAATACACCGCATAATGCCTACTGCATATGATGGTGGTGTTAGATGCAGAGTTCGGTCCTACTCATAGCAGCCCTACAAACAACGGATCTGATCTCTGCCCCATCCTGCACCAACCTTACAATCTCTGACACACGAGCCCACTGTTGCAGTAACAGTGTCAATCCACCCTGGTTGAGGGTCTTCTTCTTCTTCACTAACCCTCCACCTTTCCAAGCATGATATCCTTCTTCAAGGAATACTTCCCTAGTTAATATGCCCAAAGCTTGTGAGATGAATCTTCACCATGCTTGCCTCCAAGAAGCACTCTGGCTGCACCTTTTTCAAGACATCTGTTTATTCTTTTGGAAGTCCATAGGGTATTGAACACTTTTCTCCAATGCCATAGCTCTAAGGCATCTATTTTGCTTCTCTCAGCCTTATTCATGACCCAGCTCTCAGCAGCATAGCAAATGACTGGAAAAAACAATGATGTGAGTCAGGTACATCTTAGTTATCAAACTAACAATCATTGCTCCTCAGTAATTTGGCGAGGTGTCTGACTGCAAATTTCTGAGTACAAAATATCTCGTCTCCTGACTGCTAGTATCAAGTGTACTGATTGTAGATCCAAGTAGAATTGAAGTCATTGACAGTTTCAATCTTTCTCCATGTATCATGATGTTGTCTACCAGACCAGCAGTTAGTATTTTTGTTTTTGACATTGAGATGCAATCCATATTGAAGGCTATAGTTCTTAATTTTCTGCAGCAAGTGTTTCAAATCCTCCTGAATTTCAGCAAGCAAGGTTGTACCATCAGCGTAAGAAGGTTATTGATTAATCTTCCTCCAATCCTGATGTCACACAGAGTCCAGCTTCTCAAATAATTTGTTCAACATACAGACTGAATCGGTATAGAGAAAGGATAAACCCTGACACACTCCTTTCTTTATTTTGAATCATGTTCTCATTCTTCTCAATGTTAGCCATAATTTGTTATAATCCAGACAGTCAAAGGTCTATGCTGCATTGTCACTAGAGCAAAACCAGACATTCTTCTAGTATTCTTTGCTTTCAGCCAGGATCCACCAAACATCAGCAGATATCCCTGGTACCAAGGCCTCTTCTAAATCCAGCTTGAACATCCGGAAGTTCTCTGTCTATATACTGTTTCAGCAATATTTTGCTTGCATGTGATATTAATGATATTGTTCCATAATTTCCATATTATGTTGGACCATCTTTCTTGGGAATGGGAATATGGATTTCTTCCAGTTGGTCAGCCTGGCAGCTTTCCTCCAAACTCCCTGGCACAGACGTGTGAGCACATCCAAGGCTGTGTCTCTCATTTGAAACATGTCAACTGGTATCCTATTGATTTCTGGTGCCTTATTTTTTGTCTATGATTTCACTGCAGCTTGAACTGCTTTCTTCCTCACTATTAGCTCTTGATCATATGGAATTGTTTGAAACATTTCAGTGCTGACCGATTCTTTTTGACCGATTCTTTTTGGTACAGTGATTCTGTGCACTCCCTTCATCTTCTCCTGTGCTTCCTGGATCATTCAAGATGTTGCCCAAAGCATCTCTCAGTATTGCAACTTTAGGTTTCAATTTGTTTTTCAGTTCTTTTACCTTGAGAAATGCCAAGCAAGTTCTTCCGTTTTTGTATCCTCCAATTCAAAGTTTCTGCGTATTCTACTACAATAGTCTAGAGGTGGCATCAATTAAATATTTCTTTATAGTACAGCAGCTGGTTTAACAGTTATTCAACTGGTGAGAGTCCCTGAAATCTTAAGTGACCTAAGTGATTTTTCTGTATTTTATTCCCATAACATATCTCATGGTAGACCACTCCTATTTAAATCTTTATCAGGAGATGTTAAAGATTGGAAGATGAAAAGTAGGTATCTTACCATTAATAGTAAAGATGATACATCATATTATTCAGAAAGGACTGTCAACTGTCTGAATAAAATCAATCCTATGAAGCAATGGAGAATTATGCATGTGGGGAGAGCACTGTACCTAAAGACCACTGGGCACCCCTTCCCTGGAGAAATCACTGACTGCACACTGGAGGTCAGACAAGGCATTTAAATACGACTTGATAAAAAATGCTGGGGTAAAACTGTATGCCCCAAAACACAACTTTTAACAGACTGTTTATGTATGGCCCATGAAATAAAGTTCCATGCAAAGTATTCAATGTTTCATGTTGAGAACACAATGGTGGAATAAAGCAACCTGTGAAGCACTAAGCTGGCATCTACTACATCTTGTGATGCTATTACTACTAACTACACAGCCAGTTCCACGGAACCTCCTTTTGGAAAATGCTGAGGTTGAAAAATAAATTCAGGAAATAACATGAAAGTAGGTAGTGTTTTCTAGAATAGAGATGATTCATCTCTAGGTTCCATTCAACTGCAGGGATCCTACCTCCTGACCTAGATCCCAGCCTGCCTCTAGGTGTCAAGGTCTGTAGTGTCTAATACCAGAGAATGTCCTCAGAACATCAAGTCCTGATTTGAAAACGTCATCTTGAGAAAGGAGGCCCCTGCCTCCTGAGACTTGCCTTTTGCTTTCTATGTTGCTATTTACAGTTTTCTGATTTTCTCCCTAATCCTGAGGACAGCAGAGAAGTACACAGACTCTAACACGAGAGCTCCAATATCCACAAATAGAAGGCCATGGGGAAGAAACCATGCAAAGCCAATAAGGCTAACAAACATTAAAGTGATATGACACAGGAGCAGAAAGGTCTCTTTATTGTATAATCATTTTAAAAGGAACCTCAAAAATATCATCCACTGGACCCTCTCAACTACCTCTTAAGACTGATAAGGAATTTTAGCCTCATTTTACAGATGAGAAAACAAAGATTACCAGGTGAAGAAACAGACTTTCACCTCCCGAGACAATGTCTGTTGGATGACACAACAGTCACCAGCACTGTGCTTTTTGTTGCTGTTGTTAGGTGCCATTCAATAAGACTCACAGCGATCCTATGAACAGAAAATCTGAGCCCTGTTCTATATACTGTGCTGTCCTCACACTTCCTGACACATGAAGCTCATTGAAGCAGTCACCATGCCAATCTATCTGGTTAAGGGTCTTCCTCTCCTTCACCGACCCTCCACCCTTTCCAGCATCATGTTCCTCTCCAAGGAATAGCACCTCCTAGTAACATGCCCAAAGTGAAGCCTCATCATTCTTGCCTCCAAAAAGCACTCCAGCTACACCCTCTCCAAGACATATCTGTTCATCTTCTTGGCAGTCCATGGGATGTTCAGTGCTCTTCAACACGACAGACCAAAGGTGTCAATTGTTCTGTCATCCTTACTCATTGTTCAGCTCTCAGATAAACAGCAAGTGATCAGAAAGTCAACATAAAAACTAATATAAAAGCACAAAGCATAGGGCCAGAGCCTGTTTCCGAATCCTAGCTGCAGTTTCCCAGTTGTATAACCACATGTAAAGCACCCAGTCCCTCTTCAGCCTTAGTTTTTCCATCTGAAGATTTCATAAAAATATGAAATTATTTTTAAAATAATTCCCACTAGAGCGATTCATAGCAGCAGGCACAACATGAAACTTACCCTGAGTTAGTGTCACTGAGTTAGTTCTTTCTTCCCCACAGTAACCCTCTGTAGAGTTTCTGAGGCTGTAAATGACATGGAGGGGAGTGCCTGTCACTGTCTGGTGGGTTTGAACCACCAGACGTAAAGCCTTTGGATTAGCAGTTACAGCTCACTACAGACTACACCATAAGAGCTCCTTAATAACAAGAACTAAAAGCAGGTGACTCTAGAGAGTCCACATTCCCATGTACCTGCTTACCAGATGTCTGCAGCTCCCACAGACAGAAGCATGAGAAGCAAGGCAGCATGGATATCAAGTTGTTAACATCTAAAAACTTTGTTCCCAAAAGTCCTATTCCTTTATTCCAAGAGGAAGACAGGAAAAGGTATTAAGAACAATGGCTAAGACACACTGATAGATGAATAAAATTTCAAAATGGAATTTGGGAGATGATGCAAGATCAGTGACTCAGTTCCGCCAGGTTATGTTAAAGAAAAGAACATTTTCATGACAAACACAAAGTAAGGAGTGTAATCTCTGAATACATGGCATTACCAACATTACTGGGTTTTTATTTTACTTTTTTTTTTTTTTTTGCTGAGGAGGCATAAAAACTTCCTCACATACCAACTACGTTTCAAAAACTTGCTTTCAAGAACGCGTGGTACCGAGGCAAGCAGAAAGCACCAAGAGAGGCAGAGGCAAAAGGCTGATAGAAGAAAGACAAAAGTATTATGTCCTCCCCTGCAAAGCAGCAAGACTCTATACTCCGGAACTGGTACAGTGAGAGAGTTCAGCTTGATGGAAGAGGACTGGGTAACTGCTGGTTCACTATAAACCCTATTACACAGTGTTTTTATTTTAGACGTGAGAAACCTCCATTTATCAATTCTTTTCTCCTCTGTGAATCAAAAACTCATACTCGCTGCAGTGAAATCACTTCTGGCTCACAGGGAACTCCACTGGGTTTCTGAGGCTGTAAAAAATGTCAACAAGAGAAGACGCTCCTCCTTCCCTCCTGAGGCGCTGCTGGTGCTTTTGAAGGGCCAGAGATTTTTTTTGATGAGCAGTGAAATAGTGTCTAGCGCTCATCATAAAACCAAAAGCATGGTCATCAAGTCAACTCTCGACACAACCCTCTGGTCAGGTTTCCAAAGCTATAAATTCTCACAGGAGAATTTATAAATTCTTCAAGCTCCCTCTGTATTGTTGTGTCTGGACTCACTCATAACCAGCCCTGCAGCAGGTTTTCAGAAGCCGTAAATCGCCTGGCAGGAGACTGCCCATCTTTCTCCCACAGAGCCACTGGTGGGTTCGAGCCACCTCTAGATTAGTAGTGCAACTCCCTAGACTCCTGACCTAGTGTAATGTGTAACACTCTACGCCATCAACGCTTCTCAACAGTAATCTCAGGTCTAAGTAAAATTTTTCATAGAATTAAAAAAACAATTGCAATAGCTAAATGGACAAACAGGGATTGTTCTCTGACTCTCCTATTTCCTAAACTATTTCACAGTAAATTCTATGGAACAACTAGGCCACTAAGTAGTATTTATTAACCACTCTGGAAGAAGCATAACGTTACTGGTCCAAGAGACTCTCCTTATTTAAGTGTCAGTGGAGAACATATCAAAAGAAGCTAAATTCAAACCTCTTAAACGGGCTTATTCAATAAGGATAAGAGAAAAAATCTAAACTCAACACTTGAAGGATCTCTCAACAAACACATATTGCTACAAAGAAAAATTTTCCTTTCAGATCAACCATGACAGATACCAGCTTTGATATTCTCCTCACCCTGCCCGATAAGAACTCTGAATTGCACACGTATTGGAATTGAGATCTGTTGTGGAGAGATGTGAAATTTTGCCCTGAGGGCCTAAGTTCATAGGTTTGAAATTGGCAAAACTCTAGATGACTTCACTGTGAGCACTGGAATCTCAGTAACATCTTTACGACATCTGAAAAAATCTTGGTTCTTTATCCACATCAAGTGGACCCATGAGTGACAATTAATTTCTCCTTCGCTGAAATAGGGAAGTAATTTTTAAAATGTTTTCATCTTATTTATTTTCTAAAAAACACTTCCCCTTTATCTACTGGTCTCATTTTAATGAGAACTATTCTATTTATAACGTAGCAATGGTTTATCTGATTTGTTACTTTTTTCTGCCATAGAGATTATATGCAAAAGGTCGCCAGAGGCAACCTTTACAAAATCTCAACTTCCTGCCCTACATTTGTTACTGTAAGAAGGATGAATTATTTGAGATTCTGAGGCCTAGCCTACTTACTTCCTCTAAAGTACGAACAGAAAATGAAAAATGCCTTTCAAGAAAAAGAAAAGTATGTTTACAGAGCGCATAGAAACTGAAATCACAAACTGACTTTAATGGGGTCTACGGCACATTACATACCCTCTCGTGTAAGGCTTTCATTTGAAGTTCAAGTGCAAGGTAGACTATCAGCCATCTCAATCTGAAGTAGAAAAAAAACCTTAAAAGTGCTATCATATCATCAACATACTAACTACACTAGCATATTAAGAATAAAAACTCTATACCCGTTAGAAAGATTCACAAAGCCACAGAAAAGACACCTGCTCTGACACTGATTTCCAGGCTCGTATTAAACATAAACTTAACCGTTCCTTCTTTCCTCCTTTTACTTCATTTTTTTTTAATTTAAAAAAAAACCAGGTAATACTCGGTTCATTATTCTCACGCAACACAAAGTTGCAATTAAAAGATATCTACACTTGATTTCTCTTTTGAATGCACCAAATTAGACAGGACCATATTTTGTTTCTCTGGCATCTACAGTCTTATCTTAAGAACCATTTGTAGCTAACCTCCTTATCAATATATTGAACAGCTAAAGTTTCAATAAGGTCTGCCAAATAAGACCACAAAAGCAATAGGAAAAATTATTTCGCTTATTTAACAACCCAATTAAGGATTTCAATTCACTATTCAATCAGTGCTACAGAGGAAGGAAAATAAAAAAAAAAAAATAATAAAAATAAACTGATTTTTTGAAGCCTAGATAATTCTACTAAAAATGTTCTTCTATAAATGAACTCATTTAATTTCTTACAATTACACATGAGCCTGTGGGGGCCTACAGAGGGGACTTTGGCATGCTCCTGCCATCAGCAAGCCTCTCCTTCCCACCCTGGAGAGAATCCTATCCACCCAGAAGCCTCAAGCCCACGTCTTGGATTAAATGCAAACAATAAAGCTTTTCTGGGGAAAAAATAAAATAAAATTACACATATATAAAGGTATGGCCCAACTCTGAAAAGCCCTGGCACATAGTTAGTTACCTAACTTTCAGAATAGTAGAACTTCAGTAAAGGTTAAACAGTCTACTGTTCACTACTCACTGTCAGTGCAGGGTGCAGCCATATTTCTAAGTCAAGGTTTTGCCTAAGTACCATCACTCACATAACAGTAGTATTCTGTAAAGAATCAAGAGAAAACTGTTTTCATTTTATAAACACGGGGCATACTGTGCTGGTCTGAAAGGATCAGGGAGTAACTACAGCACTGATGGCAAGTTTCTTCATCATACATACCCCATTTTCCACTTCAATCCTAGGACACTCTTTCCCTCCCCAACACCACCATCCCCCAAGCCCCTGCAATTATCTCTGTTGTTGTTAAGTGCCTTCCAGTCATAGAGGACTCATAGGGACCCTATGAAAGAAAGACCTGAACACTTGTATAACTTTCTCCGTTTCTCCAAGTTCACAGGGTTTCCTGAGGCAAGCTATTTCAGAAGTGGATGCCACTCCTGCTTCCAAGCTTGTTTTAATCG
The DNA here is from genome assembly GCF_000299155.1 of Elephantulus edwardii. Taxonomy (NCBI): domain Eukaryota; kingdom Metazoa; phylum Chordata; class Mammalia; order Macroscelidea; family Macroscelididae; genus Elephantulus; species Elephantulus edwardii. The sequence goes on from NW_006399789.1 coordinate 17,377,562, forward strand.
GGGAGCTCCACCAAACACTGTCCACCATGGGTAAGTACAGCAAATGGACAGTGCTATACCAGGCAGAAGAATGTTTGACCAAAAACAATTAAAACCAGGCCTGAGGGCCACAGATTAAAATCATCTACCCACTTCACTTTCTGTCCACTAGGCCAACTGAGCTCTATGTTGTTGTTGCTAATCGTAGACAACTAATAGTGACTCGATAAACAAAAGACCTGAACACCTGTGTAACTTTCATCATTTCTCCAAGTTATCTCTTCTCATTATCTGTAGTGTCTTTATTTATTCCCCCTCTTCTTTTAGACTTCTAAGTAAATGCCATGATTTTCAGAGTTTATGTCAAGAAATTCACAGGTTTCTGCCAATAAAAATTCAAGCTGCATAAAAAAATTAACTCTATTGCCTTACTAGATCTCTTTAACAAAGAGCAAATGAAGTATTTTACATTAATAATCCCAGTAATTTACAAAGCTAAATCCCAGTAATTTACAAAGCTAATTTGAGTAATGTTTTGTTAACAATTTGTGTTCATGCAAAGGCCATGAACTAGACAGACCGAGGTGTTTTCTGCAGTGTAACTCTACAATTGGTCTTTTTCTAATTCATGCTAACTGCTGGGGGGAGGGGAAAGGATGAGGAGAAGTAAAGTGTCTTTCATCATTTTTCTTACTTATGGTTTCGCAAGTACAGAAAAGACAATGCATAAAAAATAAAGACATTAATCTGAAAACACATTTCTTAGAAATATTCTCGGATTAGTATTTGAAGGATCAGAAACTTGACAAACCACTCATAAAACAGTATCATTTTCCCAGGTTCCACTTCCTTCAAATTACATGGTATAATATCAGAGAGGTTAGCATTTCTAAGCAACAATTTACACTAATAGAGAAATAATAATACCAAAGCTCAAGGACAGTGAGAAAAGTCAGAGACATGACCCAGTGGCTAGGACAACACTGGCATAATCTGTAGGAAATTATAACTCTGCTAATCCAAAGATTATGTGTGCATCTCCAGCAATTTGACTCCACTAGGATTCTCAGGGAAAGGTGCACAGTTTCTTTCTGTACAATTTACCACGTCATGAACCCAATGAAAGGTCAACTGTGAATTGGTTTTGACTCAATAGGAGGTTTTTAGGAACACAATGTGTGGACATACATAAGGCACTTGGTAAACGCCAGTTGAATGAATGGCTATAATCACTTGTTCAATGCTTGAAGTTCAAGACACTCAATATACCACTGTATCTAAAATACAAACACTCCACAGTGGTTTTGTAGCATGCATATAATCTCCCAAGTCCTTATCATGGGAGCACATTTTACCATCACACCTGGGCCTTACCACTGTCACTTACTAAGTTGACCTCTACCATTCACTCCTACTCAAAGATGGCTTTGTTTCTTAATTAGCATTGCTTGTGAATGCCTTATCTCTCTAACTGAATACCCTCAGAGTAGAGGGTGATTGTTAGGGGCTTTGAAGTGCAACTCACAGCAACAGATGGAAACCTTGCCCATTCTGCTCTACCCCCACAATCGCTTAGGCACGGCCCATTATTTCTTTGCAGCCTAATATATTTATTCACCCTAAACTGTTCTAAGTCTTGCCTACATAAAACATTTCCAAAGACAGACCTACATAAAACAGATGATGTTCAATATACTCTAAAAGAGAAAAAAGTCTGTCAGAAGAGTATAAGGGAAAATTGCCCCATAGTATAGATAAGAGAAAGTAACAACAGAGAAAGCATTTTATTTATTAAACAGAATACACATTTAATCTTCCAATCACTCTTTAAATCAGTAATTTTAATACTACTTCCAAGGAAGAAACCAGCATAATCAGAAGAGTCACTCAACCAAGATGACCCAACTCCAAGTTCCTTTCAAAGGTCCTTGCTCTTACCTTTAAAATACACAGTCTCCTAAAAGTGACTTCCAAAGGGATTGTTCTCAATCTGACTTCATTTATCAAAATGAGTCATGCTTCACGGATACCCTTTCCAGGTTTTTTACTTCATACAAATCCACTGACCTAGCAGCTACCACAATCAATACAAGTGAGTTTATAATCTGTCACTATTGACACATAACTGCAAATATCAATGAAATTATTTTCATTTAGCACAATCAAGAAATAACTGGAGAATATGCCTCTTAAATAATGAAGTCTTTTCGTAAAATATATCTTCTGCCAATCCCTAAACTTCAAGTCATCGTAAACACACATAGTAACATAAACATTAAATAAAAGGCTCACTCCATTCCAAATCACGGTAATGTTCTATTGTGTTTCCAAGGCTGCAAATTTTTCCAGGAGACTGCCTAATCTTCTCCCCTAGAGTGTGGTGGATTCCAACCACCAAGCTTTCAGTCAGCAGGCCCATGCTCCATAACATAAAATAATTATCTTTAAAGACAACAGAATCTCTGGTGACCTAGTGGATAAAGACATATGCTGCCAACCCTAAGACACACAGTCCAAACCCACCAGGAGGGAGTAATCTCCTCCCATGTGACTTACTGCCTCTGAAAAACCACTGGAGGGATCAGCTATGAGTCAGTTCTGACTTGATGGCACATGACAACACAATTACATTATTCTACCATAATATTCCTAAATCCTATGAAAAAGTAGCAAGTAGGGATGTGCAGTAGAGCACCTTTATCAACAATCTCATAGCCACAAAAGAAAACATTCAACCCAACCCATCATCCTCCCTAGGTAAACAAATCACACATTTCTTAACAAAGAGAGGTTGAACAAATTCTTACTTATTTCAGAAGATAAAGTATTATAAAAATAGGAATGAATTGAGCATGGAGAGATCTGTATGCTAAGGCCCTGCCCCAATTACCTCAGATTTGTTTCCTGGCTCACTGGCTCCATAGTGAGCTTGAGACCTCACTGCCTTCCACTGTCACAACGTGCAACTGTCACACTGTCATTAGCTGAGGGCAAAGATCTAGTCTTTCTAGTGTCTGGAACTATAGAAACTCAATTTAAAAAAAGGCGGAGCAAATCTGAGAAACTTTCCTGAAGAGATCATGCAGATAAGATTACCTCAGGGTGAGTGCCCTTGTCTTGTATCACAAATAGTAACTTCATTTGTAACTCTGTTATCCTAAAATCAACTAGAAACCGTTTTACTTATAATTCTAAAAATAAGCTGCCAAACAAAATAGTAGAAATTATTTGAGTCAAATTTCAATTGAGTCAAATTTTAATTACTCAGAAACTAATTAAGCAGGGCAGGGCATTTTCCCCACCCCCCTTACCTTAACTACTGAGTTTTCAGATTCTTAGACATGGATCAGGGTAACTTACAGAAACAAAGAGATAAAATAAAACTAAAATTTGACAGCATTTATTTTGTTAAGTCTAGTAACATCAAATTCAAATAATGACAGTACTAGTGATTTTATAAATTACAGACCCTTGGCTATAATTAGAATAAAGTAGCAAAAGGGTCCAGAACACATAGAAAGGGGTGAGAACCCCTTCTCAAAATACATAGTCCTCCACAAATTCATGTCTCAGGTCCCTATAGTTTAATTTTTCACTACTCCAGTTACCTAATTTTTTCACACTCATCTCCCAGAAGGCATACGCAGCTAAAATATTAATTACAGTGCATGAATTCCCCTCACTCCACTCCTTCTATTTTCAAAGTCCTACTATTTCCACAACTGGGTATCATTTTAAATTTGAAGTATTTCTTTCATTTTACTCCTTCTACTTGGTTTGGGAAAAGAGTACTGAGTAACCAACCTATGGACTGCCTGAAGAACAAACAGCTATGCCTTAGAAAAAGTGCAGCTGGAGTTCTCCTTGAAGGCAAAATTAGCAAAGCTCTGTCTCCCATACATATTGCGAAGAGAGGCTACGCCTTGGAAAGGGATGTTGTGGAGGGTCAACAAAAGCCAGGAAGACTCCCAATGAGACAGACAGATGAATGCAACAATGGGCTCAAGAGGGTAAGAGATGACGACAGGCACAAGATAGGACAGGGTTCATTCAGGTTTGTTGTTCATAGGGTCGCTGTGAATCATACTCAACTCAATGACACCAAACAACAACAAAAATGTATCAAATAAGAAAGCTGAACATCTGAAAGTTGGACAATAAGTAAGGACAGCAGGAGGAGGTTTGAGGCCACTGAGTTGTGGTGCTGAAGAAGAGAACTGAATATTGACTCTCAATAGAACAAACAAGAATTTCCTGGAGAAAGGGCAACTAGAGTGTACCTGGAAGCAAGGATGGTGATTGTCTCATATACTCTGGGCATGTTGTTAGGAAAGGGCATTTCTTGGAGAAGGCTATCTTGCTTGGAAAGGTGGAGGGTCAGTGTAGGAGAGAAGACTCACAACAAGGCAGACAGACACAGTGACCGCAGCAAAATATTCACGTGTGTCTGAGATGATGAGGATGGCCTAGGACAGGGCAAGGCTCAGGTCACTGTACGTCGCAGTTGACTTGACAGCACAAAACAACAGCAGCAACAACTTACTAAGTGGAAGAAACGGAACTAGAACAATCCTCTGAAATGACAGCTGGACTCTCTCTCATGTACTTCTTCATCATAATAAGCACTATCCTATAGTGAGGGCCAGTCCCTGGAGAAGGACTTCGTGTTTACCAAAATGAGGGGCATTAAAAAAGAGAAGATGTATGCACACCCATGTTTACTGCAGCTTTGTTCACAACAGCAAGGATTTGGAAACAACCTAAGTGCCCATCAACAAACGAATGGCTAGAGAAGCTGCAGTATATTCGCACAATGGAATACTATGCTGCATTGAAAAACAAGGAACTCA
>NW_006399789.1:17383130-17388774 GCF_000299155.1 Elephantulus edwardii
AATGGTGCAGCAATGAAGGAATGAAAACCCAAAATCCCTGTAAATGTTCATTAAAACTAATAAAATTTAATAATTAAAAAAAAAAAGAGATGGAGATGGGTCTGACAGCAGCTACAGCAAGGGGCTCAAATGACAGCAACAATTGTGAGGTAGCCTAGAACCAGGCAGTTTAGTTTTGTTGCATGTTGGGTCACAAGTCAAAACTGATTAGATGGCACCTAACGAGAAAAACACTTACTAAATGATCAGCTAGGGATAAATCAGTGCAGAGGTTTGTGTTTAGAAGCCCTGTAAAACAGGATCCATTTTAAAAAGGCGCAAAAGATGTTGTTGTAGGGTGGCATCAAGTTGAGTAAAAATCACAGCGACCTGAAAGTTGATTGGTGCCACTATTAGAGCTTCTATCTGGAATATTATTGCTTTTCAATTTTTGACTCATGTACTTTTAACTTGTTAGTTAAATTTGTGTCTTCTAGGCTGCAACACTTCCATGTTACATCTTCAAGGATATGAACATGTACGGCTAAGCACAACTGATAACAGTGGATCTAAATTACAAAATCAATCTCCATAATAGTCTATGTGTTTCCTATTGCCAAAGGGGCCCTTTCGAGTAGTGAGAGAAGATATTCACCCTGAAACCTACAGCGTCCCTTTCCAGCAGGAAGTAGCTAAGAGAATACGCCGTCCCCTTTTCCTTATGAATCAGGGTGAAGTCTCTCTCAAGGAGGAGTGATAGGGAATGGCAAGGGACATACTGACAAAGGAGATTAATCAGAACTGGCTTTGACAGGCACTTGTGGCAATTGGACAATTAAAACAGACTTTCAAAGGGTGCAAAAAAAGAACGAACTGGGGAGAAAGGTAGAGAAAATAGTGAAACAATGAATGAATGAAAACCCCAAATCTCTGTAAATGTTCATTTAAATTAATAAAATTTAATTTAAAAAAAAAATCACAGCGACCCTATGAACAACAGGTCTAAACGCTGATCTATCCTGTGCCAGCCTCACAATCTCTGACATAGTCGAAATCATTTGCTGCAGTTACTGTGTCTTGTTGAAGCTCTTCCTCTCCTTTACTGTGCCCCACCTTTCCAAGCCTGATGTCCTTTTCCAAACAGCAGCCTTTCCTAGCAACACACTCGAAGTTCGTGATATGTAGGTTCAATATCCCTGCCTCCAGCACGCTGGCTGCACCTTCTCCAAGACAGACCTGTTTGTTCTTTTGTCAGTCCATGGGATATTCAGCAAAGGCATCAATTCTTCTTCTGTCATTTCTATTCTTGGTTCAGTTCTCAGCAGCCTACTGAGTGACTGAAAAGACCATGATCTAAATCAAGAACACCTTAATCCTCAAATTGTCAAGGGATAAGTATATTAAAAGATAAAAGTTTTTTCCTTAATGAAAGAAATGTCCTCTGAAAGTATTTTGATAATGACATAATACACGAATCAGGAACCTCTCTAACAAGTTTTCGTCAGGAAGGAAATCTTGATGCTGGGCTTTACACAGCGTAGCCTTTTGTATTGTACAAAGCCTGGCTAAGGTAAAATGTTAATATAATCAAAAATATTCAAAAAAATCTTGATACTTCTTGATATTATTTGACCTGACATTTTTTGAAGCCAGGCAAGACTTGCTGCTTCCATATGCTGGATGGGGGAATCTTAGGGGGAAAAAAAGGTGGTAAAATAATGTATTCAAGGTAACACATCTAATGACTAAACTCAGTCTTCTGACTCCTGGCCTCATATTCAGCCCATATACACAGTAACCCTCCAAGTGAAAAATACCCAGAGCATTCAACTCAGCATACGTAAACAAGGAAATTATCATCCAGGGAAACTGATTTCACCGTCTGAACTCTGATCTGCCCACATGATGTTCTCACAGTTGTTCCTGTCTTTGCTGCATCATCTGCAGGAACTGCATCTATTTAACTTGTTAAATACTGCTCAAATGGTCTACAAATAAACACCTTTTAACAATCACTTTTATTTCTGCAGTTATTAAGTTTGGACTTCTAGATCACATCTACCCTGATTATAAGGTGACTGAGTCAAGATTATTAGTCTTGCTCCATGAAAGGTAAGACTAATTTTTGTTTTCTTTTGTTTTATTCAACCAAGAATCTGTAGTCCTTTTGTAACTCAAGACAGTGATAGAAGGAAAATGAAAAGAGGCAGAAGAGGAAGGATTAAAGAGAAATTAAGACAAACCAAACAAAGGCATACACAGTAGGTATTACCAGAACTATACAGTGACACAAATTTATTTATATGCTTTATCCCAAAGGAGTTTCTCCTTTCCTCCTGGCAAGGGATTTAGTCCTGAAGGCAGGCCCCTAGATCACTGGAGATAAGCCATCACCTTCCAAACTCACTTTATGGGACCTTTCTGAAGAATAGCTCTACTCCCCAAGGAAACGTGTTCAAAAGTTGACAAACTTATTATTCATTAGCTTCACTGTAACAGTATGACATGGTATCTGACTCCATTTGGTTGTGTACCATTAAGTAGGGACCAATTCACAGCTGACACTTCAAAAGGTTTTCAGGGACAGTAAATCTCACAGGAGGAGACTGACTGACTATCTTTCTCTCAAGGAGTAACTGGTGGATTTGAATTGAGTATCTCTGGGTTGGTAAAATGATTCCTTACCACTAACCCACCAGAGATTCCTAGGAGTTAATTTATTAAAATGCCAAAAACCCTTTCATCATTGTCTCATCTACAACATTTCACCACTAGTTGCAAAAGACATTAAATTTTTTTTTAGAATTTTATATAGTATTTTGTGCACTTACACAACTAATAATTTAAAATAATTTTGATCCAGTTTTCACACTTTTCAATGCCAAAGAAGAAAACACTGTACTCCAGTTAAAGACAGGAGCAACACACATGCCAATTAAGAATCTGGCAAGCAATGCAGATCCAAAGATTATCCAGGACAGCCTAACCTAGTAACTTTCTGAAATGCTTTATTTAAGCAAGTCTCAATCACTCTTGAGGTCAATACTTTTGTACACTAAATCACTTCCCTCAAAACAGTGCATTTAGGGGGCTCACACTTCCCTTGTTGATCCCCAAGTGCAATTTTTAACATCTGTAAGAGTATCAGGCAATTTTTTTTCAACAAACAAATCTTACTTTGATGAAGGAAATCTCTGGTGACCTTTATGAAAGCTGCTCACTTCCAAGACCTCTTCTGGATGGCTAGCATTGGGTTTAAAGAGAGGAAAGGCAAAATCAAATCACTGTCACTAAAAACAAGTCTTCAAATCCACAATCCACACACTTAACACTACCTTAAATCTGAATTCACTTGTGTGTAATTTGATACCATATATTAAGATAAAATAATTTGGGATGGGGGAATGGATTTTAATTATTCCCATATCCTAAACTGCTCCAATAGTTTCTCCAATTGTAAGGTAAACAGGTGAAAGTTACTGGGATCATCTGACTGGACTTTGACTTCCTTTATTGGCTTAAAAGAAAAGATACTTTACAGAGTATACACTGGCAAGTGAAGAGATATTATGTATGTTGTTTTTAACAATATATGGTGAAATTACACAAAGTATTCAGAAACAATTTCTCATCTGGTGAAACAAAATAACAAGCTCTAAAGAATAAAAGGGAGAGTACATATATTAAATTCTTACAGTTTAACACAGTACCAGTCTTAAATTACATTTATTGGGGGGGGGGATTCAAGTTCATTGAAATTCAAATTTCAACTGAATGCATTTTTGTTTTTAACTTTTTAAATTTTCTATCAGTACTGCACTTTGTCATTTTAATATCTGTAACAGAAATAACTGCTAGTTAAGCGGTGATTAAAACCCGATCAAAGGTATACCAGTTTATCACGGAGTCCACCCACAGGTAGACAATCATAAATATGTAAACAAACAGCTGTCCCTAATCCCAAACAGCCCTGCCCCTCGCTGACTCATAGTGATCCTGCATGATTGAGCAGAACTGCCCCCTATAAAGTTTCTTTCAAGAAGTCGACTGCTGCAGCTCTTTGGTGGAGCGTGGCAGCTGAGGGAGGCTAGCAGGTGAGCGCTTTAGCCACGGGGCCACCAGGGCTTCTGGTTCCTAATCCAAGCGGGTGTCTCATCTCGAATCCCAGAACTGACAGCTGGGTGGTTTCCCCCAGTTAACCAGCGAGGGGTGGAAGTCACCGATGCCCTGCTCTCGGCCTGAGTCAACTATTGTACTCGCGCTCAGCATCATTTCACACCACATCTGGCGGGCCGCTCAGGTCCTCTAATGACTTCCACGTCTGAACGGACTACGTAGCTACAAGTCCAGGCCAAACTTTGCTCTCGGCCTTGCGAACTTACAGACGCGCTTAACCACTAGAGGTCTCCCCTTGGCCAGTTTTGCACGTTTGCTATTTTGCTGCACTTGAAACTTTCCGGCGAAATGCTCTCTCTACTCGAGTCAGTGTTTTTCAGAAAACTTGCGCAAAAATCCACGCGACAGCACCGAGGTCGGCCTCGGCAGCCCCGCGGCCCTGCGAGCTCCCCAAACCCGTGCACACATCCCAACGACGCTCCAGGAAAACCGAAAAGGATATCCGACGCACTCGCCCCAGCCAGCGCTCCCCGCCCCGCCAACAGAAAAAAAAAAAAAAAAAAAAAAAAAATATCTTATTTCTCATCTCATTTTCTCCTAACTTAAAATCATTCAAAAATTCTCTTTTTGTGTGTGTCGGTGCACTCAGCCCGCTCTCGAAGGCAGGTCCCCGGCGTCGGGGCCGAGGTGGGGACGGAGCGGGCCCAGGGATGCCGGGAGGGGAAGGGCCCTGCTCGCTGCGCCCGAGGAAGTTGCATAAGGAAAGAGACTCCGTTTTTCGGGTCCCCTCAAAAAAAAAAAAAATCGGCGGGGAGGGGGAGGAAAAGGAAGCGGGGTGAGGTGGTGCGCGGAGGGGGGTGAGCAGGGAAACCAAAGCGACGTTTACCTTCGTCTCCCCGTGGAAGGGTGGGGTAAGTGCCACCGTCCTCACGACCCCGGAGGGCGGCTCGCTACCCCTTCCTCGCGGCGAGCGCAGACGGACAGACAGACGCCCCCACCCCTCCGCGGGAAAGGAAACCGCCCGCTTTGAAACTTTCTCTCACGGTCGCGCTGTGGGCCGAGCTTTGACCAGACTGGGGGGGGGAGAGAATGGAGGGGGGGGAATCATAGGGCCTTTTTTTTCTTTCAAGGTAATTAAAGTTTTACCACCGGCACAAAAGTTGCGCCCTCCCCCGGCCGGTGACACCGTGCCGCCCCCTCCAGGGCTCACAAGTTTTCCTCAGCCGCCCCCCCAGCGCGGCTCCCGGGGCGCGCGGCGGATGCCCCGGCTCCTGCGCTTCCCGATCCCCACCCCCGCCGGCCTCTACTTCCCCCCGCCCAGCCGCCGCGGCGCAAGGACGGCCCGCCGGGCCCAGGACGCGAGTGTGCAAAGCCCATTATTCCGGAATTGCACACGCACGCGGCGCGAGGCGGGCGGCGGCCCCCCGCTCGAGAGCCCCTCTCGGCCTCCCCAATACGACCAAGGCGTAAACAAGTTACAGGCAAAGCCGCCCCGCGTTCCCCCCCAGCCGCCTCAGCCCGCCGCCCTGGCGCGGCCGCCGCCTCCGTC
>NW_006399789.1:17389618-17400245 GCF_000299155.1 Elephantulus edwardii
CTCGGGGGGCGCGGGGGAGGGGGCCCAGACGCATCCCGCCGCCTGCGCGCGGGCGAGAGCCCGACGCGGCCGCCTCGCCCGGCTCCCTTCCGCACAGCCCCCCACACCCTTCTCCGTGTGCGCGCAAAGAAAAAAAAATACAAGTCTCTCCTCCCCCCATTTTTTCCTTTCTCTTTTCTCTCTCTTTTGTTCCTCTTTCACACTCGCACTCACTACTTCAGAGTGAGATGCCCAGAGACTCCCTCTCCAGCCATTTCCGAGTCACTTGCCCACTTTTTTCCCCGGGATTAAGTTTTCGCCTCTTTCCCAGAGGCGGAGAGAAGTGGGGGAGAAACCCCTTCTGTCCTTTCCCCTCCCCTGATCTGTTTCACAAGACGAGGGTGCGCTTCCTTCCCTCTGTAGGGCTCTGAACTTTCATCCTCACCCAGAAAAATAAATGAATGGCTTTTGCACGTACATAGCTTCAGATTAATTAGAGATTAGATCAGATCAACCGCTTCTTACCCCCAAATTTTCTCTTTTTTTTTTCTCCGTCTCACGAGTAGTCCTGACAAATGGTCCAGGGCTGCGGGCGCAGTGCGCATGTGCGCGTAGAGTCAGGGCTGGGGAGAGGGGAAACTGCGCTGGTGCCGGTGCCGCCGCCGCCGCCGCCGCCGCCGCTGCCGGGGAGGCTCGCGCTGGCTTCCCTCTTACTGCTGCTGCGCCTTCGCCGCTGGAAAGCAGCAATAAAGCCGCCTGCCAACGGCAGCTGCCCGCAGATACTGTTTCAGGTGCATCTTCTCAATACCCTTGTCACCGACTCAGAGCCGGTTCAAGAACAGGCAAAACAAATATGAAAGACTGCAAAGGTTGTCGATTTCTTTGTCTATTTTTCCACTTTACTTTTTTTTAAGGCCCTTCGCAGAGCAGCTTATCCACCATGTGCTGGGGAATGTATGCATTCAGCCATTAAAGAGTGGGCCTCAGTTTTACACAGACGCTTTCCATAAGCTAAATCCGTGCTCCTGGTCATGAAATAGAAGAAATAAAGTTTTAAGCTCCAATGCAGCGGAACCTCTCCTCGTTTAGGACTCGATGAAGTGTAAATATAAAACTTACACGTTCTCTTTCTTTTCTCTCTCTTTTTCTGTGTAGACCTTTTATTGACAGTTTAAACGGGCTGGGCCTATGTTGTGAGGCATCTTGAATGTCATTGGTCAGCATGGAAATTGATGTTGCAATACCATACCATAAGCAGGTGGAAGACTTCCCTCTAAATGCATGCAGTCAAAGATGGCTGAGGCATTACAAATACCCAAACCTGGCCTGCTTGACACATCAGAACTAGATCAAGGGAATATCACATTTCGGTATCGACAGCTTCACACGTATTGACTGGAGGCCTTATTTTGGACAAATTGGTCATTCTCTTTTCCCATGAGATACAATTACTTAAAAAATAATTCACTCGTATGGAGCTGTGTTAAACGTTTTAATGTTTGTAAGTTTCTTGTGCGAGGGGGAGAGAAAAAAGAGAGAGAGAGAGTGAGTGAAGGCAGGTTGGCCATTTCCGGAATGGCCAAGGAATTCTTAGGTAACTCTCCATCCGCGGTCAGAAGTCCCAGCCATTTGCTGTGGAATCCAAATCTACTCATAATTGACTCTGTTGCTTTTCCAAGGCTATAAATGGAGTGAGAGGAGAGTGTCCATCTTTCTCGAGCTACTAGTGGATTCGAACTATCAAATAGAAATAGCCTTTGTGTTAGCAGCACAACATGCTATGGACTAGGCCACCAGAGCTCCCCAGAGTGGACTATGTATTATGCATCTAATAAAGAGTAAAGGAGGATCTTTTCTGAAATTGATGCCTGAGGCCTAGATTTTAAATGTATCATAGATGGAAATTCTTTATTAAAAATTCTTATGTGATAACATAAGTAATATTATTTTTGATTGATTGAAATACTTCTTGAGCCACTTTCAGAAAAAAAATTGAATTCCCTCTTTAGGACCATAACACTAACCACTGATTATTCTAGTGACTAAATTCTCCAAACCAAGTATCAGGACATATGGCTTTGCATGTATTTGGGAACAAAGGGGGAAAATATCTGTGAAGCTAAAATGTGTTTATAAATACACTTTGTATGTTGGGTTGGTGGGTGTGGCATGAGGAAGGCTAGGTTAATGAGAACTGCAGGTAATCTCTAATTCCAGTGATTTCTTGATCTCACTCACCATTTCCAAGTGTTTCAGAGCTTCTCCCAAATAGCTTAATTAACTGATCTGAATTTTAGCATCTCCTCTTTCTTCTATAGCTCTTGAATAATGAGCAGTGAAATGGCCAAAGGCAGATTATGGAAGGAGAAGATAAGAGAGACCTTGAACTCTAAGCTCTCGCCCCCAAAGAGTTTATTAATTTTAGGCTCCTTTTCCTGGAAATGTATTTCTTCTGGCTAGATGACCTCTCTGTTGTATGTAAGTGTATGTCCAAGGCCTAGCATGTGCATAACACTTAATGATTAAAGAGATGACTGAATCATGAGCCTAGCCACTGGAAAGAGCCAGTCTAATAAAATAGCACCGTAACATTACAGGAAGGTAAATGTTGTAGTGGCTGATGTTTTCATTCAGTTTGACCCTGGGGAACTCCATGTATGCCAAGTAGAACAGGTCGGTAGGATTTTCAAGACTGTAACCTTTCAGACAAGTCACCAGCCTGTTTACTGAGTTGTAGATATGCTCAAACTGCCAACTTTCAGGGTTGTTATTGTTGTTGTTTATACTGTTAAGTCACAAGCAGCTCATAGCTGACCCTCCAGTGGGTTTTCAGAGTCTGTAAACCACACTGGGAGGAGATTGCCCATCTTTCGTCCTTAGAGTAACTGGTGGATTTGAGCTACTTACCTCTATGGTGGCAGTGTAACTAAACTTTAGGGTGGTTGTTGTTATTATTAAGCCACTGAATCAGCTACGACTCACAATGACTCTAAAAACAATGGATCTGAGCCATACTCTATCCTCTGTCATCCCACCCACTGCCTTCCTGTCTGATGACTCTCCGTCATGTTTCTAAAGCTGTACATTTTTGTGGGAAAAGACTGCCTATCGGTCACTCAAAGAGCAACTTGTAGATTCGAATTGCTGGCCTTTCAGTTAGCAACACAACATATAACAAGACCACCCCATTAGTGATTCTTATTTGTGCCAACCAGGAACTCCTGCATATCATAGTTATAATTGCTGTTAGTAGCCATTGAATTAATTTTTTACTCACAGCCATCCTGTGTGACTGAGTACAACTACAGTTGTTGTTAATGTGCTGTTGAGTTGGAATCGAATCATAGCTGATCCTCCAGCAGGTTTCACCCAGGAAGAGGTTGCTCATTTTTCTCCCACAGATCAGCTAGTGGGTTCAAATTACATGTTTTTAGACAGGTAGCACAACTCCTTACTACTAGGCCACTAGAGGTCCTTGGGACCACAGTTGCTGTTGTTGTTATGTACTGTCGAGTTGGAACCTATTTATAGCTGACCCTCCAGCGGATTTTCAGAGGCAGTAAGTCATGCAAGATTACCAATCTTTTACCATTGGATTTTGCCTTTGGATTGACAGTGTAATGCCTTACTACCAGCTCACCAGTGCTCTGGAATTATGGTGGTTGTTGTTGCTGTTGTTGTTGTTGTTATTAGGTGCTATTGCATCAAGTATGACTCATAGTATGAGATCTGAACCCTGTCCTATCTAGTGCCATCCTCACACTTCCTGACACATTAGAGCCCTTTGTGGCAGTCACCATGTCAGGCCACCTGGTCAAGGGTCTTTCTTTCCCTCGTGGACCCTCTACCTTTCCAAGCTTCATGTCCCTCTCCAAGGAATAGCCCCACCTAGCAATATGCCTGAAGTAAATGAGATGAGGCCACATCACCTTTGCCTCCAAAGAGCACTTGGGCTGCACCCTCTCCAAGACATATTTGTTTGTTCTTTTAGCAGTCCATGGACTGACTGTTCAGTGCTCTTCTTCAGCAAGACAGCTCAAAGGCATCAATTCTTCTGTCATCCATATTCACTGTCCAGTTCTCAGATGCAAGTGATCGGAAAGACCATGGCCTGAATCAGACGTTTCTTAGTCCTCAAACTGACAGAAGGCTGTTGTGCCAACAAAGCAAGGGACAGCATATGGTTTACAGTTAAGAAGGGAGTGTGTCAGGGTTGTATTCAGTCTCCATACCTATTCAGTTAGCTAACAAATTATTTGTGAGGCTGTACTCTGTAAAGAGGAGTGATACCTCAGGATCAGAGGGAGACTCATCACTAACCTGTGTTATGTAGATGACGCAACCTTGCTTGCTGAAAGGGAGGAGGACTTGAAGCACTTGTTACAGAACATCAAAGAATACAGCATTCAGTATAGATTATATCTCAATGTCAGGAAAACAAAGATTCTTACTACTGAACTGATAGGCAACATCATGATAGATGGAGAAAAGATTTAAACTGTCAACAGCTTCATTTTGCTTGGACCCTCAATTAACACCATTGGTAACAGCAGTCAGGACATCAGGAGATGTATTGCACTGGGATAATCTGAAGTTAGAGACCTCTCCAAATTATTGAGGAACAGTGATATCAGTTTGAGAACTATAGTAGGTATATGCAAAGCATGCATAATAAAGGAATACCTATGGTAATGAGAAAAGGCTTTTTTTATTAAAAATGATAGTTAATCTGATTTTGATGTACAAATATCCAGGGTTTGAGAGTCAACCCTTCCACTCAGAGATGCCTTGTGGCCTACTGGTAAGAAACTGAGCTGCAACCCCAAAGGTATGTGGTTCAAATACACCAGCTGTTCCACAGAAGAAGGATGGGCATTCTCCTTCCATGCAATAAACTGGAAAGCTGCTGGAAGGCCTGCTTTGGGGCAGTTCCAATTTGATGGTACACAACAACAACAACTTCCTTGCAGAAGGTGCCTAGGAAGGTGATGGAGTCCTAATAACCTCAGTAAAGCCCTTGAACTGTGGACAGCAAGGCCTTCTGGATATTATGAGTTCACAAAGACTCATTAGCAGAGATAAACATGGGTTGAGGATCTCCACCAAAAATTTTCTTCAGATTTTATCAGTAAAATCTCAAAGATTTCATCTCAGTTGTTCCCAAGAGGCTGTGGTTCAGGAGGACCAAGATTTGAAGGCACTTGCCAATGAGAATAGACATTTTAAAGATTAAAGACTGTTCGTTTATTCTTCATTTGTCTATTTGTACCCCAAATGGTAATATACTAGTTGACACTTCTTTGACTCCCTTTCTCATTCCACTATTTAATCATTGCCTAATAACTCAAGGTAATCCCTTTCTGATGTCACATATCTCTTCACTCTCCACTGCTTGCACCAGGCACCAACTTACACTACTGTATCCTACTACACTATACACCAAATCCATCCTTCAGACACAAGGACAGATGGTCTATAACTTCATTGACATCGCAAGTAAAGCATTTGCTCAGTTCTTTATTTTTTCTTTTATATTCAAAATTCTCCCCAGATTCGTTCCAATAACCTACACCAGCGTATTCTGAGGAGCCTGTGGTTGTACACAGTTAACATACTCAGCTATGAACATAAACCTGGGAAGTTTAAAGCCATTCACAGGCATCTCAGAAGAAAGGTGTGGCAATCTGCTTCCTCAAAATCAGCCATTAAAAATCCTAGTGGTGAGGAGTCATGCTGCCAATCCAAAGGCAGATGGTTTGAATCCACCAGATGCTCTGCAGGAGAAAGATTGGCAGTCTCTTCCCATGCAATTTACTACTAGTCCTGAAAACACACTGGTTCATCTATGAGTTGGCAATGACTTTGACTTTTCTCATGGGAGAAGGCTGAAATCTACACTTGCGCAATTTACTCACTCTTACAACCCACTGGAGGGACAGCTATAGGTCGGTTCTGACTCGACATAACAACCACCACAAATCAGGACAGGAGAGGTTTCAGAGCTGTTGTACATAGGGTCGCTATGAGTCACAGGCAACTCAATGGCATATAACAAGAACACTGAGTACCATCAAGTTAGAACCAACCCATAGTTGACCATCCAGCACATTTTCAGAGACAGTAAATCACACAGGAGTTGATTGTCTTCCCTTTCCCCTCACAGTAGCTGGTGGGTTTGAACTGTTTGCCTTTGGTATGGCAGCATAGCTTCTTACCACTAGGCCACCAGAGTGCGCTCTCGCTCGCTCTCTCTCGCTCTTGCGTGCTCTTCTCTCTCTCTCTCTTTCTCTCCCTCCCTCTCTCCCTCTCTCCCTCTCCCTCTCCTTCTCCCTCCCCTTCCCTCTTCCTCTCCCTTTCTTTCCCTTTCTCCCTCCCTCTCCCTTTTCCTCTCTTCCTCTCTCTTTCCCCTTTCTCCTCCCTCTTCCCCTCCCCTTCCCCTCTTCCTCTCCCTCTTCCTATCTCTCTCTTCCCTCTCTCTCATCCCCGACACCTCCCCATACCTCTTTCTCTCCCATTTCCCCCTCCCCCTCCCCTCTCCCCTCTCCCTCTTCCTCTCTCTCTCTTCCCCCCATACCTCTGTGTGTGTGTGTGTGTGTGTGTGTGTGTGTGTGTGTGTTTCAAAGCTCAAACTCATTAATGTTGTTGAGTGAGAACTGACTCATAGCTGACCCTTTAGTGGATTTTTAAGGGTTCCAATCACATGGAAGGAGATCACCCATCTTTCTCCCTTGAAGCATGGCTGGTAGGTATGAACCACCAGAGAGGTGCCACCTTTGGGTTAGTATTACAACATCCCACAAACTAAGTAAGAGATCAAGTCCTAGTTGAAAAGTCCTGCTCTGTTAGGATGCACCTCCTCGTCCCAGTATAGGTTTCCCATAAGCACAATCAAGTGTTCTGGGATTCCCATTCTTCTCAGAGTCAGTCACAGCTTGTTGTGATCCACATAGTCAAAAGCCTTTGCATAGTCAATGAAACACAGACATTCCTCTGGTACTCGCTGCTTTCAGCCAAGATCCATCTAACATTAACTATAATACTCCTAAGTACCACAGCATCTTCTATAACCAGCCTGCACATCTGGCAGTTCTCTGTTGTTGTGTGGTTCCAGTCATTTTTGGATAATCTTCAGCAGAATCTTGCTTGCACGTGATATTAATGATGTTCAATAATTTTTGCACTCTGCCTGATCACCTTTCTTTCGAAAGGGAATAACTATGTATCTCTTTTTTGTCAGTTGGCCAGGTGTTTGTCCTCCAGATTTGTTGACACAACTTGGTGAGCACATCCAGGACAGCATCTATTTGTTAAAATATGTCAATTGGTATGCTGTCAATTCCTGGGGCCTTGTTTTTTGCCAGTTCTTTCAGAGAAGCTTGAACTTCCTTTATCACCACAGGCCCTTGCTCATTGTTTCATGAAATCTCTGTATCAGCCGGTTTCTTTTGGTACAATGACTCTGTATACTCTTTCCATCTTCTTTTAATGTGTCTTAGACCAGGCAATCATCATAACAGAACAAGGAAACACTGGATGGTTCAAAATTATGAAGGGAATGCATCAGGTATGCATCCTATATTCAGACCTTTTCAATGTATATGCAGAACAGATCATCCAGGAGGCTGGGCTCTATGAGGAGGAATGTGGCATCATCTTTGGAGGAAGATTTATCAACAGCCTATGTTATACAGATGACACAACTTCACTTACTGAAACTGAGGAGGACCTGAAGCTCTTGCTACAGAAGGTCAAGGACTGCAGCCTTCGATAGGAGAAAACAAAGGTTCTCACCACTGGGCTGATTGGCAGCATCATCATGGACAGTGAAAAGATTGAGATTGTTAACAGCTTCAGTTTGCTTGGTTCCACAATCAACACTCTTGATACCAGCAGACAAAAAATCAAAAGACAAGTTGTATTTGGGAAAGTCTACTGTCAGGGACCTCTCCAGAGTACAGAAGGTCTATGAAGTCAGTCTGGAGACTAAGTTGTGCCTGATTCAGGCCATGGTCTTTGCAATTACTTACTATGCATCAAAGAGCTGGACAATGACTAAGGATGATAGGAGAGTGGATACCTTTGAGCTTTGGTGCTGGAGAAGAGTATTGAGTATACCACGGACTGTCAGGAGAACAAGTTTATCCTGGAGAGGGTGAAGCCAAGCTGCTCCTTGGAGGCAAGGATTCTGAAGCTCTGTCTGACATACTTAGGACATGTTGCAAGGCGGGATCAGTCCTTGAAGAGAGATGTCATGCTTGGGAGGTTGGAGGGACAGCACAGGAGGGGAAGACCCTCAATGAGAAGGATTGTTTCTGTCACTGGGGTAATGGGGATAGGTGTGTCAGAGACAGTAAGATTGACAAGGGATAGAGTAGGGCTTAGGACTGTTGTACATAGAGTCGCTATGAGTCACAGGTGATTCAAGAGCACATAACAACAACAATGACATCCTTAAACAGTAAGTAAATCTATAGGTAATAAATGGTGTCAGGGATGTATGTTGTCCAAAGAATAATCAAGTACGCAAGCTCACATGACTCGCATTTGCCTCATGATGAAGCTCAGAAGGTAGAAAGGATGCAACCAGAATTGTCCTCAAGGCCCAGCCTTAAAACATTGTCTCTTTCGACTTTCTGGTATCTTAAGAGAGCTTTTCACTGTGAGAAAGTGTGAAAATGGCTGTGTGTGTAATCTGTTAGGTCGGGGATAGGTTTTCTGTTAGCCAAAACTAAAAGAGACCTGCAATAAAAATTTACCCTGATCTGAAAAAAAAAAAAGAAGGTAGAAAGGGAAAAGATGGGAGAACAGAGGTAAGAACCACAAAAAAATAGCAGAAGACCAATAATACAATGTGAGGATTGTATGCAGTGTCACAAAATAAAAGCTGTATTAATGGTTGTGTTGAATATCAATCTGTTCTGAAAATTTTTATTCAAATAGGAATAAAAAGTTTAAAACAATAAAAAGTGATCAATTGAAAAGTCACAGTTCGAGTTTCCTAGTTGCTCCTCTGGAGAAAGATAGGCTGCCGTCTGTAAACATTTCCAGCCTTAGAAACTTGTGAGTTGGAGTCAGCTAAGGGGGGGAGGGGGCGGAGAGAGAGAGAGAATGAATATGAGAATGTGATTTTGCTTGGAAAATGTTGTAAACAATTTGTTTTGAGGTTGTTCCTCATCCCTAGCCTGACTGCCTCCACCCCCGACAAAGGTCATTCATAATCTCTCACTGTGCTTTATCCTGAAACCTTCACTCAGTATTAACTGTAAGTTAAAAACCTGAGTATCTTCATCCTAATATTCATCCTGTCCTGCTTTTCTAAGGCACGCTTCTTCCACTTGCCCTTTAGTGACACTTCTAACCTGCAACAATTTCTGCAAGACCTCCTGCGTGAGCCAGGCCCTCACAAGTTGACAGTGCCTAAGAGTGAAGTCCAAGAGATTGGCTTTCTAACCTCATTCTGCTGCCACCCACTGGGAGCCATTATGCAGGTCACTTCACATGTAGGGGTCTCAGGTCTCCCATTCTGTAGACAAAGTAAAGAAAATAACTGATTTCTAAGATCTCTTTGAACATTATCCCTCCTCAACCCATTAAGAGAACTGTCATAATTTAGTATGAATAATATAGAGTCAATAGATGAGTTTTTAACTAAGGAGTTTAAAAACTACATTTTAGATATCAGGATGTTATCAATGAATAACTCATTTAGTTGGTTGAACTCTGATACAAATGGGATAGAGGTCATGGATTCCCCTCCCTAATGGCTGGTTAGTTTTAATCTGTTTTATAGTCACAAAGGACTTTGCTAACTCAGGTCCTCCCATGTTAGAATGTGTACTCTTGATCACAAATTTTAAAGTAAAATTGAATGTCTATAGAAGTTTTCTTAATGATACTTGAAATCATCGTTTCAATGTATTATCTTACTTTTTAAGTATGAGTCAAGTTATTGATTTTCTTTCTACCTACTTAATTGTAGGCTTGGTGATTTCTAAGTATAAAAATGACATTAACATTGATTTGGTCGAGATTCTCATTATTGACATTTGTAAGATCTGAGTTTGATTTCACTGTTAGTGTTCTAGATAACACGGAAGTGTTCTTAGCACAGAACTTGTGACAGCTAAATGTAGTTGAAATGCTGGTGGTGAATTAAAATTATATTTATCAGATAAAGTAAGACTCATAATGTGTATTACATCCTAAACATCTCAAGAAATTAAATAGAAATGTGAATACAAAGAAGGTCTCAAATAAAGATCTAATGCTCTAGAAATATTAAAATGAGCCAAATAATATGGGACCATTAATTGACTTTTAAAATAAAGACTGAAAGATAATTTATGTTCATTTTCTGTAAGGTGCTGACTAATTTAAAAGTTAAATTGACAAGTATTATAGTGAAACAATTTTAAGGAGTTCAAATCAAACTGTAGGGCATAGTTGTGCCAGGTATCTACCTCTGGCTAACAGCTTTGTTCTGAGATGTCCTTTGCAGTTTACCTGACCTCTAGCCACAGCTGAATGGTCCTGGTTGTTTATCTTTGTTTTTGTTGTTGTTATGTGCCGTCGAGTCATTTGCGACTCATAGCGACCCTATGTACAACAGCCCTAAACCGTGCTCTATCCTGTGCCAATCTCATTGCCT
>NW_006399789.1:17401575-17420605 GCF_000299155.1 Elephantulus edwardii
TTAGCTGAAATATGTCAATTAGTATACCATCTATTCCGGGGGCCTTATTTTTTGCTATTTCCTTCAAAGCAGCTTGAACTTCTGCCTCCATCACCCATAGGCTCTGGCTCAGATGCTATTTCATTACAATTCCTTTTGATACAATGACTCAGTATATTCCTGTTGTTAGATACCATTGAATCCAATATGACTTCTATAACAGCCCTGAGAACAACTGATCTGACCACTGTCTTATCCCATTTCATCCCCCAATCTCCGACACCCTGAAGTCCATTGCTGCTGTCACCGTGTCAATCCACCTGGTTGAAGATCGTCCTCTCTTTCGTCACCCCTCCACTTTTCCAAGCATAATGCCCCTTTCTGAGGAATAACTTCTCCTAGAATCAGCCCAAAGTATATGAAATGAAGCTTCATCATCGTTGCCTTCAAGGAGCACTCTAACTGCACCCTCTCTAAGACACATCTGTGTGGGTTTTTGGCAGTCCATGGGATGCTCAATACTCCTCTCCAGCACCACAATTCAAAGGCATCCATTCTTCTTCTGTTATCTTTGGCCCAGCTCTAAGATGCATAGCAAGTGAAAGGCCATGGAATAAATCAGAAACAGTTTTGTTTTCAAACTTACATCTTTGCTCCTCAACAATTTGGAGAGTCTCTGACTGCAGAATTTCCCAGTGAAATGTGTATTCTGATCTCCTTCTGATCTGCTGGTACAAAGTGTATTGATTGTGGATTCAAAAAAAGATAATCCTTCCCAGACCTTTATCATGTTGCCTATCAATCCAGTGATAAGGATTTTTGTTTTCTTGATCTTGAGGTTCAATCCATATTGAAGGTTGTAGTATTTAACCTTCTGAAGCAAGAACTTCAAGTCTTCCTCACTTTCATCAAGAAAGACTGTATATTCTGTAGGAACTCATGCAATATTATTCAAAATGGTTGACTCTGGAGAACATTATGCTGAGTGAAATATCCCAGTCACAAAAGGACAAATATTACATAATGCCACTGTTGTAGAATGGGACTGTCCTTGGGGTTGGGGAGAGACTGAGTAAGATGGGTTCAATAATGTATACTGCACTGAAACAGAGGAGGGAGAAAACTGTTTAAAAGAGATATATAACTAGGTATTTCTGTCATCACAGGAGTCTAGAGCGAGGGCTACATGGTGGAGGGGACCTGGGGGAGGGTTTGTAAAACAATGAAAGAATCTTTTCTTTTACTTTTCCATAATTTTTGACTCATGTACTTATAACTTGTTAGTCAAATTTGTGTCTTCTAGGTTGCAACACCCCCATGATACATCTTCAAGGATATGAACATGTACGGCCAAACACAATAAGAGTGCATCTAAATTCCAAAATCAATCTCCATAATAGTCTATGTGTTTCCTACTGCCAAAGGGGCCCTTTAGAGTAGTGAGAGAAGATCTTCACCCTGAAACCCACAGCGTCCCTTTTCAGCAGGAAGTAGCTAAGAGAATACGCCATCCACTTTTCCTTATGAATCAGGGTGAAGTCTCTCTCAGGGAGGAGTGATAGGGAATGGCAAAGGACACACCAACAAAGGAGATTAATCAGAACTGACTTTGACAAGCACTGTGGCAATTGGACAATTAAAACAGACATTCGGATGGCGGGGAAGAAGAACAAACTGGGGAGGAGGGTGGAGAGAATGGTGCGGCAATGAAGGAGTGAAAGCCCAGAATCCCTGTGAATGTTCATTGAAACTAATAAAATTTAATAATAATAAAAAAAATTAAAAAAGGAAAAAAACAAACAATAAAAGAAAGATTGTATATTCTGCATAATGAAAGTTATTGATTAGTCTTCCACTAACCCCGATTTCACATTTTTGTTTATAGAGTCCAGTTTCTCAAGTAATTTGCTCAGTAGATTGATTAGAGATGGAGAAAGGATACAACCCTGATGCACACCTTTCTTAATTTTAAATCATGTTTGGACAACAGCCTCTTGGTCTAGGTATAAGTTTCACACTAGCAAAATCAAATGTTTTGGGATTCCTGTTCTTCTCAATGTTAACCATCATTTGATATGATACTCAGAGTTACATGTCTTTGTATAGTCAATAAAGCACAAATAAACGTTCTTCAGGCATTCTTGGCTTTCAACCAGGATCTATCATTTATCAGTTGTATCTCTGATGCCATGCCCTATTCTAAATCAAGCTTGAACAGCTGGCAGTTCTCTATGTACTGTTCTAGCCATTTGTAAATGATCTTCAGCAGTATTTAGCTTGCATGTGATATTTTTAAATAATTTAGAATTATATTTTTAGATAATTTCCACACTCTTTTGAACCACCTTTCTTGAGGATGGGAACAATCCATTGCCCAGAGAGCTGTCCTCCAAATTTCCTGACATAGACTGGTGAGCACACCCAGGGTAGCATCTGTTAATTGAAACAAGTCAGTTGGTATCCCTTCTATTCCTAGAGCTTTATTTTTTGCCAGTTCCTTCAATGCAACTTGAATGTCTTCCTTCCTTACCATTAGATCTTAAGCATATGGTGCTTCTTGAAATATTTCAGTGTCTGCCAATTCTTTTTAGTATAGCGACTTTGTGTATTTCTCCCATCTTCTTTTGTTTCTTTTCTGTCATTTTGTTGCATTGAAAAATTGACCTACATAATGCTAATTACTTTGTAGCCTGGATATTTGTTTTCTTGCTTGTTTGTCAATGTTCTAATTCATGCAGCACTTGTCTTTCAGTTTGCTGTACTTGTGAGTCACTGTGATGCTGAAAGATGGGCCACTGGTGCTTCAAATACCAGAGGGGTCACCTATGCTGGACAGGTGTTAATGGAGCTCCAGATTTAAGACAAGCTAGGAACAAGGATTAACCATCCACTTCTGAAATAGCAAACCTCTGAAAACCCTATGAATAATAGAGGAACACAAATAAATGTGGTATTAGAGATAAAGTCCCTATTGACAGCCAATCAAAATGAGGAGAAACAACTGCAAACATTCTTTAACAGTTGGAATAGTGAATATATGAATGGTAGAAAACTAGATGGTGTGAAAATTGAAATGGAAGGGATGAACATCAACATGCTAGGTATGTAAGATATAAGATAACACGGACTGGCTTTGATTATTTTGAATCAGACAATCACATGATATACTATACAGGGAATAAAAAACAGAGTAAGAATGGTGTTTGTTGTTAGGTGCTGTCTAATTGGGTATGACTTAGAGCAACCCTATGAAAACAGATCTGAACTCTGTCCTATCCTGTTCCATCTTCATTGTCTCTGACAAACTTAAGCTGATTGGCACAGTCACCCTATCAGTCCATCTTATTAAAGGTCTTCCTCTCTTTTGCTTACTCTTTACTTTTCCCAGAATGATGTCTCTCTACAAGGAATAGCCTCTCCTAGTAACATGCCTGAGGTATGTGAGACAAGACTTTGCTATTCTTGCCTCCTAGAAGCACTCTGGCTGTATTTTTTCCAAAACATATCTCCTCTTTAGCAGTCCATGGATATTCAGTACTCTTCTCTAACACTATAGCTCAAAGGCATACTTCCTTCTGTCATCCATATTTATTGTCCAACTCATGGCTTGAATCAGATACACCTTTGTCTTCAAACTGACATCAGTTATTTACAGTAATTTGGAGAGGTCCTTGACAGCAGACCTTTCCAACACAATACATTTCCTCATCTCCTGACTCCTGGTACCAAGTATGTTGCTTATGAATCCAAGTAAGATGAAATCACTGGTGATTTCAATCTTTGCTCCATCTGTCATGATTTTATTTATTGGTCCACTGGTGAAGATTTTTGTCTTCTTTTTGTTGAAATACAGTCCATATTGAAGACTATAGTCTTTGATATAACATTGTCGTTGTCTACTGTCGATTTGGATCTGACTCATCAGTGACCTTCCAGTGGGTTTTCAGAGGCAATGCATAGGATTGCCCCTCCTTCTTCCGTGGAGCAGCTGGTGACTCGAACCATGAGCCTTTAGGATTGCAGTGCAGCATCTTGCCATTAAGCCACCAAAATTTTGATCTTCTACAGCGAGTATTTCAAGCCCTCCTTCCTTTTGGCAGGCAAGGTTGTGTCATCTGTATAATGCAGTTTGTTGATGAGTCTTCTTCTTATCCTGATGCCATATTATTCTTCAGAGTTCAGCTTTTCGGATCATTTGTTCAGCATACAGATTGAATAGATACAGAGAAATCATACAACCATGATGCAAACCTTTCCTGACTTTAACCCAAGCAATGTTCCCTCGATCTGTGGGGACAACAGCTTCTTGGTCTAGGTATGGGTTTTGGTTCAGGAATGGGCAATTAATTAATCTGAGGTTTGAATCAAATAGTAAGCAGTGGCCTGTGAGCCAATTTGCAGTAATTCCTCATGTGAAGGAATGTGATGAAACTAAACAGTCACTATCTCAGCCTTGACCAGGTGATTGAAGATACTGGAGTTGTTGTTGGATGCCATTAGCTTAAGTTTAGTCACATCGATGCTGCTCCTTCAAGCAGAATAGAGTAGAACATCTCATGAGGTTTTCTTGGCTGTAATCTTTACAAAAGCAGATGATCACATCTTTCTCTCACAAAACTGCTGGTCTGATTTGAACCATCAATCTTTTAGCTGATTATAAACTGAGCCCTTTACTTCAGCTGAGCCCTTAACCATTGCACTAACCAGAGCTCTTAGGAAGGAATTACAAAAAGGAAAAGATTAACACAGAGAAGATAGAACTTGGGTATCTTCAGTTGCATTAACTATGAGGCATTGGAAACATGCATAAGTAGAAGCCATAAGGTAGAGAAGAGTATAAGTTAGCCGGGGGAGGCGTGAAAGATAAAGATCTAGTTTAGGTACCAGAACTGCCCTGGACCCTGTGTGACTTCCTGTTCCCAAATGTCATTCTAGTATTTCAGAGGCACAATCACTCTGGTTACCTTGAAGAATGATGACTTCCCGTCTTATCTCCTGTATAGCTACAATAACTCCCTTTCCCTTCTGAATAGTATTTCCAAAGATAAATGAAAGAGCCCAATAGACAAATGTGTATTACCCACTCCTGTTGCTTTACAAAGTTAAAGACCAAGTTAGACAGTTGATTTAATGAGTCTGGTGCCCACTTTTTTTCTCCCTCATTATTGGAACACAGAGGACAGGCAACAGAGTTCAAATCCCATTTACTACAGTGTAATCAAAGGCAAATTACTGGATGGACCTCTTTTACCTCAGTTTTTCCATCTGTAAGATGAGGAAGCTAACAATACCTGCCTCATCAGGTTGTTATGAGGATTTAATGAGTCACTGAAAGAAGAATCCTTGGTATATAGTATTGTTGTTGTTAGGTGTCATTGAAGTTGCCTGAGACTCATAGAGACCCTATGAACAATGGATCTGAAACCTGCCCTCACCATCGCTGACACACTTGAACCCATTGTTACAGTCACTCATCTTGTTGTAGGTCTATCTCTTCTACTGACCCTCCATCTTTCCAAGCAATGATGTCCGATGTCCTTCTGCAAAGGCTGGCCCCTCATAACAACATATCCAACATATGTAAGACAAAATCACCATCTTTGCCTCCAAGAAACACCCTGGTTTTACTATCTCTGAGACAGACTTGTTGGTTCTTTTGGTAGTTCATGGAACATTCAGTACTCTTCTCCAACACTACATCTCAAAGACATCTATTCTGCTGTCATCCTTAGTCATTGTCTAACTTTCAGATGCAAGCAAGTGAGAAAACTATGACTTGAATCAGGTGCACCTGATATGGTTGTTGGTGTTATGTGCCATCAAGTTGCTTGCAACTCACAGTGACCCTACATACAAGAGCCTAAACCCTGCTCTATCCTGTGCCAATCTCACTGTCTGCGACACACCTACCCCCAACCACTGAATTACCCCAATCACTGAATCGATCCATCTCATCAAGGGTCTTCCTCTTTTGTGCTATTCCTCCCCCATCCTAAACATGATGTCTCTCTCAAAGGACTTGTCCCTTCTTGCAACATGCCTAAAGTATGTCAAACACAGCTTCAGAATCCTTGCCTCCAAGAAGCAGCATGGTTTTACCCTCTCCAGAACAAACCTGTTTGTTCTCCTAGCAGCAGTCTATGATATATTCAACACTCTTCTCCAACACCACAGCTCAAAGGCATCAATTATCTTTCTATCATCCCCATATTGTCCAGCTCTCTAATGCATAGCATGTAATTCTGAAGATTATGGCCTGGATCAGGCACACCTTAGTCTCCAGCCTGATGTCATTGCTCTTTGGTACTCTGGAAAGGTCCCTGACAGCGGACTTTCCCAGTGCAATTTGTCTCTTGATTTCCTGGCTGCTGGTAGCAAGAGTGTTGATTGTGGAACCAAGCAAACTAAAACTGTTAATCTCAATTTCTTCACCATCCATAATGATGCTGCCAGATATTCCAGTGGTAAGAATCTATGGTAAGCAATCAATAAATAAAGTAGGGATGTAGGCCTGTTTTATTTTCTACAATGTTCCTAGCACCGAGAGCTATACCTGCACATAATAAGTGTGCAGTGATACTTATATTTATTGAATGACTTAAGTAGTATTGTTATGAGAATTATTACATCAGCTTCAGCTCTTTTACTTACCCATATCACAGCTGGTTACCAGGCTATAGGTGTCAAATCACACGTAATCTCATGAGCAACATCCTCCTAAGAGTTCCTAAAAGCATGTAAACAGAGAGTGCTAATAGAATTCATAGGACCCATTTCAAAGAAGCCTGCTGTTCAGAATATATTATCTTTATTTAGCATTTATATTACGCTTTTACATTTTCCAAGCCGTTTCCCGTTGGTTTTTTTTCTTTTTCTAACTAAATATTTGTTCTAACATTCCATATTATCTTTTATAGGGGAGGTAACTGAAGCATGGTTCCAGTTGCTAATACTGATATCTGGAATTGAATTTGTTGCATAACTTCAGTAAATTTAACTGGGTTTTTCTTTTTTTTAAAAAAAAAAAATCTGGAGCATTCCCGTGTTCATGTAGAATGCTGAGTGGAATGTCGGTGTGTGAGAAGAAGACAATCTGTCACACTAAATTCTACTTATTTTGCTTTGCACTTGGTTCTATTTCAGACAGTAGGATCAATAGGAAAGATTGGAAACGGGTTTCTCAATGGATTTGAAGTTTTGGAAATTCTGTATCAAAGCAAACTTTGCAAGACTTCAGTAATTGCCTAATTTTTCCTCTCTCTCTTTCTCTCTCTCTCTCAAATGAAAAGTCCTTAGAGAAAGGAATTCTTTCTTAATGTCAGTGTGTCAGAGTTTTCCCAAGGGTGCCCATCAAGTTTGCTGATACTAAAGAATGAAACTGGTAAAAACCAGTATCAGCATCTCTGATAACTGAGATGGTCTGAGTCTGTAAATCACATGGGAGGAGACTGCTCGTCTTTCTACTGAGGAACAGCTTGTGGGTTTCAACTGCGAGTGATAAGGCCTTTGGGTTAGTAGTGCAACTACCTCTGGACTATGCCACCAAAGCTCCCTTAAAAACCATCACAGTGTTGTTGAAATCAACTAAGCGCAATCTACTATAAGGTTCTATTTAATGTAAGGGCCTGTGTATTGTAAGGACTGAGGAAATCTGGGGAAAACTAGACAATCCATTCATTTAATCCTAGTTGGACCGCAGAAGAGCTGTTTTCTTGCCTAAGGCTGAGGTAGTCAAGATTTCCTCAGGCTCACTCAAGGCTCTCAACTCCGTAAGCTGACTACCCCAGGACAAACTCCTGCTCTTCCTTCAACGTCTGATACTTTCTTCTTAACTCATCTTGAGGGAAGACTATTTTTTTCTTCTTCCTCAGAGAAACATTTCTATCTCTATTCCTCTAGGCATGTTCTTCATTCTCTTGTATTTTTCAGTCTGGTGTTCTCTGACTTTTTTCTCACACAAAACAAAAAATAGTAGAAAAAATAAACCAACGAGATAGACACACACCCAACAACAAATCCAAAATATGTTCACATGTCTCTAGTTGCAAACAGGAAAACCTCTCCTCAACTCTATATTCCTCCCCATAACTATGTCATCGTTTCTCCTTTTTGCTCTCACAAATCTTGCAGTAGTAGTTTTGTGCCCACAGTTTTCACTTCCCCACAGCTTATTCATTCTTTAGTCCACAGATATCACTGTACTTGCTTTCTTCTCTGTAAACCCGCCAATGACTTCCTAAATGTCAAATCTGGTGGCCATACTGTACCCCTCTTTATGATTTGGAAGCATTTGGCACTCTTGAGTAATCCCTTCCTTGAAATTGTATTCTCAGGCAGCCTCCGTCAATACCCCGTTCTGTCTCCCCTCTTTTCTTTCAGACCAGTTGGTTCTTTCTTCACTAGCCTCTCTTCCTCCTTCCACCACCTCATAAACGTATGTGCTTCAGAAATGAAGTTCTGCCCTTCTCTTCTTTGTTTACATTTTCTCCTGCCTAAACCCGTGTTCTCCTTTAACTTAGCTTGAACTTTGTGTAAAGAACTGCTAGGTGATATATTTATCCTAGGTGATGTATTTATGAAGGCATACAGTTCAAGGTCATCAGCTGCTCCATGGGAGAAGGATGGGCAATCTCCTCCCGTGCTATTAACTGCCTCTGAAAACCCACCCAAGGATCAGCTATGGGTCAGTTCTGACAGTATACAACAACAACCACTACCACAAATCATACCACTAAGGTTTAGATTTCTGTTTCCAGCTCCTTGAGGAATAAATCCATGTGGACATTTGGTGTTTGGAGATAATAGAATGACATAGGTTTCACAAGCTGGAACTTTGAACTTAGACCTGGACTGGAATCTCAATTCTACCACTCCATCAACTTTAACTGAGTTTTCTCTCATGTTCACTGTTCCCCAGGTCCCTGGATCATTATAAAGAGTAAATGAGATGCTGCATTTTTTGGGGGGGTGCCTTTCAAGTTGATTCCGTCTCATAGGGACAGAATGTAACTTCACCTTGGAATTTTCTTGACTGTACTCTTTATAGACACAGATTTCAAGGTCTTTTTCCCATGGAGCCACTGGATGAGTGCAAACTGCCAAGCTTTTGTTTGGCAACTGAGTGTGCAGCTGCTCTCCTGCCATTTAATGAGATGCTACTTGTAAAATACCTAACACATTAAGCATTAAGGAGGAAACTCATGGTTGCTGTGAAGTTAAACACTATGACACTGATGTGTCAAATGTGATAATGGTTACCCATCATGGACAGTGTTTGGCAGAGCTCCCCGATTAAGACAAGCTTGGAAGCAGGAATGGCATCCACTTCCACAGTAGCTTTTCTCTGGAAACCCTGTGAACCCAGAGAAAGAATAAAAGTTATACAAGTGTTCAGATCTTTCATAGGGTCACTATGAGTCATCTATGACTTGACGGCACATAAAAACAACAACAACAAAGAGTAGTTACTGTTTTTCCAAATTTCTTATTTCATCTGTATTCTTCATCTCAGCTTATGTTACTATGGTCTCAGATTTAACAATCTCCTCTTCCTGCAACCTACATCTAGTTGATCCCTGGATTGTTTCTCTATATTATCTATCCACAACTTGCTTCTTGTCTGGTTCCTTTGCCAAAGCCATAGTTTACCTGTTGCCAAAATTACCACCCTCTCTTTCTAACTACATTCCTTACTACTACAACTATCCTCCTCAAGTATACAACTGGTAATATTATTCTGTCCAAATCTCTAAATGATTCCTCATGCCTTCAGGGGGAAAAAAGGTGTATCTCTTTGGTTTATTACCAGCATACCTCATAAACACGTGAGTAAGCCATGCCAAGCATGCACAGTACACAATCACCCACTTGTGCTTTTTGTTTGTGCTGTTTCTTAAGCTTGAAATGCTCTCATCCTCCCTGTTCCTTCTTGACCTATCAAAACATGCCCTGTGTAGTTGCTTACATGTATGAAGTACCAGCTACTTGGCTACGCACTGGGAATCCAGAAACAAGTTGACTGCTCTCTGTGGTAGAGCATCATCTAATTGAGAAGGTGTCATATTCCATCTTTGCTATGAGAAATCCCAGGGAAGCCCACATGAATTTTAAAGGGTTCTTCTGTCTCTGTATGTATTTTTTCACTTGTCACATCCTGCTTTGTATCATGTCTAGTCCTTATAAAATGTTTGTCTCTTTTAAGATAATAAAGTAGTGTGAGGTCAGGAGCTCTGTCTTATGTCTTCATTTTTTTAAAAATCTATCATAGCACTTAGTACAGTTCATTGCACATAATGGGAGCTCAATAAATACTTGTAGATTAGAACAGAATGGAATGGAAGTCTATTTCAGCCATAAACAATATTCTGGGATGGAAATGACATGACCCAAAATGCAAGCGTTTCTTAGAATGCTTGTGCTGACCAATGGCTCCTCCATCCAACAACAAGATCAAAGAAAAGCCTTGCCTCACACACAGCTCCATCTCTCCATCACAGGCATCTAATAGTATGGATTCTGTTTATGGGCCTCAGTAAATATGCCTATCACCTTGTATCTGATTTTGCTTTCTAAAAATGCAAATTTAAAGCATTTATTTAAGCATGGATGGAAGAAAAAGGCATAGACCAGCATATTTTCAGTTAGAACTCTGAACCAGCCAACCCTTAAGAATTTTGTGTGAAGAATTAGATAGCTAGCTACCAATAGACTGGCTTCCCTCCCTCACTGATGAGTGTCTTGAAGCTGGTTTGCTTTTGAGTACAAGGTGAAAAGCAACAAAAATGGCACTTAGACATCTAGTAGTCATAAACCCTGATAACCTTCCTTATCATAAGTCATCCAGGTAGCAACAGCTCCTTAAGCTCATAAGTATTAGGAAAACTACTTTGCCTTCTTTAAGATGGGATCTCTCTCTCTCTCTGTAACTTCAGGGGCAAAGTTCTTTGTTTTACTGCCTAGACAAGACTTAGGCCCTGATGGTAATAATTAAGGCTCACCTCTACTATGTGATTATTGACTGTGTGGATCATAACAAGTTATGGCTGACATTGAGAAGAATGGGAATCCCAGAGCACTTGACTGTGCTCTTGCAGAACCTTTACCTGGACTAGGAGGCTGTTGTGCAAAGAGAGCAGGGAAGCACTGCATGGTTTGGAACTAGGAAGGGTGGGTGCCAGGGTTGTATTCTCTCTCCACACCTATTCAATCTGTATGCTAAACAAATTATTAGAGAAGCTGGACTCTATGTGGAGGAGAGTGGCATCAGGGTGGGAGGGAGACTCATCAATAACTCATGTTATGCAGATGACATTAACTGACTTCCTGAAAGTGAGGCGAATTTGAAGCACTTGGTGCAGAAGATCAAGGAATGTGGTTTTCAGTATGAATTGCATCTCAATGTCAAGAAAACAAAGATTTTTACCATTGGACCAATAGGCAGCATCATGATGGATGGAGAGGAGATTGAGACTGTCAACAGCTTCATTTTGCTTAGATCCACAATTAACATCCTTAGTCCCAGCAATCAGGAAATAAGGAGAAAATCTGTAGTTAGGGACCTCTCCGAATTATTGAGGAGTAAAGATATCTGTTTGAGGACTGAGGTGTGTCTCATTCAGGCCATAGTCTTTCTGATTACTAGCTGTGCATCCAAGAGCTAGACAATGAATAAGGATGACAGAAAAAGAATTGCTACCTTTAAGCATGGTGGTGTTGGAGAAGAGCACTGAATATACCATGGATGGCCAAGAGAGCAAACAGATATATTTTTGAGAGGGTGCAGCTGGAGTGCTCTTTGGAGGCAAGAATGATGAGGCTTCACCTCACATAATTTGGGCATGTTGTAAGGAGGGGCTATTCCTTGGAGAAGGACATGATTCTGGGAAGGGTAGGGGGTCAGTGAAGGAGAAGAAGATCCTAAACCAGGTGGATTGACATGGTAACTGAAACAACAAGATCTTGTTTGTCAGGAAGTGTGAGGTAGGCACAGGATAGAAAAAGATTCAGATCTTTTGTTAATAGGATTCTTATGAGTCACACTTGACTTGACAGCATCTAACAACAACAACTACTACCACTAAGTGCTGACTGTGTGCTAAAAACTGTGCTGAACAGTTTGCATGTGTTACCTCACATCTTCATGTTATTTCTTTTCTATATACCTGTCCTGCATACATTCCTTCTTTCAATAGTAACAACACGTTTTTGCTTTAGCTAACTCCCTTTCCTCATGCCATGTGGTCTTGAGGGTCTGTCAATTTTCAATCTTCCTCAGATCAAGGAAAGGGTGGGTGACTCAACAAAACCCAAACCTCTCAGTCACTTTCTATACACCTGAGATCTGAGCAATGAATAAGGATAAGAGATATTGAATTGATGCCTTTGAGCTATGGTCTGGAGAAAAATACTGAAGATCCCTTGGAATGCCAAAATAACAAATACGTAGGTCTTGGGCAAGTTACAGCCAGAGTGCTCCTTGGAGGCAAAGATGATAAAGCCTTGTCTCAAATACTCTCAGCATATTGTTAGGAGAGGCTGTTTTTGGAGAGGGACATCATGCTTGGGAAGGTGGAAGATCAGTGAAGGAGAGGAAGACCCTCAACCAGGTGGATTGACACAGTGACTGCAGCAATGAACTGAATGTGTCAGAACTTGTGAGATGGCACAGGATAGCACAGTATTCAGATCTCTTGTTCACAGAATCCCAGCGAGCCATACTCGGCTCGGCTGCACCTAACAACAACAGTCACATAATTCTATGACATATGAAATTTTGTCCTAATAAATCAGTCTTTATTTTTAACTTGAGCACAAATCAGTTGCTTGTAGGTTCAAAGTCTTCCTGGTAAAGTTGTTGTTGTAGGTGCCTTTGAACTGAGTACCACTCACAGTGACTCTTTGAAAACCAGATCTGAAGTTTGCCCTACCTTGTGTCATCCTCACAATCTCTGACACACTGAAGCTCATTTCTGCAGTGGAGCTCTGGTGGCCTAGTGGTAAAAAGCTTTATTGCACTCCTAAAGGCACAGGGTTCAAATCTATCAGTTAGTCTGTGGGGGAAAAGATGGGCAGTCCCCTCCTGTGTGATTTAATGCCTCTGAAAACCCACTGGAGGGTCAGTTATGAATCGGTTTTGATTTGATGGCACACACCAACAACAGTAAACTTTGTAAAGTTGTTGTTGTTGTGTGCCATTGAATCCCCTGTGACTCATAGCGACTTTATGTCCAATATCTCTGAACCCTGCATTGTCCTGAGCCAGTCTCACTGACTCCCCCAACCCCACTCTTATTGCTCCAGTTACTGTATCAATCCATCTCACTGGAATCTTCCTCTCCTGTGCAATCCCTCCACTCTTCCAAACATAATATCCTTCTTCAAAGACCAGTCCTTCCTAGCCATGTACACAAAATATATGAGACTGAGCTTCAAAATCCTAGTCTCCAAGGAGAAACTTGTTTTCACCCTCTCCAAGACAGACCTATTTGTTTTCTTGACAGTGCATGGTATGTTCAAGACTTTTCTCCAGCACCACAACTCAAAGGCATAGATTCTTTTGTTATCCTTAGTCATTGTCAAGCTATCTGATGCATAGCAAGTACCTGTGAAAAAGATCATGGCCTGGATTAGGTGCACCTTAGTCTCTAGACTGACATCGTTTCTTCTCAGTACTCTGGAGAGGTCCCTTCACAGTTCAATTTGTCTTTTAAATCCCTGACTGCTGGTACCAAGAGTGTTGATTGTGGAGCAGAGCAAGCTGTAATTGTTAACAACCTCAGTTTCTTCTCCATCTATCATGGTGCTGCCAAATGGCCCAGTGGTGAGAATCTCTGTCTTCTTGATGTTGACCTTCAATCCCTTCAAAACATTGAAGATGACAGTCCTCAATGGCATTTAACAACAACACCAATAATAAACCTGGTAAAGTAGTATATTAAATTTTTATTATTCAGTAGCAAACTGCTGCAAATGTAGTGGCATAAAACAGCACACACTTATTATCTCAGTCTCCTAAGGCCAGTAATACAGGTATGGCTAAGTAGTTCTTTGCTTATGGTATTAAAATACTGCAGTCAAAGTACTGGCCAAAGCAAAGGTCGCAGCAGACTTGGAGCCCTTTTCCAAGTTTATATGGTTGCTGGCACAATTCAGTTTCTCGTGGGTTAAAGGACTGAAATCCTCTCTCCCTGTTGCTGTCCACAGAATCCTTTGGTCAGCTTTTAGAGCACCTGGCTCTAACTGTAGACCTCTAACAGCAGGGCAGCTGGCTTCTTCAGGACCACCAGGAGACTTTCTTCCTCTTGGGATTCCCCTTCAGTGAAGGGCTAGACTCTCTTGTAAAGGGTTTATCTGATTAAGTCAAACCCACCTGGGATGTTCTCCCTTTTGATTAATTGACAGTCAAATGTTTAGGGACCTTAATTACATCTGCAAAACCTGTTTGCCTTTGTCCTGTAGTGTAACCTAATCACAGGAGTAAAATCCCACCACAGGCATCACTCGTACTAGAAAGGAGTTAGGCAGCACCTGCCCAGCGGAAGTGGGAATCTTGGGACTCATCTTAGCATTCTGCTGACCACAGCTTGCTACTGCTGTTATGTCCTCTTTACAGATGAAGAAATGAAGGTTTAGAGAGGTTATATAATTTGCCCAACATAACAAAAGCACATGAGTAGAATTTTGCTTTAGAGAAAGTGAAGGTGTTAGGGAACTTAAAATCTTTGCTGGGGCTTTATTTTTCAATGGATTCCTACTCTTGTTCACTGTAAGTGGACACATGGTAAGCTTTCCCATAATTAAAGAATGATGAGAAAGTATCTCATATATTGAGATTCTGTTTTGCTTTGGCGGTCCGTAGGCAGTTTAGAACCCAAAGAAAAATATTTAAAAAAATGCAGTCTTGCCCTTAGTAGAGTCATCTAAAGCATTCTCCCTCCACTGAGCTACTATGCTTATATTAAGCCAATTTCTGGGCAGCTGCTTTTGCTAAAGACATTTATCCTAGTGCTTTGGGAGAATCCATCCTTTTAGGCAGATGCCACTGAAAGTCATCAGGTAAGAGTGAGAAAATAGCATTCATTCGACACTATCACAAATCATGGTGTATACTCACTAGAAATACTTTGTGTATTGTTTTGCTAGAAACTATATATGGAAAGAAAAAAAACTATATATGGAAAGGAAAAACAGATTACATGAAAATAGAGGCATTTGAAGTATTTACTAGGAAAGTTGAGATTAAAAATTCTTAATT
Source organism: Elephantulus edwardii (assembly GCF_000299155.1). Classification (NCBI taxonomy): domain Eukaryota; kingdom Metazoa; phylum Chordata; class Mammalia; order Macroscelidea; family Macroscelididae; genus Elephantulus; species Elephantulus edwardii. The sequence goes on from NW_006399789.1 coordinate 17,416,808, forward strand.
TTTAAAGCAAAAGTTCCATATATTTATTGAATACCTACTACATGCCAGATAGTATATTCTTGGAACTTAGTACTGAATAAAACATAAGACCTTTTCTAGTTTGTAAAATATAGTAGGTATGTTGTTTTGTTGTTGTTGATTGCCATTGAGTTGCGGTCGACTCATAGTGACTATATAAACAAAAGACCTATCGTTGTTTCTCCAAGTTCATAGTTTCCAGAGGCATGTGGTTTAGGAAGTGGATGCCACGCCTGCTTCCCAATCTGTTTTACAACTGGGAGCTCCATCAAACACTGTCTGCAATGGGAAACCATTCTGGTATTTGATATCCCCATGGCACAAGTTTCAGCATCACAGCAAACCTAGGTTACCTCATACAGCACATTGACAAAGAACAATATGCAAAGTAAAAGAATATTCTTCCAGATATAACAACACTCATCTTATTTAAAAGTGGCTAAGTGTTGTCGAGTTGAATATGACTCAAAGTAAGCTTTGTACAAAAGACCTGAACTCTGTTTGATAATTAACTTCATTCCTGTACATTTTTAAGAGAGTTTGTAGAGTTTCCAGAGACAGCTAGTAGTAGGAATAGTCTGTATAAACAGACCTTTATAATGATCATGATTTATGCTATGGTTGGAGAAGTGCTATGGAAATGCGAAGAAAAAATTATTGTTGAGTTTTTAGGGAATCATGTCAGATTTAATGGGAGTAGTGACATTTACATTGATATGTGAAGATAGATACACCCTGTAATGAGAAAAAGATCAATAAGTAGAAAAAAAATTGTGATGGTTATCTGAAGATGAAAAAGGGTTAGCTGAGAACTTTCATTTCATTTAATTATTTGAAAATGTTTCTAAAGATAAAAGAAAATCCCCCCAAACACATACGTACTTCTCATTCGGTCATTCTCCTGGTCCTGTCTATGTGTCTAGCCATATAAGCAAGCAAGAGCGAGGCTTGCCTGAAACCTTTCAGACTTTACCTGAAACCTATAGCCACCTGACTCCAGAATCTTGCTTTTATAACCAGAATCACCATCACTTCTGGCCATTGTAAATTTGGAATTTACAAATACAAAGACCTGCAGTCATAGAAGAAGCACTGATGATGCAGTAGTTACAGTGCTTGGCTACTAACCAAGATATCAGCAGTTCAAAATCACCAGCTGCTGTATGGGAGAGAGATGTGGCAGTCTGCTTGGGGTCATTATGAGTTTGAATCAGGTTGACAGTAGTGCATATGGGTGTATTTTGTGTGTGTTCACAGTACAGTAAAGTGCCAGCTGCTTTTGGCCCTCTAGGAAAGTTGCCCAATTGTTTCAACGTTATATAAGGCAATGCAAAAAATTTGTCTAGTGTAAAATAGTCAATGGCATTTATTGACAATCAACTTTAATTATTTCTAGTAGATTCTGGAGTTTTCTTTTATCATAAATCATTTTAGTTATTTCGTTTTTTTATTTTGTGAAGGCAGTTTTGCTAGCAAATATGTAAAGTGTGTGTGTGTGTGTGTGTGTGTGTGTGTGTACCTTACCACACCATCTTCCTGCATTCATGTGACCTCTAGGCTTTGATGAAGCCTATTTTTATAAAGCTACAAAAGGGTCTGTTTCAAAAAATGAGTTTACCTATTTCTTAATAGATTTCAAAATGATAAACATCCTCTGTGTTTCCCCTTGCATTTTCACTTATGTTTTACAGACTTTCTCACATATGTGGGACATCACCTGTGTACCTTTGTACATGAGTACAAAGTTATTCACTGGAGTATCACTTTAAAATAACTTTAGAGGCCTTAAAAATACTTTTAAAAATTATCAATGTAGGCTTAGTTTAGAAGATTTTGATGCATTTTTATAAGAAAATAATCTATAGTTATAAAATGGAAACTCTCAATGTATTGATATGAAATAACTCCCAAGACATATTGTTAAGCGAAGAAAATAAGGTGTAGTGTTAGTGAGTGTATTATGTATCAGAGAAGAAAATGAAAATATATCAAGGAAAATGTACTTATGGGAGTACAATTATATATGTATGACTATATATATACTATATGTATTCAGAACAGAGCAAGGAAACACTGCATAGTTCAAAATCAGGAAAGGAGTGTATCAGGGATACATCTTGTCTCCATAACCTTTTCAAATCTATATGCAGAACAGATCATCCAGGAGGCTGGGCTTTATGAGGAGGAATATGGCATCAGGATTGGAGGAAGACTCATCAACAGCCTATGTTATGCAGATGACACAACCCTGCTTGCCGAAACTGAGGAGGACCTGAAGCACTTATTGCAGAAGGTCAAGGATTGCAGCCTTCAATACAGATTGAAGCTCAACATCAAGAAGATAGAGATTCTCACCACTGTGTGAATTGGCAGCAATATGATAGACACATCTTGCTTGGCTCCACAATCAGCACTCTTGTCACCAGAAGCCAGAAAATCAAAAGATGAGTTGCACTTGGAAAATCTGCTGTCAGGGACCTCTCCAAAGTACTCAGAAGCAACAATATCAGTCTAGAAAATAAGGTTTGCCTGATGCAGGCCATGGTCTTCACAAGAACTTACTATGTGTCAGAGAGCTGGATAATAATGGCTAAGGATGACAAAGAATCACTGCCTTTGAGTTGTGGTGCTGAAGTAGAGCCTTGAACATACCTTGGACTGCCAAGAAAACAAATAGGTTTCTCTTGGAGAGGGTGAAAACAAGTTCTCCTTGGAGGTAAGGATTTCGAAGCTCTGTCTCACATGTTTTGGGCATGTGGCCAGGAGACTGATCCTTTGAAAAGAACATCATGCTTGGAGGGGTAGAGTGACAGCACAGGAAAGGATGACCCCACATGAGATGGATTGATGGAGTAACTGGGTGGGAGTCAGTGAGACTGGCTCAGGATAGGGCAGGCTTCAGATCTTTTGTACATAGGGAACTTAAGTGTCTCAGGCAACTCAACAGCACATTTCAACAACTATATACTTGTTGGATGACCTATATGCTTGCTGAAAGTGAAGAGGACTTCAAACACTTACTGCAGAGGATCAAAGACTACAGGCTTCAATATGGATTACATTTCAACATCAAGAATACAGAAATCCTCACCACTGGACTTACAGGAAACATCATGATAGATGGGGAAATGGTTGATAGTGTTAACAATTTCATCTTAATTGGTTCCATAATCAATAACCTTGGTGCCAGCAGTCAAGATATTAGGTGATGCACTAAATTGGCTAAAATCTACTATCAAGGATCTCTCCAAATTATTGAGGAGCAATATGTCAGTTTGAAGAGTCAGGAGCACCTAATTCAGACAATGTCTTTTCAATCACTTTTTATGTGTCTGAGAGCTGGACAGTGAAAAAGGATGCCAGAAGAATCGGTGCCTCTGAGTTGTGGTGTTATAGAAGAGTGTCGAATATCCACAAACTGCCAAAAGAACAATTATATTTCTTGGGAAAGATATAGCTGGAGTGCTCCTTGGAGGCAAAAATGTCAAAGCTCCATCTCCCATATTTTGGGTATATTGCTAGGAGACACAATACCATGGAAAGGGATATCATGCTTGAAAAGGTAGAGATCAGTGTGAGAGGAAGCTCCTCAGTGAGATGGATGGACACAATGACTGCAGCAATGCGCTTAAGTGTGTCGAAGTTAATGAGGATGATACAGGATAGGACAGGGTTCAGATCTGTTGTTCAAACAGTTGCTCTAAGTCATACTCAACTCAAAGGCGCCTACAAACAATAAGAACGTACGTTCTCTCTCTCTCTCTCTCTCTCTCTCTCTCT
>NW_006399789.1:17420705-17438180 GCF_000299155.1 Elephantulus edwardii
TGTGTGTGTGTGTGTGTATACATAAAGGAGGTCAGATGATACCGTGTTTAAATGCTTGGCTACTAACAAAAAGGTCAGTGGTTTGAAACTCACTAGTACATCTGTAGAAGAAATATGTGGCAGTAAATTCTGTAATGATTTCAGCTTTGGAATTATATGAGAAAGTCCTAACCTGTCCTATAGAATCATTACAGTCATAAGTCTTTCAACAGCAATAGATGTGTATACAAATGTATGCATGTGTATTTATATAGGAAATACAGAAATTCTATGTATGTAAATGGTTATTCTCATGTTTTTCTCTTTTTGGTCTCAGAATCCCTTTATACTCTTAAAAAGTATTTACAATTCCAAAGAACTTTTTTGGTGTGGATCATATCCATCAATATTTACTATATAATAATTAAAACTAAGAATTTTGGATATGTATGTATTCCTTTAAAAATGATGGTAATAAACCTTTTGCATGTTATTACAAATAGCATATTTTTTATTTAAAAAAACTAGACTTTCCAAAACTAAACAAGTTTATTAGTGGCATATTTTTATGTTATTGCAAATTTCTTGAATTTCTGGCTTAATAAAAAACATCTGGATTCTAATATCTACTTCTGCATTCAATCTGTTGTGATATGTTGTTCTGTTCAAAGTATATGAAGAAAATATGGCCTCACACAGACAAAAGTTTGGATAGGAATATTTTAAAGTCCTTTTAAGATAGTTGTGAGGGAGCTCTTGTAGCCTAATGGCAAGAAGCTACACTGCAATCCCAGAGGTATGCAGTTTGAATTCACCAGGTGCTCTGCTGAAGAAGGAGGGGCAATTTCCTCCTGTACCAGTCAGATCTAATTTGACGGCACACACACACACAAACTAATAAAATTAAAAAAAATAGTTGTGAATATTCTTCTTTGATAGTATATTACTAGTCGACAAATAGAAGTTTCTTAAAAGGCTTGTTGCAATGTAAAATCTGAAACCCTACTTGTAAGCATTTAATAGTCTATTACATTGAAGTTCATTGGTCTCTCTTCCACTTTGAATAGATGTTTTACCCATGCATGATTTTTAAGATAATACATTCATCATTTGGAAAATGTTAGTCCACTGAGCTATGCAGAAATTTTAATTAACACATTTCATTCTGTGGTGTCAAAAGGGATTTTTAAATATCACCATCAGTTTAATCAGAAATGTCTTTAGATATTGGGACTTTGACAAGCTTGCAGTAGTGGATACAGGGTTGGGTTTTTTTTAAATCAAACTTTTATATAAAAGATCAACTTTTATCATTTACTTCTCATATTGTTCTTGATGTGCTTGTTGTTGTATACCATCGAGTTGGAACCAACCCATAGCTGACTCTCCAGAGGGTTTTCAGAAGCGGTTAATTGCACAGAAGGAGAATGCCCATCCTTCTCCTGTGGAGCAACTGGTGGATTCAAACTACATGCCTTTGGGACTGCAGCACAGCTCCCTGCCAGGAGGCCACCAGACTTCCCTTTCTTGATGTATCAGGCTTATTTTGTTTGTTTTCAAGAAAAAATTTGCCAGATATTCAAGTGTGAATAGCCACAGTTTGTCTGTCATTCTTTCAAGAAAAGATGGTGATCCATGAACAAAGCAGCTGGTTGGGTGCAGCTTAATCACATTCAAGTCTTTTTTCCTTGAAACAACCATAGCTGTTGGGTATTCAACCCAGAGGCAATTTACATATACTCTCTATTGCATCAAGAGAATATACAGAGGGCATCTAGGCAAGCCAAAGGTTGATAACATTATTAGTATTTCTGTTTCATCAAGAATATTCTTAAGTGCAATTTGAATGTCTGTCTGTGATTCCACGGCAGTGAAAAATACAATGATTCCTGCCAAGGTGTTAGCAGATTTTATCCATCACTGTGTTACATATCTTGAGTATAAATGCCCACAGAGTGAAAATAGCAAATGATGTTGCAATATGATGTGAAAATAGTTTGATCTCGCTAACTGACTTGGCATATCGAGGGGACTCACCAGTAAGTCATGAATCATGCTTTGAGAAACATTGTCTCAAATGTTCCTGGAGTAATGAGTAGTATGTTGTTGTGGTTGTGTACCACACAATTGGAACCAACTCATTCTGACCCTCTCCCAGAAGCAATAAATCACACAGGAGGAGATTGCCCATCTTTTTCCCATGGAGCAACTAGTGGGTTTGAACCTCATTCTTTCAGATTGGCAGTGCAACTCCTTACTATTAAGCCACCTGTTTATCTTCAATGGAGAGTACTGGATACTTGAGCACAGGTACAGGGAGCTCTGGTGGCCTAGTGGCAAGAAGCTGTGCTGCAATCCCTAAAGCCCTTAGTCCAAATCCATCAGCTGTTTCACAGAATAGGCAATCTCCTCTAGTGCAATTAACTGTTTCTGATCCATCAGTTATGATTCAATGGTAGTAAAATAAACATTGGACCAATAGGTGATATGATGATAGATGGGGAATATATTGAAGTTAACAATTTACTCTTGCTTAGATCTACTTTAACACCTATGGTAACAGCAGTCAAGAAATCAAAAGATTTGTCTGGGGGGAATCTGCTGGACCAAGAGTAGACTTAATAAAAGATGCAGAGTTGCAAAGTAGCTTGTTGGTACAGTTGTTGTAGTATGCCTTCAAGTTGGAATCTACTCATTGCTGACCCTCCAGTGAGTGTTCAGAAGCAATAAATTATGGAGGAAATTGCCCATCCTTTCCCCATGAAGCAGCTGGTGGACTTGAACTGCATGCCTTCAAGATTAGTGTGATGATTTTGCAACTGCTGCTCACAAGGATATTTAGCCTGGAGTTATTGGTTAGGTTTATATATAATATATTGTTGTTGATTGCCTTGGAGTCAAGCATGACTCATAGTGACCCTATGAACAAAAGGCCTGAAACCCCTCTACAACTACCAACATTTATCAAAGTTCATAGAGTTTCTGGAGGCATGTTGTTTAGGAAGTGGATGCCACTCCTGCTTTCAAACCTGTCATACTATGTTATCGCTGTTATGTGCTATTGAGTCATCTGTGATGTATAGTGACCCTATGTACAGCATCTCTGAACCCTTCCTTGTCCTGGGCCAGTCTCGCTAACTCCGACACATCAACTCCTGTTGCCCCAGTTACTGTTATCAATCCATCTCATCCAGGGTCTTTATCTTCTATGCTGTCTGTCCATCCTTTGAGCATGATGTCTGTCTCCAAGGACTGATCTCTCCTGGCCATGTGGGCAGAGTAAGTGAGGCAAAGCTTCAAAATCCTAGCCTCCAAGGAGAGACTTGGTTTCACCCTCTCCAAGACAGACAAATTTGTTTTCTTGGCAGTCCATGGTATGTTCAAGACTCTTCTTCAGAAACTCCATGGCATCTATTCTTCTTCTGTAATCCTTAGTCATTGTCCAACTCTGGAGCATAACACATAACACATAACACATAATTGAGAAGGCAAGGGCCTGGCTTAGGCACACCTTTGTATTTAAACTGACATCATTGCTCTTCAGCACTCGGAGGGGTCCATGACAGCACATTTTCCCAGTGCAATTTGTCTTTTGATTTCCTGACTGCTTGTGTTAAGAGTGTTGATTGTCAATCTGAGCAAGCCACAAATGGTAACAACCTCAATCTCTTTCCCATCTATTATGGTGTTGCCAATTAAAGTAGCCCAAACCAGAGAAGCAGGAAGGAGATGGCAGTAAATCACATCACACCTGGATAGTAATGAGACACAAGGAGGACACAGGAAGTAATAAATGATTGTAAGTGATTGTTGTTAAGTGCCATGGAGTCAAGTATGACTCATAGTGACCCTATGATAACAAATCTGGACTTTGTCCTATCTTGTGCTATCTTTATCATCCCTGATACACTTGAGCCAAATGCCACAGTCACTGATCATTAAATTTTCTTGCGGGTCTTCCTCCCTTTTGCTGATCCTCCACATTTCCAAGTGTAATGTCCCTTTCCAATGAACACCAGAGCTACACTGCTATCCCAAAGGTACGTAATTCAACTCTATTAGGTGCTCCATAGGAGAAGGATGAGCAGTCTCCTCCCATGTGATTAACTATCTCTGAAAACTTGCCTGTGGGTCAGCTATTGTTTGGTTCCAACTTGACAGCACACAACATCAACAACAACATGTTCAAAGTATGTAAGTGAAAATGGTAAAAGACACTGAATAGTCTCTGAGTGAGTAACTGCCTTGCTAGAGTTATGTTGTTGATTGCCTTCAAGTTGAGCACAGCTCACAGTGACCCTATGAAAAAAGGCCTTAAGCCCCTCTACAACTATTAAATTTAAAGTTTATAAAGTTTCCGGAGGCATGTTGTTTAGGAAGTGGATGCCACTCCTGCTTTTAAACTTGTTATAGTATGTTATTACTGTATGTGCCATTGAGTCACCTGTGATGTATAGTGACCCTACATAAAGCAGCTCTGAACCCTTGCCTGTCCTGAATCAGTCTCACTAACTCTGACACACCAACCCCCATTACCCCAGTTACTGTTATCAATCTATCTCATCTGGGGTTTTCCTCTCCTGTGCTGTCTGTCCACCCTTCTGAGCATGATGTCCTTCTCTGAGGACTAATCTTTCCTGGCCACATGCCCAAAGCAAGTAGATCTTGTGATATCAATCTATTCATTTGTTGTTGTTGTTGTTATGTGCCGTCGAGTCGCCTGCGACTCATAGCGACCCTATGTACAACAGCCCTAAACTCCACTCTGTCCTGTGCCAATCGCACTGTCTCTGACACTCCCATCCCAATTATCCCAGTCACTGAATCAATCCACCTCATAGAGGGTCTTCCTCTCCTGCGCCGTCCCTCCACCCTCCCAAGCATGATGTCCCTCTCTAAGGACCGGTCTCTCCTCACTACATGTCCAAAGTAAGTTAGACGGAGCCTCAGAATCCTTAGAATCCTTGCCTCCAATTAGTGGATAAAATACATAATGTATACAAATATATAATGTATACAAATATATATATATGAGTTGACTTTTATTTTAGGCCTACTGGCAAGGAATTGTGCCAGCAACCCAAAAACATGTGATTCAAATCCACCAGCTGCTCTGTGGGAGAAAGATTTGTAGTCGACTTCCGTGTCATTTACTCTTTGTGAAAACCCACTGAAGGGTCCATCATGGAATGGTTCTAACTTGATGGTGTATAACAACAACAACTTTGGCCAAAGAAAACATGTCTGAGGGCTAATCTCAGACCCCAAGTGTATAGCTTGACATATCTGATCTAAATTAACTTTCTAATATCTTAGTGAATACCATCTGATTCCAAAGAGGGTTTCTAATACAGCTGACCTGTTTCGCTTCATCAGGGAAGCTCCTTCAAGCCAAGCCTAGCTCCCCAGTGAGAGAGAAACAATTGCCAATAATTAAAGGCCCCTTGTCAGTACACTAAATTGAAGGGTTCAACAATAGTTGAACCATAGTCAAAGGCTTTGAATAGAGCAAGCAAACTTGCAAACTGCTGCATATACCAGATGAGGGGAGCACTGTTTTGCTATGAGTCAGTAATAAGAGTTGGGAACCCAAACACCTATGTATCTTTGCTTCTCCATAAGGAGCGATGCCACTTCATCACCAGAAATACCCCAGCCCAAAATCTTTGCAATCTTTCCTCTTCAGTTAGAGTTAAGAAAGATAATGATGCAAGGAAAGCTGACCAAATTGCTAGGCGTGGTTAATGTCTAGAAGCATCTTATAAGTGAACCCCCATACTGTAGTACTGTGGAATGTGGTTGAAGGATGAGATAGATAGATAGATAGATAGATAGATAGATAGATAGATGATAGATAGATAGATAGATAGATAGGTAGATAGATATCTCTCGCTATATATATATGTTTTACAAGGATTGTTGTTGCTGTTGTTGTTGTTATGTACCGTCAATTTGTCTGTGACTCATAGTGACCCTCTGTACAACAGTTCTGTCCTAAGCCAGCCTCAATGACTCCAACACACCTATCCTGACCGCAGATGTTGTGCATTTACCAAATAAGGTTGATGTACATTAAAAAGAAGTGACTACATCTAAATTCCAAAATCAATCTCCATAATAGTCTATGTGTTTCCTACTGCCAAAGGGGCCCTTTAGAGTAGTGAGAGAAGACCTTCACCCTGAAACCCACAGCGTCCCTTTTCAGCAGCAAGTAGCTAAGAGAATACACCATCCCCTTTTCCTTATGAATCAGGGTGAAGTCTCTCTCGGGGAGGAGTGATAGGGAATGGCAAGGGACACACTGACAAAGGAGATTAATCAGAACTGGCTTTGACAAGCACTGTGGCAATTGGACAATTAAAAGAGACATGGGGCGGGGAAGAAGAACGAACTGGGGATGAGGGTGGAGAAAACAGTGCAACAATGAATGAATGAAAACCCAAAATCTCTGTAAATGTTCATTAAAACTAATAAAATTTAATAAAAAAAGAAGTGACTAGCATATCTGACCTCTGCATTTGCCATATTAACATTCCAAACACAAATTCCATTGCCTTATGCATATAGGTAGGTGGTGAAAGAATATATTTTACCAAAATGACATACATTATATTTTTTTGTGGGAGGTATGAATGCCTATTTATGTGCTACAGATGAGTTTTTCTTCAGTGGACTTCCAAGTCACTCCATCTACTTATCCTAGAAAATAATTGTCAAATTTAGTTATTCCTACTTCCTACCATAAGTCCGTGGGTGGGTTAAACAGTTAACATAATCTGCTGTTAACCAGAGGGTTGAAAATTTGAGTCCATGTTGTTAGGAAGGGCAGTTCTTTTGAATTAAAGCTTTGGTGGCCTACTAGTAAGGAACTGCACTACCAACACAAAAGCACATGGTTAGAATCTACCATTTGTTCTACCAAAGAAAGATGGGCGTCTCTTCCTTTGCCATTTACTGCCTCTCAAAACCCACTGACAGGTCAGCTGCGAGTCAGTTCTGACACAAAAGTACATAACATCATTCCTTGGAGAGGGTCATCATGCTTGGAAAGGTGGAAAGTCAGTGAAGGAGAGGAAGACCTTCAAACAGCTAGATTGAAATAGTCACTACAAGTGTATCAGAGTTGATGAGGATGGTGCTGGATAGAACAGAGTTTAGACCTATTGTTCATAGGGTCATTATGAGTTGTAGTTGACTCGACACCTGACAACAAAAGAAATGTCTTAGGGAGCTCTGGTGGAGTAGTCCATAACAAGTTGCTCTGCTAATCCAATGGGCAAGCCTTTCTGGTGGTTTCAGCAATCTCCTCCCAAGTTATTTATAGCTCCAGGAAGCAGCTGAAGGGTCAGCTATTTGTTAGTTCCAACTTGACTTAAGGACTATGAGAGAGGCCTTTGTGGTTTGTTGTTTTTTTTTTAAATAAAATTGTCATTTTATACTGGTTCATTTACAAAGTTCATATACATTTTTTTTTCATGCTGGATTGTTCCCATTTCCTTTATCTACCCCTCCCTCTACCCATCAAATTGTGTGACTCTATGATTACCTCCTTGCCCATCCTCACCCCTCTCCTCCTCCCGTCCTCCCCTTGAATCTTCATACATGTTTTACCAGTTAGTGAGAGGCATCTTGAAAGAAAGGCCTCGTAACCTACTTCTGAGAAATCACCCATTGAAAACCCTATTGTAAAAAGAGCAGTGGTAACATGGTGAAAGCCAAGTCTGATTTCTGCTTGCTTTATAAAGGAGAACTGTCCCTATCAATAATATTCATAGTGCCATACAAATAGCTACACGGTCAGACATGCTACTACACATACTCCTGCACCTATTTCTACCAATCAATGGGTCTAATATTTGTTGCAAATTGAATCACAGACTTTACTGACAGTAGCAAATGTCACAAAATGCAAGTCCAAATTTAGTCCAGCAGTTCTAAGCCAGATTAACAACACCACAAAATTCCTCAATTAGTGAAAGTCCAGGTTCAGTTCAGCAACACAAATGCAGGAATTCTCTAGTTTTCTCAATCATCCAGAAAACTCAGAGGAGTTACAAGTCAGAATTTCCTTCAATCACTCAGCAAACAAAGCCTTTAACTGTGGCTCCATCTCTAAAGTTCCTCTGGCTGCACCCTGCTGCAGTATCATCACAGCAGTGCCACAATCTCTTCACGCTTTCTTCTACCAACCATCTCACATAGTGTCTTCATAGTTTCTCCATCACCCTCTCTCACAGTGTGGAAACTATTATTATAGTGGTCCCACAGTTGTTGATGATTTGCAAGACCATGTGTTTGCAGTAAAGGTAGCTGGAGACCATGTTCCCCAATGGGGCTAACACAATGGCTAGAAATGTAAATTTTCAGGGGTTCTGACACCCTGCCTATGGGTCAAAGCAATATTCTGACACACCTAAGGTCACTATGATGAAGAATTGACTCAACAAAAATTGGATCCTTCTTTTTTTGTTTATCTTATTTACCTATTATTGTTGTTGTGTGTACCATGGAGTTGGAACCGACCTGTAGCTGGCCCTCCAGCAGATTTTTCAGAGATGGTTTAGTCTCTTGGGAGGAGATTGCCTATCTTTCTCCCAGGGAACAGCTGGTGGATTTGAACTGCAAGCCTTTGAATTGCAGTACAGCTCCTTACCACTAAGAACCAGAGTTCCCTCATATTAATCTAAATATGCAAATCACAGACCATTGGCCTGATAGTGCAAATCTTACAAAACTCAGTTTCTTGATAATACCACACCTGTTACTGCAAAATCCACAAATACTATCTCAAAACAAATATCCAAGAGCATTCTCCTCCATAGCCACAATGATTCTACTCCTGCTATTTTTTTAATACAGTCTTTCCCACTAGTTTTTAAGTACATGAAATCAATCACTACAAGCTACCCAAGAATTATAGGATTTACAGTTTAGTATGACAAAAGCCAAAACCCAAAGTTAATAGACCTAGAAGACAAAATCTTAACAGGAGACACAACCTGGCATTCTTTGTACTCTCTTGGTTTTTCAAAGTTGCTAAAAGACTCCTTCTTGGATTGTACCTCAGATTACTATAATAATAATTAGGTAAGTAAATGCCTAGCTCCAGGATGCTTATGGAACTTGAAAGTACAAAAAAGGAATTAGTCTAATATCGAGGTGGAGATACAGATCACCTCCAAAGGGAAAAATCAAATTGGCACCACACTGCTCTCCACAGCAGTATTCAGTGCCAGAAACAATGGAAAATGTTACAAGATTTTGGAAGGAAAGATGGTAGGACTGAGGAATATTTTATTCAGGCATGAGATCATGAAAATAAACACAAACATTCTTAAACAAGAACGAATTTAGGAAATACATGGAAAAGAAAAACACATCTAATAATGAAAATCCATTGGATTGGGGGAGGGGAAATCAGAATTTGAAACAGGAATGGAAAAGTGGTGCAGAAGAACACATTGGTGAGCAATTGATCCATTTCCACATGGAATACTTTATAATACCATCTGAACATAATGATAACAATTTTTGACAGTATGGAAATAAAATAATGCACAAGCATGGCATAATTGGAAGAGGCAAATGGTAAGAATTGTAGGAATGCGAGTGTACTAATTTTTCATAACAATGACTTAATTGATACTATCTAAACCCCAAACTTTTGGTAAAAATAACAATGATAACAAAAAATTGTTTCACTCTTCTATTTTAAAAATAAATTTATTTTCAACCTGAAAAAAGTTTTCAAAGGAAATAATGTGTTCTATTTTGAGGAGAAATATTTTACTCAGAAATTCTTTAATTATTTTTTCTATTCATATAAAGATACATGTACACCTTTTTTTTTTAAAAAAAGTAAAACATTTTAATAACAATTCATCCACCAATCAACCCCTTCCATTCCTCCCTCTATCCAATTATTATCTCTCCCATGTATGTTCCATACAAATGGTGTTCCCTGGAATTGTACACTATGGCAACCCCTAGAATTCTTTCTGTAGCTCAAAATATAGAGATGTTAAAATATTGTTAAGGCTGATACTTTAATGTTAATGACTATTCCTAGGTGGTAGGATTAAAAATATTTCATTTAAACTTTTTACATTCTTCACTATTACTTAAGCTATTTGAATAAGCATTTAACGTTTTTTAAACATTTGCCTTTAAATAAAAACAAGTGAGCATTTACAATTGAATTAACCCTGATTCCATGACCACTTTAAGCAATCAGCCAGAATATACACACTTTCTCATATTCATCCACTTTCCTTTGTCTCCATAACTACAAACTCTTGCTTGTGTAATCCCTCTCTTGAACACCATCCTAACCCAGGGTTTGGACTCTCACTTTCCTCTTTGGATTACAGTTTATTCTCTAAATGTCAGAGGGAAATCTGTGCCACAGTTTTTGCTGCCTAAAGACATTATCTGTACCTCCTTCCTTCTTTGAACTTCATATTATTATGTGTGATAAGTATTTTTATTTTTCTCAGAAATTAATTTCAAGAAGCCCTAGGGTTTGTTCACAATTGTATTTTATGACCATTAGAAATTGCTTGTTTATTCTTATTTTCTATTTAATCTCCAAAATTTTAATTAATTTTACCATAGTAATAATAATAATACTAGAATATAAGACATAAATTCTATCCTTGCTTTTTTATTGGCCATCTAGCACCAAAAAGTGAACTCTTCACACCTAGTGGGTAAGGAGTTGCACTGCCAACCCAAAGGCATGCAGTTCGAATCCACCAACTTTGCTGTGGGAGAAAGATGGCCAGTCTCCTCTTACACCATTTACAGTCTTGAAAACCCTCTGAAGGGTGAGTCCAACCCAACAGTAATGAGTAATTGAGCACCTAAACCTTTGCTTTTATTTGGGAAATTTCCCAAGAAGTGAAGCTCTGCTCCATGTGGGCATGTTGTTGTTAGCTGCCATGAGCCATGAGAATATGAACAACAGATCATAACCTGACCCTATCTATGACATCCTCATAATCTCCATCATGCTCAAGCCCATTGTTTCAGTCACTGTGTCAGCCCATCTCATTGAAGATCTTGAAGCTCAAAAGTCCAGAAATGTGTTTTCGCAGTTCCTTTGTCTCTCTCTCACACACACACGTACCTAAACTTACTGGTCTAGTCACTCAATAATAGCTTGAGACTTGAATCTGGAGTGACTGATGCAAAGAAATGGGGTAAACAAAGAATACGTTTTTGGTGGCAGTAGCCACAGCAACAGCCACTAGAAGCAGCACCAGGAACAGCATCTGTGTGCTGGGCTGATGGAGATGTGGGTGAGCTGCAGTCTCTATTGTTCAGCTGTGCCTGTGATTGTAGATGCTGAAACGTCTTTGTTCCTGCCTGTATTCAAAGCCCGGTGTTTCAGGCTTCCTGGAAATTCTGTGGCCTCCCACCAACCTTTCAATAAGTTCCTTTTCCATTTAAATCAGTCTGAGTCAGTCTACTGCCTGCAATTAAAAATCTAGGTCAATACTCTCCTTACATGTTTTAAACCATACTTCTCCCTATGTATACCTACTTGTATTTTAAATTATTGCTATGGGATCTCTAGCTGTACATTCAAATTCTGAGAATAGTCTGTTTGCTAATTCTGCTTATTTGCTTGATAAACCTCATTTACTTAATAATGGAGTCCTCAATTTTTTATTTTCTAGTAATTCATTCAACAAATGTTTAAGATATAAATGTTGTGCTGAGATCTGAGTACAAAGAGAAGCAAGCAACTGTGTCTGCCACTAAGGAATTCACATTCTGGAGGAGAAGGTAAGAGAACAACAAGGTAGTAAATTGTATAATCTACCAGCTGCCTTTCAGTTTCCCATACTGTCTTGTGTGTTGCTCTGATGCTGGAAATTATGCCTCTGAGTGTTTTGAGTACTAGCAGAGTCACCCATTAAGGCAGGCTTCAGTGGAATTTCCAGTCTCAGGCAGATGAGGAAGAATGACCTGGTGATCTATTCCAAAAATAAGCCAATGAAAACATGATAATCACAAAAAACTATTTATTTAGTGTCGTGTTAGAAGAGGAATTTTCTAGGTTGGAAGGTACTTGAAATCCACAGTGGCTGTCACAGTAAACTTGAGCATAGCAATCATCCAGAAGATAGTGTAGCATTCGGCAAAGTTTCCTTCTGTTGCACATGAGATCATCATGACTTGGAACTGAATCAAGACAATGAACGGTAGCACATGGCACAATAGAGAAGGGCACCAGGTGGTAATAGAAATACAAAGATCATTAGAAAGCAGTATATAAAAGGAAATTTCATTTCTTTTGAAAGGAGTGATAAGTGGATGTGGAAAAGGCTTTGAGAAATAAGTAGAAATGAGCCAAGTGGAAGGGCACAAATCATGGACAAGGCTGTTGTTACTCTGTGCTGTCATGTCAGAATGGAATCGAGCCGATCCTTGAGCAGATTTTCACACACTGTAAATTGCATGGGAGGATATTTATCATCTATCTCTTTTATTTTTTTTTTTATTTATTCTTTCCCCATCTATCTCTTGAGGAGCAACTGCTGGATTTGCACCATGTGCCTTTGGGTTGGCAACACCACTCCTTACGACCAGTGCTCCTGTTTCTTCAGAGGAGGACTCATTAAAGACCCAAAAAGGAAAACATGGTGTTTTCTTTTTTTTTAATTTGAATTGAAATTTACAAGTCAGATTTTATTTCACTTAATCACCCATGCATATTTTGTTGTATAGCATTAATTACAATTGATTACTGTAGTTAATTATAACAAATTTTTGTTATATGTTGCCTTTTCTTTCACCCAACTTATCCATTTAATAAGTTTTTTTGCTCCCTTCTCATGCCAGTATAAGACCACTAATTTAAAATGACACAGAGCAGTTTCAGCTCATGTATTCTGGGCATTTTATCAGAAGGGGCTAATCTTGGGAAAATATATCATGCTGGGAAAGGTAGTAGAAGTAGTAGTTGTTGTAGTTAGAAGCCATCGAGTCAACGACAACTCACAGTGACCTTCTGATCACTATATTTGAAACTTACCCTATCTTGTGTCAGTCTCGTAATCTCTAATATGCTTATATGAAACCATTGTTATAATCACTGTGTCACACTATCTCTTTGAGGGTCTTCTCTTTCGATGACCCTCTATCATTCCAAGAATAAATTAACATTCCAAGAATTGGCCCCTCCTAACAATGTGCCTAAAATAGGTGAGACGAGGTTGCATGATCCTTACCTCTAAGGAGCACTCTGGTGGCACTTATTCTAAAACATATCTGCTTGTTGTCTTAGCAGCCCATGGGATAATCAGTACTCTTCTCCAACACCACAAGTCAGAGACATCAATTCTTCTGTCATCCTTAATTCATTGTACGACTTTTAGATGTATAACAAGTTATTGGAAAAACCATGACTTGAATCAGGTGTGCCTTAGTCTTTAATTTGACATCCTTGCTCTTTAGCACTTTGGAGAGGTTCTTGACAGCATGCAACATAACATGCCTTTTGATTTCTTTTTTTTTTTTTTTTTAGTCAGCATCCCATTTTATTTAGGCATCTAGAAAAAACTTGGATTGGGTTTTTATCCCCCCTCCAGCTTTAAGTCTTGTGAAATGAGCGGTAAATCAAAGACAGATTTGTTCATCATTCTCTGAACATGTGTGGTTATATGTTTCTACAGGGACAAGTATACCTACAGGTGTGTATGCTTAATAGTCATTACAGTTCATTTTAATGAATACATATATATATATATAAAGTCCTACTACTTAAACAATTCCAAAGCCTGAGTTAAATATCCCTGAGCCTAACATTCTCTTCTCCTAATCCTGCCTCTCTCCCTCCCATAAGGCTGTATGTTTCTTTGCCTCCAACATTCATACTATACATGAGCTGAGAATCGAGACATTAGTCCCTCTGACCTCCAGCCTCTGGCCACCCCATAACTTGAAAGGCCTAGCTAGGGAACTTCTCTGGGGAGATATGTGTGGAGGAGTCTTGGCAATTCCTCTTCAGAGTTGTTCGTCCTGACTTGTAGATACCTCTTCTTGAGGCTCAGGTGCTGGGATGCTGCTCTCTCCTGCAACCTCAGAGACTTGAAGCTGAACGTCCTGGGTCTCTGGGAAGTCAGCTGGGATAACCTCATTGTTCTCTTCCTTGTCTTCCATCTTCACTGGCTCACTAGGCTCCAAAAAATCCTGAGAGATCATTACAGCAGGAGAAGTGCAAAGTTCTTTTGGGTTCAGATCACGAGTGGGTTCCTCTTCTCTGTTCTCAGGAGTTCTTTCTGGCTTCTTTGGTGGCTCTGGGTCAGGAGATGGCTGTATGGATGCTCCAGGACTTGGAGTCTCAGCATCCAGGCAGGCCTTAGGGGTAGTGGGTGAACCATCTTCAGAGGCTGGAGGGCTGGAAGGCATGGTCCCTGAGGAAAGCCTGTGGCCAGTAGAGGCTCTTGGTGGAGGAGGCCTACTAGGGGGTGTGGAGTTTCTGGAGAGAGAGGCTCTCTTCTTTGACTGTTCAGTTTCTTCACCTACGGCGTGGGTTTGGAGAACTGCTTCTGGAGGAGATGATAAAGGCTGTTCTGAAGGGGTCTTGGCTTGGCTTGGTGATGGAGGCCCTGGGGAGCTAGAGAATACTTCCTCCTGCGACTCATCACCCTCGGTGGTTGGAGAGGGCTGGGTTTGGGTCGGGCCATTGCAAGCTGGCAGGGGTTCCTCTTCCTCAGAGGAGCTGGCTTCAGCCCCTTCTGCCTCTATTCCTTCATCTTTTAAGGTGTCTTCTCCCTGGGCTGGATCATGTGCCAGCTCTTCTTCAGCTGTTGAGGTGGATTCCCTGTCATTCTTCAAGGAAAATGCAGAAGGACTGGTGGGCGAGGTGAGAGAACCAGGGGCTGCAGATGTTCGAACTGGGGGAGAGATGACTAAAGAACGTCTGTTGTTGCTCAACAGTCCCTTCACCACAAAGACTTTGGTGGAATGCTGCTTCTCCAGTTTGCTCATTACCTCATACAGGTTGTGGTTCAGCTTGCTCATTTCTCTGTAGAAAACATCCCTCAGGTTGGAAATGTTTTGGAAGATGGTCACATAACAGCCAATACGACTGTTGAAGAGAACCGGCAGCTCTTCCAATAGCTCCTGGTTCAGCTCTTCAAACACTATCTGGGCTTTATTGAACTCTTCCTCTGCCTTCGCGGTCTTGGCTTCATCTTTCTTCTTGGCATTCTGCACAGCCTCTAGGTGGTGTCGGGCACTGTCATAGTCCACGAGTTTCCGACCTCGTTTGGCAATTCTTTCCTTAATCTCACTGAACTGGGCTACATAGTTTTCCATGGTCCTCACAGCTTGGTCAGCCAGTTTCTCTTCATAGTCTTCCCAAAGGAGATCGTTATTCCCTATGATGGCTTTCAGTTCCTCCTGCCCATCCCACTCGCTGCTGTAGATCTCTTGTAGGGTTTCTGACACTCTCTTTGAACTTTCATGAATCACTTTAACTGCACTAAGGAAGTTCTTCAGATCCTTGTATAGCTTGTGACCTTCTGCCTGCTGCTGATAGAAGTTGCTGGCACTTTGTTCAAACCGTTCATCTTTGGTTTCTACCGTTTTCCCCAACTTCTGCAGTACCTTCTCCTGGGCCCTGCTGAACTTCTTCTGCACCTGCTTGGCGAAGAGGCCAGCAGCACCTCCAGCCTTGCCCTCGGCCATCCTGCGGCTCCCCGGGGGCGGCTGCCCGGGCCCTGCGCCCCGCCTTTTGACTTCTTGATTATTGATACCAAAGACACTGATTTTGGATGCAAGCAAGAGGAAATCATTGACAACTTCATACTTTTCTCCATCTATCATGATTCTGCCTATTGGCCTAGTAGTGAATATTTTTGTCTTTTTGATGTTGAGATGTAATTCATACTCAAAGCTATAGTTATGACTTCTACAGCAAGCCCTTCAAGTCCTCCTCACTTTCAACAAGTAAGACTGTGTCATCTGCATGACAAAGATCAGTGATTTAGTCAATCCTGCTGCCACATTCTTCTTAATCCCAATCTTGATGCCACATTCTTCTTAATCCCAATCCTGATGCCACATTCTTCTTAATCTCAATTGTGATACCACATTCTTCTTAATCAGGTGCAGCTTCTAGAATTATTTTCTCAGCACACAGATCAAATAGGTATGGAGAAAGAGTAAAGCACTAGTGAACACCTTTCTTGATTTAAAACTATGCATTGTTCTATTACTTTGTTTGCATGGCAGATGCTTGATCTAGGTATAGGTATTACATTGTAGCTGAACTACCCTCCAAATGTAGTCG
Source organism: Elephantulus edwardii (assembly GCF_000299155.1). Lineage (NCBI taxonomy): Eukaryota > Metazoa > Chordata > Mammalia > Macroscelidea > Macroscelididae > Elephantulus > Elephantulus edwardii. The sequence goes on from NW_006399789.1 coordinate 17,436,991, forward strand.
CTGTAAAAAATGTATACAATCCATTTTTTTTTTAATTTGGGCTCTTCCTCCTGTTAAGTAAGAATAGCAAAACAAGAGTCCGGGCTTGTCTGTGCAATCAAAAAGAGAATAGAGAGCATACTTTGCAAAGGAAGAAATGGAGGACCATATTGTCTCTAGGCCGTGTGTGTTCTAACAAGGGAAGATGAGATCCTTTTATAGACTCTGGAGGTGGGGAAAGGATATCATATTTATTCATGACAGGATGAGGGCTTGAGTTAACCTCTCAAAAGGATAAATCATGTTTATTCATAAAAGGAGGCGGGGTCATCTGGGATTGGTCCATTTGGGAAGGAGGGATTAGGATAATTAAGCACATGCACACTTGCTCTTTCAAGATGGCTGCCACCAGGGTCATATGGGCAGTGTGCACTTATCATCAGAATGGCATGTGTGATCCAGCAACATGTTCTTGTGGCTTTAGAGACTGCAGTACCAGGCAATCCACACAGTCAGCACAGAACATGCCCTTTCATGATGGCTGGGCTGGCTGCTGTCTTCAGGATCATATAGGAGTCACATGCTTAGTTATCTGAAATCTTTTAGCAAGGTTAAAGACTGTTAACAGGAAACACCATAAGGTACTTAGGCTACTCATTGAGTTGGTATTATAATACTGAAGGATGCCATGGACAAAATCCTGAGTGATAAAGGAAACACCAAAAGAAGATGAAAGAATACACTGATTCACCCACTAAAAAGAATTGGTGGACATAGAACCATTTCAGGAACTAATGTATAGCAAAAACCAATGGTGATGAAAGTGGAAGTCCAAGCTGCATTTAAAGCATTACCAAAAAATAAGGCCACAGGAGTATATGGGGTCCAAACTGACATGTTTGAACAGATCCAGTCCTAGACATGCTCACCAAGCTATGCCAGGAAACCTGGAGACTGTGGAGTTTGTTGTTGTTATGTATCATTGAGTCATCTGTGACACATAGTGACCCTATGTACAACAGCCCTAAACCCTACTCTATCCTGTACCAATCTTATTGTCTCTGACACACCTACTCCCATTATCCCAGTCACTGAATTGATCCATCTCATCGAGGGTTTTCCTCTCCTGCACTGTTCCTCCACCCTCCCAAGCACAATATCCCTCTCCAAGAATTGATCCTGCCTTGCAACATGTACAAAATGTGCCAGAC
>NW_006399789.1:17438880-17442095 GCF_000299155.1 Elephantulus edwardii
TACACCCTTCCCAGTTTTGAACCATGCAGTGTTTTCTTGCTCTATTCTGATGACTGCCTCCTGGTCCAAGTGTAGGTTTCATATAGGCACAATCAGTTGCTCTAGGATTCCCATTCTTCTCAGACTTAGTCACAGTTTGTTCAGTTTGTTGTTATCCACACAGTCAAATGCCTTTGCATAGTCAATGAAACACATAGACATTCCTCTGGTACTCCCTGCTTTCAGCCAAGATCCATCTAACATTAGATATAATATCACTAGTACCACAGCCTCTTCTAAACCCAGCCTGGACTTCAGGCAATTCTCTGTTGATGTGCTGTTCCCATCATTTTTTTTTATTAGTTTCAGCAGAATCTTGATTGCATGTGATATCAGTGATACTGTTTGATAATTTCTGCATTCTATCAGGTCACCTTTCTTTGTAATAGGATCTTATATAGATCTCTTCCAGTCAGTTGACCAGGTGGTTTTCCTCCAGATTTCTTGGTACAACTTGATGAGCACATTCAGGGCAGCGTCTGTTGAAATATGTCAATTGATATGCCATCAGTTTCCTGGGGCCTTGTCTTTGCCAATTCTTTCAGAGCACCTTGAACTTCTTCATCACCACAGGCGATTGCTAATGCATTGTTTCATGAAATTCTTCTGTGTCTGCAAATTCCTTTTGGTACAATGGCTCTGTATACTCTTTTCATCTTCTTTTAATACCTCCTGTATCATTTCATATTCTGCCCAAAGCATCCTTAAGTATTGCAACTCAAGGCACAGTTAATCATTGAAAATTACTTTTCCAGTCATTGAACTTGACTTTGTCCTGTGGATGGGTGGGAATATCTGAGTAGGGTGCATGTTAGGCTATCCACATGAGGATTGGCTAGGCTCACCAATCCACTAGGAGATCGGCTGGCCTCACCATTAAATTGAGCAGATCAAGCAGCAGAAGAAGGAAGATCTACCTCACCAGTGAAGCAGGAGCAGCAGAAAGAGAATGTAGCACATCCTCCAGGCCCAGAAATTCTTGCTTCAGCTATACCTATGGTGCAGGAGCCATGACTGAACCAGAGAACCAACATGAAATGGAGCTGCCCTGGGCTGCTACTAGCCACGGACAGAACCAGAGCCTTTGCCCAAGCTTGTTGGACAACTAGGGCAGGTGGAGAGTGGGGAGAGCCAATACTGACAGGACTGAGAACTTCATAACATTGACCTTAAGGCTCAAGGCTCAAGGCAAAAGTGCCTGCAAGTACATTTCCAAAGCTGTCATCACTGTATTCTGCTACTAATCTGAATTATTTTTTTTAATTTTTAAATTTCTTTATTTTTCATTTCAATGAACATCTACAGAGATTTTGGAATTCCATTCATTCATTGTTGCACCCCTCTCCCTGCCCTCCCCCCCCCACTAATCTGAATTATAACCTTTCTCTTCCCCAGTATGCTCTGTGTGGCCTGTGGGCTATCACATAATTTTGGACCCACTAAAGCAGTAAGATTGCTGTTGGGGTGAGTTGAAAGAGGTTCTGGAGCATGGAAGTCATTCCTGACCTCATGGACATTGGTTTTGAGTTGCTGATGTTGTTAGCAGGAACAGTTCACTTTTGGCTGTTCCCACTTGGGCCTCGCTCTTTTACAGAAGCTAACCAACTAGAAGTGATCCATATTTATTCCCATTCCCAAAAAAGATAATCCAACAGTATGTGGGAATTTCTGAACAATATCATTAATATCACATTCAAGCAAAATCTTGCTGAAGATTATCTGAAAATTACTAGAACAGTACATCAACAGAGAACTTCCAGAAATTCAGACTGGATTTAGAAGAAGCTGTGGCATGACGGATATCATTGCTTGTGGAAAATGGATGTTGCTGAAAGCAGAAAATTCCAGAAAGATATCTATTTATGCTTTGTTTATGATACAAAGGCTTTGACTGTGAATTGTAACAAATTATAGCTGACATTGAGAAATAGAACAGTGCATCATGCCAAGAAACTATTGTCTGAGTGGAGCAAGGGAACACTGCATGGTTTAAAATCAAGAAAGTGTGTGTCAAAGTTATATCTTTTCTCCATATTTTTTCAGTCTGTATGCAGAACAAATCATTTGAAAAGCTAGACTGTATGAATTAACAACCTGGGTTATGGAAATGGCAAAGCCTTGCTTGCTGGAATTGAGGAGGACTTTAAACATTTGCTGTAGAGGATCAAAGACTACAGCCTTCAATATGGGTTTCATCTTAACATGAAGAAAGCGAAAATCCTTACCACTAGGCCAAGAGACAACATCATGACAGATGGAGAAGAGAAAGAAATTGTCAATGATTACACCTTGTTTAGATCCATAATCAAATTGGCACTGGCAGTGAGGAGGTCCAAGGATATATTGCATTGGGAAAGTCTGCAGTCAAGGACTTCTTTAAAGTGGTGAACAGCAATGATGTCAGTTCATAAACTAAAGCACACCTGATTCAAGCCATGGTATTTTTAATTACTTGCTATGGATCTGAAAGTTGGACAGTGACTAAGAGTGACAGAAGAATTGATGCCTTTGGGTTATAGTGTTGCTGAGGTGTGCTAAATATTTCATGGGCTGCCAAAAGGATGAGCAAATATGGCTTAGAAATGGTGCAGCCAAGGTGCTTTTTTGAAGCAGATAGAAAAACTTCATCTCACATATTTTGGGCATATTGTTAGGATGATCCAGTCCTAGGAAAAGGACATCATGCTTGGAAAGGGTGGAGGGTCAGTGAAGGAGAGGAAGGTCCTCCACAAGGTGGATTGGCATAGTGACTACAAAAGTGGGCCTGAGTGTGTTAGAGATGATGAGGATGGCACAGCACAGGGGAGGGCAGCTTTCATAGCTGTCATTCATACAGTCACCATGATTGGTTGTCAACTGGAGGGCACTAAACAACAACAATTCCTACATTGATTGAGTTTTCCTGATCTGAACCATTCCAAGGAAAATAAGGTTCCATTATGTTAATAAACGGAGTACCAAGATTGTAGAGTGGTGGTAAACTGTCACAATTTAAACTTGACTTAAAGAGTTTAAACAGGATTTAAACTTGATAAGGTGGATTTCCTCAAAACTATCTCCCTAGATAAAAATGACATTTTTTAAAAAAAGATATTCTTTCTACAACCAGGAGAAGATAAAATAGATGAATGGGACATTCTAAGAATCAAATCCCTATGCACATCCAAAAACTTCTC
>NW_006399789.1:17442705-17455814 GCF_000299155.1 Elephantulus edwardii
CACAATGGAATACTATGCTGCATTGAAAAACAAGGAACTCATGCAATATTATTCAAAATGGGTGAGCCTGGAGGACATTATGCTGAGTGAAATATCTCAGATGCAAAAGGACAAATATTGCATGGTGCCACTGCTGTAAAATGGGACTGATATCAGGGTTGGGATAAGACTGAGAAAAACTGGGCAAATTGTGTATACTGCACTGAAATAGATGAGGGAGTGAATAATTTAAAAGCGATGTATGATAGGGTCTTATGGTTATCACAAGTCCACAATTAAGGTTGCATAGTGGAATGTACTTGGGGCGGTGGGAGGTGTGCGGGGGGATTGTGTACTAGGGAAGAAGTGTTTCTTTTACTTTTGAAAGAGAGGAGCGAACTGGGGGGTGGGGGAGGGATGAGTGGGGAGAGAAGTGCAGTAATGAATGAATAGAAATCCAAAATCTCTGTAAATGCTCATTAAAATTATAAAAAAAAATTCTTAATTGCTTTCTTACCTATTATAGAATAAGCAAAATTAAGTATTCTGGGTTTCCCATTCTTCTCAGTTTTAGTCATAATTTGTTATGATCCACACAGTCAAATGCTTTTGCATAGTCAATAAAACACAAATAGACATCCTTCTGGTATTCTATACTTCCAGCCAAGATGCATCTAATATAAGCAATGTCTTGGTACCAAGACTTTTTAAATTTCTAGCTTGACTTTCTGGTAGTTCTCTGTCACTGTACTGTTCTACCTATTTTTTAAATAATCTTCAGCAGGACTTTAAGAGAAAATCCTGATTATTTACAGGATTTTAGAGAATAGTAGAAGGCTAACGTGTTGAGCATGCCAAAATCAAGAGGCTACCGCAAAGTTCTGATCTGTTGTTCAGATCAATGTGGGTCATAATCTACAGGAGAGCACCTAAAAGCAACAACAAGAAACAACAGTTTTTACAAAGTAGAATCATGATGTCATTCTTAAGTGACAAGGGCAATGGAGGTATCAGGGACTGTATTTCCTAATCTTGTGAAGACATTAGAGTCACTGCAAGCTTGTAAAAAATCTAAATATCCAGGTCCATTTCTCCAGGGAACCTCATTCTTTAGGTCTTTGTACAAGTGTACACAGCATAAAGGGGCAAGGCTGAGAAACATATTTTCTAGGCATGAGGATAGAGCAGATTCTCAGAAAGCCTTCTATGCTCAGACGTTTGAATCTTAACCTAAGAGGCCAAGCGCAGCCATTAAGGGATTTTACATAGACTGGTAAAAAAGAGCAGATTTGCATTTTAGAAAGATCAGTCAAGCAACAGTAAAGCTGAATTGTTAGCCAAAAAAAAAAAGATTGGTAGCAGGGAAACCAGTTAGGTTATTAAAAGTCTTCTGGGTTGGGACATAGATAATAAGGGTCTTTGCTAAGATTACAATCTGTGTGAATCAACGAGAAAGAGAAGAGTGTGCGAGATTTGGTACCTTTTGGTTAAGGTGCCCTAGTGGCAAGAAGCTGTACTGCAATTCCAAAGGCATGTGGTTCCAAGTCACCAGCAGCTCCTCAGGAGAAGGATGGGCAATTCCCTCCATTTCAATTAATTTCCTCTGAAAACCTGTTGGAGAACCGGCTGTGGTTTGGTTTCCACTCTATGGTACACAACAACAATAACAATGACAACAACAAACAAGAGGCTTGTATAGTTGTGTGAAATAAGCTTGATGCTTACTGGGAAGAGATGGGAAAAACAAAAACAAAAAAGCCCATGTTGAATTTGAAAAGAATGTAGATGCATCCAAGAATTGTATATTATTGTTGTTGTGTACCATTGAGTTGGAACTGACCCATAGCTGACCATTCAGGTTTTCAGACACAATAAATTGCAAGGGAGGGGTTTTCCACCGTGGCTGGTGTCTTCCAACTGCATGCCTTTGGGTTGGTAGCACAGCTCCTTACCACTAGGCCATGAGACCTTGTAGACATGAGTGTGAGGTTAGAACATTAATCTAGAGAGATAAGATTCTCAAAATACAGGTGGAAGTATTGTTAGGTGTCACTTGGCCATTACAAGAACTAGAATGAATGCTGTAGTAATCCAAACACCAAGGTTCAGTCCAAGTCGGATATATGGCTGTGGATCTTAACATTCACATTAACTTGGAGATTTATTATTGTTGTTAGGTGTCATCCAATTTACGGCTACACACAACAACACTGTACAACAGGTTGAAACCTTGTCTGACATCCTCACAATCTCAGCTGTACTCAAGCCCATTGTTACAGTCACTGTGTCCGTCTATATCTTTGATGGCATTCTTCTCTGTCACTAACACTCTACATTTCATGCCCAAAGTGGGAGAAAAAATCTCACCACCCTTGCCTGTAAGGATCACACTTGCTTCTCTTCTTCTAAGACTGCTTTGGGACCTCCATTGTGTACTCAGTTGTCTTCATCAAAACCCCAATTCAAAGGTATCAGTGCTTTTTTTATTTTTTTTAACTCATTGTCTAACTTTCACAGATATGTTGTTATTGTTAAGTGCCATTGACTACAACTCATCATGACCTTATGATCAATCCATCTGGACACTGTCCTATCCCATGCCATTCTCAAAATTCCCTCAAGCTCTTTGCCAAAGTCAAACACACCAGGTTGTCAACACACCAGGTTGAGGGTCTTTCTCTTCTTCACTACTCCTCCATCCTCCCAAGCATGTAGCCCTCTCCAAAAAATAACCCCTCCTAGCAACATGTCCAAAGTATGTGAGACAAAGCCTCATCATCTTTGCCTCCAAGGAGCACCCTGGCTGCATCTACTCCAAGACATATCTGTTTGTTCTTTTGGCAGACCATGGGATATTCAGCTATCTTCCCAACACCACAGCTCAAAGGCATCAACTCTTTTGTCATACCTTAGCCTTTGTCCAGCTCTCAGATTGCATAGTAAGTGACTGAAAAGGCCATGATGATACACCCTTCAACATGGACTGCATCTAAATGTCAAGAAAACAAAAATCCTCACCACTGTGCTGATAGACAACATCATGATGGCGGAGAAAGGATTGAAATTGCCAATGACTTCATCTTACTTGGATTCATAATCAATAAATTTGGTACCAAGGGACACACTGACAAAGGAGATTAATCAGAACTGGCTTTGACAAGCACTGTGGCAATTGGACAATTAAAACAGACATGGGGGGGAGGAAAAGAAGAACAAACTGGGGAGGAGGGTGGAGAAAACAGTGCAACAATGAATGAATGAAAACTAAAAAAAAATGTAAATAAATTTGGTACCAGCAGTAAGGAGATAGGAGACACATTGCATTGGGAATCTGTAGTCAGGGACCTCTCCAAATTACTGAGGAGTAATGAAGTCAGTTTGAAGTCTAAGGTGTGCCTGAAATTCCTTGCTTCTCAATCTTGTCCATAATTTATGATGATTTACACAGATAAGTATCTGCATAGTCAATAAAAGAAAAAGAAACTTTTTTCCCTGGTATTCTCTGCTTTCAGCCAAGATTCAATGGATATCAGCATTGATATCCCTAGGTTTATAAAAAGTATGGATTCTTGAGCCTGATATCTGAAGTCTCAGGTGGTGTGTCAATGAGTCAGAACTGACTCATTCAGTGGGTTTTCAGAGGCAGAAATCCAAGGGGAAGAGATTGTCCAACTTTCTCCTTCAGAGTGTCTGGTAGATTCAAACTGAGTAACTCTGGCAAGGCAGCACAGCTCCTTACCAGAAAAATGTTTAATTCCTTTAGGTGAATTTGATACATAACTGTATCTGAAAACTGCAGCACATGGCAATAATTTCCAAACCTTGATGCACATTAGAAACATCTGATAGGATTTTTTTAAAACCCCTCAGTATCCACGTCTAACCTGATACTAATTAAATAAAAATTTCTAGGATTTATGGCTAGTCATGGTTATTTTTTAAAACCATAGATAACTCCAATTGGCAGTAAAATTTGGAGATCCCTGATCCTGGTCGATTGTATCCCTGATACTGGTAGATTGAGCTTATGAAGTGTTCTATATCTAACAGCTAGCATCATGTAGTCAAATGACTAGACATTAATGTAGACCGAAGAAAAGCAGCAAGTATCAGATTTGTTAAAGGTGAGGAAGATGGTAAATATGACCTGTGTGACATTCTCAGAAAGGAGTTACAGCCCAAAGCTGTAAAGGTTTTGTAAACGTAATGATGTTCTCCTGAATAGAAACCGTAAAAGAAGTAAAAAGCCCCCTTTTCTGGGGGCTGGTGATAGAAAGATGAGACATCAGCTTATTTGCTATTATGCTGGATGCAATCAGAGGAAGAGATGAAGGAAGCTGAGGGAAATCATAGGCACATGTTCCTCTAAGAAGATGAGTGAAAGAAGAATTTTTTTAAAAAGGAAAATAGGGCGCTAACTCATAGAAAAAACACCAAACACACTGCCATCAAGTCCAACTCATTGGGGCAATTTGGACATGCCCAGTGAGGTTTGTAGTGCTGTTTTTTATGGAAGCAGACTGCCACATGGATCTCTCTCAGAGTGGCTGGTGGGTTCAAACCACTGACCTTTGGGTTAGCAGCAAAACATTTTTAACCACTGTGCAGAGGTAGAAGGGAAATGGATGGTATTCTAGAAATTAATGGCACAGAGAATTTAAAGGATGGAAAAAATTAAGAGTGTTAAATACTGCAGAAATAAGGGGTAAGATAACTGAACCATGTCAATTGGACATATCTCTTCATTCATGTTAGAAACTATCAAAGGGTAAGATGCCTTTTCTCTTACAACCTGCCTGATAACCACTGTCCTAACCTCATTTGATTGGTCTATTATTGAGGGATGGAGAAGTACTATTTGAACTGCAAAGCTGATTAGCATCATCCTTTCTCAAGTCCATATTGCACAAGAATGATCACATTTCTCCCAGAAGCATCCAAAACCTGCTTCTAAAATAATCAAAAGGAAAGGATTAAAAGGCTTGCTGTGAGCTCTGACTAAAAGGAGCAAAATGCTTTAGTTTAGAGAGGTGAAGGCTGAGAGGGCTGTGATTGAAGCATCCAATTAGTCATCAAGCCTTCTCTATTCTGTCTCAGCCGTGTATCTCATTCCTATTCACTCGATCCCATTCTTACTCCCACTGCCCTGAAGAACAATTCCCTTACCGGTCACTGTGCTTTCTGAGTCTGGATGGCCCAGCTGCTCTGTCACACTCATGCTGCTGTGTTCATGTCACTCTGCCCTGATAAGATGCCCTTCCCTTAGCAAACTACTTCCCACAAAAAATCTATGGAAGACTTGGGCTGAGTCACGTTGCCTGGGTTTGTGTCCCAGCTCTACCACTTACCTGTTGTTTGACCGTGAGCAAGGTACCCTTCTATGCCTTCTTTTCATCAACTAGGACCATTATGCGAATTAAATGAATAATAAATGGAAGGCATGTGATAAACTACTGTGAGATGGTAGACAATTAGTCTCCCAGATTTAGTTTTCTCAACTAAGAAAACTAAACTATCTGCCTATGAAAAGCAGATCTACCCCAGATTTAAGCTGATAAAAAGCTGAAATTAGGAACTGCACCTTAAGTAAATTAGTGTAATGTCTGGTAATTTCTGAACATCAAAAAATGCTGGTGGTGGTTCTTATGTGCCATTGAGTCTCTTGCAGTCATAGTGACCCTATGTACAATAGTCTGAACCCTGCTCTATCTTGAGCCAAATTTGTTGTCTTTGACACACCTAATCCCAGTACCTTAGTCGTTAGTCAATCCATCTCATCCAGAGTCTTCCTCTCTTGTGCTATTTCTCTATTCTTAAAAGTATGAAGTCCCTCTCCAAGGATTGGTCCCTCCTTGCAACATGCCCAAGGTATACCAGATGAAGCTTCAAAATCCTTGCCTCCAAGAAACAGCCTGGTTTCACCTTGTGCAGGACAAACCTGTTCTCCTAGAGATCCATGGTATGTTTAGTACTATTTTCTAGCACCAGAACTCAAAAGCATTGATTCTTCTTCTATCATCTTTAGTGACTGTTCAGCTCTCTGATGTATAGTAAGTAATTGCCAAGACCATGGCCTGGATCAGGTACACTTTAGTCTCTAGACTGACATCAATGCCTAGCGGTACTCTGGAGAGATAACTCACCATAGATTGTCTCAGTGCAATTTGTCTTTTTATTTCCTGGCTTCTGGTACCAAGAGTGTTGATTGTGGAGCCAAGAAAACTGAAACTGTGACAATCTCAATCTCTTCTCCATCTATTATGGTGCTGCCAATTGGCCAATAGTAAGAAACTTTGTTTTCTTGATGTTGATCTTGAATGCATATTGAAGGCTGCAGTTCTTGACCTTCTGCAGCAAATGCCACAGGTTCTTTTGCTTAGCAGTGCAACACACCATTAATTACACCACTAGAAATCTTTACTATCCACACGCTGTTATTATGTGCTATTTGGAACATTAAGTCAGAATCGACTTGTAGCTGACTCCTCAGTGAATTTTCAGAGGCTGTAAATCACACCGGAGGAGATTGCCTATATTTCTACGGTATAGTAGCTAGTAGATTTGAACCTGGTGCTTTTGAGTTGGCAGCACAACTCCTTACCAGTAGGCCCTTGGTTTGTTGTTGTTAGGTACCGTTGAGTCTGAATGAACTCATAGCTGATCCTTCAGTGGGTTTTCAGAGGCAGTTAATCAAATGGAAGATTGCCCACCTTTCTCCTGTGTAGCAGTTTGTGATGAGAATTTAAGAATTTTTATTCTTAAAATAAATGAAATTTTATATAGTCATATAATCAAATAATATGGGATATTATCTATGCTATAGTAAAAATTGGGATGCACTCAAACAAATACATGTATGGCGATATGAAAAGAGTTCTAAAATGTATCACAAATGTGTGAAAAAGAAGTAAAAGTTGATATTATATGTTCCATTTTGTATCAAATTAAAGGCAAATGTGAGTTTATGAAGATATAAGATTTTAAATGCCAATGTCAGATGAATCTTGGCTGAAAGCAGAGTACCAGAAGGATGTCTATTTGTGTTTTATTGATTATGCAAAGGCATTTAACTGTTTAGATCACATCAAATTATGGCTAACATTGAAAAGGTTGGGATTCCCAGAACACTTGACTGTGCTTATGTAAAACCTGTTACCTAGATGAGGAATTTGTAGTGTGAAGAGTAAGGAAACTCTGCATGGTTCAAAATCAAGAAAGGAGTGCATTAGGGAAGTACCCTTTTTCTATACCTTTTCAACCTCTATATTGAACAGATCACTCAGGAGGCTATACTTTACGAAAAAGAATGTGGCAAATGTGGCATGAGGATTGGAGGAAAACTCGTCTGCAACCCGTGTTATGGATATGACACAACCTTGCTCACTGAAACTGAGGAGGACTTGAAGAGTTTGCTTCAGAATGTCAAGGACTGCAGTCTTCAGTACAGATTGCATCTCAACATCAAGAAAACAAATATTCTCATCACTGGATCAATTGGCAGCATCATAATAGATGGAGACTGCGGTTGGTTATTATTTAATCTTTCATCTAAAATCAACATTCCTGGTAACAGCAGCCAGATGATCAAAAGACGAGTTGTTTAGCAAAGTCAGGGACTTCTTCAGAGTGGTAAAGAGCAACAATGTCAGTCTGGGGTCTAAGGTCTGATCTAGACCATGGTCTTTACAATTGCTGGCTATCTGAAAGCTGGACAATGACTAAGGATGACAGAAGAAGAATCAATGCCTTTGAGTTGTGGTGCTGGAGTATTGAACATACCATGCCTGTCAAGAGAACATGTCAAAGACAGGGAAATTGGCTCAAGACAGAGCAGGGTTCAGAGATGTTGTATATATGGTTTCTATGAGTCACAAGTGACTCGATGACACATAACAATAACAAAAACATAACTAGATTTTAGTACATCAGTATCACCTAGCACCTCAGTGTTGAGTGGGAAGAAGAGTAGAGTAGAGAAGAGTCTTGCACCTGAGAAAGCTACTTTTGACTATTTCCAATTCCCTTGTTGGTAAAACAAATCCTCCCCTTAGTCTTTGCTCATTCCCAAGTGTATGTTCCCTTGTGTCATCAGCCTCAGGCGCCAGTATTTTGGGCAGACAATCTTTTTCTACATAACAAATCAATCTTAAAAGAAGAAAAAAAAATCGCTCCCCGGGAGGGGAATCACTCTTTCTTGGAGCACTGAGTCTCACACCTTCTTTTTCTCACACCCTCTTCTTTATTGTTAGTTGCTATGTGGTCTATTCTGATTCACAAGGACCCCAAGCATGTAGGATAGAATTGCCCCATAGGGTTTTTCTGAAGAAGGAATGTTTCTGGCCTTAATTTTTTTTTTCTTCTTTGCAGAACAATTCAACTCCCCCAATGCCTAATTCCAAATTTGCATACTAAAGCCTTCAAGACCTCTGGAGGACTATTCTAAAATGAACCTCTTTTTAAAAGGGTTATCAATGGCAAAATTTTACAAAATCTGACTCAGCGGCTTCATTTCCAAAACTGTATCTAAAGAAATAATCAAATATTCATTGCAGTATTTGAACCACTAAAACATTGTAAACAGCTTGACTGTTTAATAATGAGGGCTAATAAGTTATGAACCTTCCATATCGCGTATACAATTTTTAAAAATCACTTGACAGTGATTAAATTTGTTAATTTTTATGACAATTTAGTATAAAGTATAAAATAATCAAAAAAGGAGGTAGATTTTAGTCTCTTTGAAGCAACATTTTAATAAAGAGTAACATATATATGTATATATATGCTATATAACAGATATACAGTTACCATAAAAACCTACAGAAAGTTACAAAATGGAAAGTGAAATGCTTTGTTTCCATCTTGCCTCTTCTTTCTCTCTACTGCCTTCTCCAAGAGAAACATTGCTTATTGTTGTTGCTCTGTGCTCTTGAGTCTCCTTGCATCCCTATAAACAATAGCTTTGAACCCTGCTGGTTCCTGAGCCAATCACCAATCACACTGTCTCTAACATACTTGCCCCCATTACCCTAGTCATCCTATCAGTCCATCTCACACAGGGTCTTCCTCTCCTGTGCTGACCTCTCTACCTTTTCAAGCACTTCTCCAAGGACTGGTCCTTGCTGGGAACATGCTCCAAGTATATGAGATGGATTTTCAAAATCCTTGACTGCAAGAAGCAACTTGGTTTCACCCTGTCTATGACAGAGCTATTTGTTCTTCCAATTTCTCTTCCAGTCCTGATGTCAAATTCCTCCTCATAGAGCCCAGACTCATGGATGATAGGTTCCATATATAGATTTAAAAGGTACAGGGATAGGATGCATCCCTGGTGTACACATTTTCCGATTTTGAACCATGCAGTGTTTCCTTGCTCTATTCTGACAACTGCCTCCTGGTCCAAGGATGGGTTTTGCATAAGCACAATCTGGAATTCCCATTCTTTTCCAGGTTAGCCTCAATTTGTTATGATACACACAGCCAAATGCCTCCTAGAGATGATGTCACATCTTTGCACCCAACAGCGGTAGAGGAATAGGCTGATTCATCTAGTATTATCAGTAATTTAAAATACTGGGCAATTTGATGGAAAATGTTTATTCACATGACATTGTGTTTTAGAGAGGTGGGTAATTTCATATTTACTAAATTTTATGGGTAAAATGGAAGTCAAATCAGAGAAGACTTTCTTTAATAATCTAAACATAAAAATAATAGTGTTCTTCTTAGCTGCTGCCATTCACAGCTACCATCTACTTAATACTTTGCAGGGCTGGATTAAGGCATGTGATGGCCCTAAACACGGATAATCTGTTCCCCTACATCTGCTTACAGATAGGATGCTTACTCATCAACAACTTGTTTTCTACAGATGACACAACCTTGCAAAAAAGCAAAGGAGATGAAGCACTTAATTAACATCAAAAATTATAGCCTTCAATATGGATTACACCTCAACATCAGGAAAACAAAAATGTGCACACCTGAACCCACAGACACCATCTGTGGACACCATTTGACACCATTTGGAGACACCATGAGGAGAAAAGATTGAAGCTGTCAGTGCTTTCATTTTACTTGTTCCACAGTCAATAACCATGATAGCAGTGGTCAAGAAATCAAAAGAAGTGTTACAGTGGGCAAAGTGGCCTTCAAGGACCTCTTTAAACTGCTGAAGAACAAGGATTTCTGTTTCAAGACTAAGGTGTGCATATATCAAACCTTTGCTTCATATTTATATGGAAGTTGGACAATGAACAAGGCAAACTGAAAAAGAATTGATGCCTTTGAATTAGTGTTTTGGTAAACCATATTGCTTTTACCATGGTTTGCCAAAAATAAAAAAAACCCATCTATCTTGGATGAAGTGCAACCAAGATGCTCCTTAGAGACATTGTTGTCACAAGGTGCTGTTGAGTCAAGTATGACCCGTAGGGACCCTATGAACAACAAACAAACCCTGTCGTATCCTGTGCCATCTTCACACTTCTTGGGACACGAAAGCCCATTGCAGCAGTCATCATGTCAGTCCACCTTGTTGAGGGGTCTTCCTCTCCCTTGCTGACCTGTCTCCCTTCCAAGCATTATGTCCCTCTCCGAGGAGCAGCCCCTCCTAGAAACATGCCTAAGGTATGTGAGGCAAATCCTCATCATCCTTGCCTCCAAAGAGCACTCTGGCTACACCCTCTCCAATACATATTTGTTTATTCTTTTGGCCATCTATGGGATGTTGAGCATTCTTCCTCAACACCACAGCTGAAATGTACCAATTCTTCTTCTGTCGTCCCTTTCATTGCCCAGCTCTCAGATGCATAGCAAGTGATCAGAAAGACTCATCTTGTTCTTCAGTACTTTAAAGAAGTCCTGGACAGCAGAGCAGCTTTGCCCAGTGTAACACTTCTTTTGATTCCTTGACTGCTGCTATCATGGATGTTGATCATGGAACAAGTAAATGAAAGAAGTCAGCCTGAATCAAATGCACCTTAGTCCTTAAGCTGACACTGTTACTTCTCAGTAATTTGGAGAGGTCCCTAACAGAATTTCCCACTGCTATGTGTCCCCTTAGTTATTGACTGAAGGTACCAAGGGTCTCAATTGTGGATCCAAGAAAGATGAAGCTGTTGACACTTTCAATCTCTTCTCCATCCATCATGATGTTGCCTATTGGTCTGGTGTTTTGTTTTCTTGGCATTGAGATGCAATCTATATTGAAGGCTATATTGCTTGTTCTTCTGCAACAAAGGCTTTATTGACTGTGCAAAGACATTTGATTGTGTAGGTCATAAAATGTTGTGGCTGACATTCAGAGGTATGGGAGTCCCAGAGCACTTAATTGTGCTCATGTAAAACCTATCACTGGACTAGGAGGAAATTGTGTGAACAGAGCTGGGGAATACGGCATGATTTAAAATTAAGAAATAAATGTGTCAGGGTTGTATTCTCTCTCCATTCATATTCAGTTGGTAAGCTGAGCAAATTATTTGAGAAGTTGGACTCTGTGAAGATGAACATGGCATCAGGTTCAGAGGGAGACACATCAATAACCTGTATTATGCGGATGACACAACCTTGCTTGACAACAATCTTAGAGATAAGGATGGTTATTTTGTCTCTTATACTTTGGACATGTAGTTAGGAGGCACCAGCCCTTTGAAAAAGACATTGTGGTTGGAAAATAGAAGTTCAGCATAAAAGAAGAAGACCCTCAATGAGATGGAATGACTCAGTAACTGCAACAATGGACTTGAGCATGGCAGAGATTGTGAGGCTACTTCTAGAGGACTTCTGTCATTTACATGTTGTATTTTGTTAGTTTTGCTTCTGTAATGTCCTGTAGAGGGTGAAGCCAAATGCTCCTGGTGGTCAAGGATTCTGAAGCTTCATCTGACATACTTTGGGCATGTTGCAAGGAGGGACTGGTCCTTGGAGAGGGACATCATATTTGGCAGAGTGGAGGGACGGCGCAGGAGAGGAAGACCATCGATGAGAAGGATAGATTCCATGCCTGGAGTGGTGGGAAAAAGTGTGCTTGAGATGGCTAGGTTGGCACAGGATAGAACAGCGATTAGGGGTCTTGTACATAGGGTCACTAGGAGTCACAAGGGACTCGTTGGCTCATAACAACAATAACAATGGTGGACTGCTTGATAAATTTATATTTCATAGTGTTCATTTTTTTTGTTTGTGTTTTAAAATTTTCAAGAACTCTTAAATTATGTAAGTACTCTTTTAATGGTTGGAAGAGATGTATGCATGTGCTGACTTTACTTTTGAAAGCTGGAGAGCTTAACTTGTCCAATGAAATTGCTGAACTATGTGGTCAAACTAACACAAGTACATACTCCAGTGTTTGCAATTTATTGTTAATGTTTTCAGCTCCTCTTTTTGCTTCTCCTTTTTTGTGTCTTCTCTTTAGCTATATTTTCTAAGGAATCTGAGGGTACAGTTTCAGGATTGCACAAATTGCTATAGGATGGGTATGTGAAGAGTATTTTAATACTGGATTATTTTGTCTTGTTGTTGTTGTTATGTGCCGTCAAGTCACCTGTGACTCATAGCGACCCTATGAACAATAGCCCCAAACTCTGTTCTATCCTCTGTCAATCTCACTATTTCCGACACACCTACCCCCATTATCCCAGTCACTGAATCAATCCACCTCATAGAGGGTCTTCCTCTCCTGCACTGTCCCTACACCCTCCCAAGCATGATGTCCTTCTCCAAGGACTCTTCCCTCCTTGCTACATGTCCAAAGTATGTCAGACAAAGCTTCAGAATCCTTGCCTCCAAGAAGCAACTTGGTTTAACCCTCTCTAGGATGAACCTGTTTGTTTTCTTAGCAGTGCATAGTATACAATACTCTTTCTTCTCCAGCACCACAGCTCAAAGGCATCAGTTCTCCTTTCAACCTTGCTAGTCATTATCCAGCTCTCTGATGCACAGCAAGTGATTGCGAAGTATCAGGCGCATCTTAGTCTCCAGGGTGACACCACTGTTCTTCAATACTTTAGAGAGGTCCCTAACAGCAGACTTTCCCATTGAATATGATGTTTAATTTCCTGGAAGATGGTGCCAAGAGTATTGAATGTGGAACCAAGCAAACTAAAGCTGTGAACAATCTCAGTCTCTTC
>NW_006399789.1:17459064-17468943 GCF_000299155.1 Elephantulus edwardii
AAATATATTTAAGTTTCTCTTGAGTTTCATTTGGTTCAGTCGGGACGACTTCTTTTAATCTATTTCTAGTGTAAGGAGCTGATGATGAGTTCTTTCCTTTTTCCTTTAAATGAAATGTCTTTATCTCACCTTAAATTTGAAGGATATTTTGCTGGATATAGAATTCCTGGATTACACTTTTTGTTTTTTTCTTTTAGCACTTTAAAGATACTCTACAGGATTTGTTTTGTTTTGCTACCATCATTTCTGATAATAAATCTTCTCATTCAAACCAATGCTATTCTGCGTGCAACATCTTCCCCACACCCCAGCAGCTTTTAAAAATGGTTATGATTTTTTTTTCAAAACTCTGGTTTTCCAAAGTACTTGGGTTTTATGAAGTCTATAAGGATGATTTTCTTTGTAATTACCCTTTTTCATATTCTCTGAGTTTCTTGATGCATGTCTTTTTCATATTCTCTGAACTTCTTAATGCATGTCTTTTTCAAAATTAGACAATTTTTTTATCATTATTTCCTTGTTGCTCATAATTTTAGGTTTACAGAAAAAGTTCACAGAAAGCAGCAAGAGTTCCCATATACTTCCATCATTGCTCATGTTATCAGCTATGCAAAAGTTCCTAGTTTTCGTTAACATTAGCTCTTTCAATGTACACTTCTGTGGATTTTGAGAAATGAAGTGATGCAATAATCATTACAATATCAAGGAAAATAGGTTCTCTGCTATTAAAATGCCCTCCGAAAACCTCAAAACACATTGTTGTGGAGTTAGATACAACTTGTAGGTGACCCTTCACTGACTTTTGAGGCTACATGGGAGAGATCTTTCTATATTTTTCTACTTTGGAGAAGCCGGTGGTTCCAAACCTCCAGAGAGTCTCAGCCTTTGGGATAGTACTAAAATTTCCTACGTATGACAACCTCAGAGCTCCCTCTGTGTCTATTCATCCCTTCTTCCTGCTCACCAAACCCCAGGCACACAATGATTATTACACGACGTAGAGTTGTGCCTTTTTCCAGAATATCATATAATTGGAATCATAGAGAATATAATCTAGTGTATAGCATCATATGCTGTATATAGATTATACAGAGTAAATCACAGTGTATAGTTCTTTCAGGCTGATTTCTGTTACTTGGGAATATGCATTTGATGTTTCTCCTTGCCCTTTTGTAGCTTAATAGCTAAATAATATTTTCCTTGCTAAATAATATTCTTTTTTTTAAAAAAATGTGTCACAGTCTATTTACTCACTCATTAAAGGACATTTTGGTGGCTGCCAGTCTGGGGCCATTATGAATAAAGCTACTACAAACAGTCAACGTGCAAGTTTTTGGGTAGATATGTTTTGAGTACTTCTAGGTAAATCCATGTGAGTGTGATTGCCAAATCATGTGGTAAATCTATATGGACTTGTGTAAGAAACAACCAGACTATCTTGGAAAGAGGCTGTATTCCTTTGCATTACTACCAGCATTAAAGGGAACTCGGGTCACCTAGTAGTAAGGATTGTATTACCAACCCAAAGGCATATGTTTGGAATCTGCCAACTGAAGAAAAATGGGTAATCTCCTCCTATGCAGCCAACTGCCTCTGAAAGCCTGCTTGAGAGTCAGCTGTGGTTCTGACTTGATGGTACACAATAACAACCAGCAATGAATGAGACTTCTACTTTCACAGTCAATATAATTATTACCAGGTATGATTTTAATACTGCCATTTTGCTGTACTCATTTTTTTGTTGTTGTTGTGTGGGCTGATTTCTTTACTCATTTGCTTATTCCTTTTCTTAGTTTTGCTTCATTTCCTTCATTGCTGTTGTTTTGGTTTTTACTAAGACTTTATGGATTTACCTTTCCCCTCGCCCATTCATGACAAAGTTGGAGAATTTTCTTGGTGATTACTTTAGAAGTTACCCATTGTTCCCAATTCTAAAACAATCTTAACTTGAAATCTTCTTGCCTGCTTTTTCTTTTAGATATTCTGCAAGTATAATTCTTATTCCCTGTGTCTGCATTGTAGTTATCTGTATTTGTAGACTGATAACTTTGGTTCACTATACTTAGTGTCATGCTTATTATAGTGTGTGTAGTTCTGTCTCTCGGTCAATATAGAAATGATGTTGTCATGTATATTAATTTTGATTTGTTCTTTGTCGTTCACACTAGGTCCACAGAACTCCCTATAGTATTTCATGTAGGTTTGGTTTGTTGTTATTTGCCATCGAGTCACATGTGAGTCAGGTTTGGTTTAGTTTTCACACATTTCCAGAGTTTCTGTTTATCTTGAACTCCCTTAATTTCACTGTCATATTTGAGGGACAATTTTTCTGGGTATAGAATTCTTGATTGGCATTTTTTTTTCCTTTTAGAATTTAATCTCTATCACTCTATTGCCTTCTTGCATACATGTTTTCAGCTGAAAAATAAAATCTTAGTCTTATTGTTTTTCTTTATCTGCTTTCAATATTCTTTCTTTGTCTTTAATTTTGGAGAATTTGATTATGTTATGTCTTGGTTGTTTTCTATGGGATCAATTCCTGTCTGAGGTCTGTTCAGATTCTTGAATGCCTATTTCCCCCCACCCCTTTTTCATAATAACTGGGAAGTTTTCTTCTAGTAAATCTTTAGCAATTTCCTCCATGGTTTTTTGGGAGTCTTTTCTTGTTTGGGAGTTATAATGACATGTATGTTATTCCTTTTGATATTTCCACACGATTCTCTTTTTCCCCCTACTAGTTTATTTACAAAATTCTAATACGAATTTGAACAAATTCTTTCAATTTCCTTCACACCCCCCACCCATCAAATGGGGTACAACCCCATGATTAATCACCCTTCCCCCTGCACATCCACATCCCTCTTCTTCCAGCCTCTTCTACCATTCCTGAATCCTTATACTCATTCTACAATAACGGTTTTACACACTATTTATCCTTGAGGGACTGAGTTAGTTCTCTCAGCATAATGCTCTCCAGTCCCTCCCAAGTTAGGTAATTATTCCCCACATGATTCTTATGCTTTCTTAATTTTCTTTGCTTCTTTTGCTTACAGTTCCTTAACAGATTAGAAAAGGATTTCTCCTTCATCTCATTAAATGTTACATTTCTTCAATTCTGCTCTTTTGTTCTGCCAGTATATCATCTAGTACTGAAATTTTAGTCTTAATGTTTTAGTTTTAAATTTACTGCTTTTTCACTGCTTACAATTTTATGTTAATTTTATCTATGTGGCTGTGTATTGCTTTTTTATACATATAACCTTCTAGAGTTTTGTCTTTTTTTTCTTCTGGATTTTGCCTGTGGTTTCCTAGAATGTTTTCTCAGTAAGATGAAGACATTTATTGAAAATTCTTTTTAGTTGATTACCAGGAACTTGGCTCTGTATTTTGGTCACTTTTTTGTGCAATATTGCTCTAATTTTATAAAACAGGCTTAAAGTTATTTAAAGTTATCTACTACCTCTAAGACATCATGATGTTGTGTGTATGTGTGTGTGTGTGTGTGTTTGTGTGAGAGAGAGAGAGAGAGTATTTAACTATTTGTTTCATAATGTGCCCCTGGTCTTGTTTTGACTTTTAATATTGGACTTCTTTATCGACTCTTTCTGTAGATGTAATCAATCTGATTCATATTTAATCTGTCAGATAAAGTCTGTGCTTGGAGTCTGATTTTAAAACACTGCATGGTTTAAAATAAGGAAAGATGTGTGTCATAGTTATATCTTTGCTGAGTATCTATTCAGCCTGCATGCTAAGCAAATGATTAAAGAAGTTGGTCTTTATGAAGAAGAATATGACATCAGGATTGGAGGGCAAATCTTCAACAACCTGTGTTAATGCACACAAACTTGCTTGCAAAAAATGAAGACTTGTAAACATTCAAAATTAAAACAACATTCTCCAATATGTAGTCCACTTCAACATCAACAAAATAAAAATCCTCCCAACTAGACCAATAGGCAACGTTATAATATTGTTGAATGCGGTTGATTCTAGCACGACTCATAGCAACCGTATGAACAAAAGTCCTGAAGCTTTTCTATAACTATCATCATCTATCAAAATTCATAGAGTTTCCAGAGACATATTGTTTAAGAAGTGGATGCCACTCCTCCTTCCAAAACATTATAATTGATGGAGAAAATATTGAACTAGTCAATGATTTAATTTTAATTGCATCCACAATAAACACCCATGATAACAGCAGTTAAGAAATCAAAAGATGTGTTGTAAGGGGAAAATCTGCTGTCCAGGCTCTCTTCATAGTGCTAAAGAAATGATGATAGTTTAAAGATTAAGGTACATCTTATCACATTCTGTGTGTCTGAAAGTTGGACAATAAATAAGGAGAACAGAAGACTATCCCATAGACTGTCAAAAGAACAAACAAGTCTGACTTCTAGGAAGTGTAACCAGAGTTCTCCTTAGAAGCAAATATGGTCACCATCAACTTAATCTCATATACTTCCAACATGTTGTCAGGAAGGGCCAGTCCTTGGCAGGGGGATAATACCGGTAAAAGTGGAGGATCAAATAAAGAGAGGAAGATCCTTATAAGATGGACTGACACAGTGACTGTGCATTGAGTTTGAGCATATCAGACGTCGTGAGAATGACACAGGAAAGGGCAAGTTTTATTTCTGTTGTTCATAGGGCCACTGTGAGTCTTACTCACTCTGAGTCTTAGTCAGGGACACCTCTAGAGTACTGAAGAGCAACAGTGACAGTCTGGAAACTAAGGTGCACCTGGTACAGGCCATGGTCTTCACAATTACATGCTATGCATCACAAAGCTGGGCAATAACTTGCTATATATCACAGAGGTGGACAATAAGGATTATAGAAGAAAGATTGATGCCTTTATAGTTCTGGAGAAGAGTTTTGAACATACCATGTACTGCCAGAAAAACAAACAGGTTTGTCCTGGAGAGGGTGAAACCTAGCTGCTCCCTGGAAGTAAGAGTTTTGAAGTTCTGTCTCACATATTTTGGACCAGTCCTTGGAGTGGGACATCATACTTGGAAGCATGGAGGAATAATGCAGGAGAGGAAGACTCAGGATGAGATAGATTGACTCAGTGGCTGGAGAAATGGGATTAGGTCTGTTGGAGAATATGAGATTTTCTCAGGATAGAGAAGGATTCAGAGCTAATGTAGGGTCACTATGAGTCGTAGATGACTTGGTGGCACATAACAACAACTCTCTCTCTTTGTATATATAAATATATATAAAATATAGAATATATATAACATATAATATATACTACATATGTTACACATAATATATATTGCTCTAGAGTGCTGAGAAGCCAAAGCAAAGGGACGAAATCAAGATATTAAGGAACCAAACAGAAGATTTCAAAGGGTAACATGGGAAGACAAAATAAAGTATTACAATGAAATGTGCAAAGAGCTGGAGTCAGAAAATCAAAGGGTATGAAGTTGCTCAGCAATTCTTAAGCTCAAGGAACTGAAAAACAAATTCAAGCCTCAAGTTGCAATACTTAAGGATGCTTTGGGTAGAATACTAAATGATCCAGGAAGCATTAAAAGAAGTTGGAAAGAGTAGACAGAGTCATTGTACCAAAAGGAATTGGTGGGCATAGAAAAATTTCATGAAGCAACATATGAGCAAGAGCCTGAAGTGATGAAGGAAGAAGTTCAAGCTGCTCTGAAAGAATTGGCAAAAAAAACAAGGCCCTAGGAATTGATGGCATACCGATTGACATATTTCAACAAACAGACACTGCCATGGATGTGCTCACCAAGTTATGCCAAGAAATCTGGAGGAAAACCTGACTGGAAGAGATCTATAATTGTTCTCATTTTAAAGGAAGGTGACCTGGAAGAGTGAGGAAATTATCAAACAATATCTTTGATATCACATGCAAGCAAGATTCCGCTGAAGATTATCCAAAAATTACTGAACAGCACACCAACAGAGAACTGCCTGAAGGGTGGGCTGAATTTTGAAGAGGCTGTGGTATTAAGAATATTGTAGCTAATGTAGTTGGATTTTGACTGAAAGCAGAGCATACCAGAGGAATGTCTATCTGTGTTTCATTGACTATGCAAAAGCATTTGACTGTGTGGACCACAACAAACAGTGGTTAACTCTGAGAAAAATGGGAATCCCAGAACACTTGATTGTGCTTATATGAAACCTGTCCTTGGACCAGGAGGCAGTCATCAGAACAAAGCAAGGAAACACTGCATGGTTCAAGATTGGGAATGGTGTACACCAGGGATGTGTCCTATCCCCATACCTTTTAATCTATATGCAAACCTGATTATCTGGGAGGCTGAGATCTATGAGGAGAAATGTGGTATCAGGACTGGAGAAAGACTCATCAACAATCTTTTTTATGCATATGACACAATCTTGCTTGCTGAAACTGAGGACTTGAAGTGCTTGCTTCAAAAGTTCAAGGACTGCAGCCTTCCATATGGATTGAAGCGCAACATCAAGAAAACAGAGATTCTCACCACTTGGCCAATTGATAGTATCCATAATGGATGATGAAGAGATTGAGATTGTTAACGGTTTTAGATTGATTGGCTCCTCAATCAACACTCTTGGTACCAGCCATCAGAAAATTAAAAGACAAATTACATTCTGAAAGTCTGCTGTCAGAGACCTCTCAAAAGTGCTGAAGAGCAACGATGTCAGTCTGGAAAGTAAGGTGTGCCTGATCCAGTCCATTTGCAATTAATTGCTATGAATCAGAAAGCTGGACAATGATAGAAGGAGAAATTATGTCTTTAAGCTGTGGTGCTGGCGAAGAGTTTTGTATATACCATGGACTGCTAGAAGAACAAACAGATTTGTCCTAGAAAGGGTGAGACTAAGCTGCTCCTTGGAAGCAAGGATTCTGAAGCTTTGTTTGATGTATTTCGGACATGTTGCAAGGAGGAACCAGTCCTTGGAGAGGGACGTCATGCTTGGGAGGGTGGAAGGACAACACAAGAGAGGAAGACCCTTGATGAGATGGATTGATTCAGTGACTAGGGTAATGGGGGTGGGGTCTCAGACAACGAGATTGGCACAAGATACAGCAGGGTTTAAGAGTGTTGTATGTAGAGTTGCTAGAATCACAGGCAAATCAACAGCACATAAAAACAACAACAACGTGTGTGTGTGTGTATTTCTTTATTTTTTATTGACCTTTGTGAATATGTTGCATCACTTGCTAGTTTGGTAATTCTTAATGAATGGTTTACCTCTTGCCTTGTGATGAGAATGGTGGTGTATGTTCAGTTCTCCATATATTCTTGTGTTGAGGGCAAACATTGTTGGTGTTTGCTGCAATGTTTTGTATCTCAGATGAAATAAGTGGCAATCTTTAGCCTTGACTGATGGCTGAAGCTTCAGGCAGTATATGTGGCTGGATTCTGTTGGTGTCTTTCTAAATATCAGCTAATTTCTAGTGTGGATTCTACTGTGGTCCTGGGTTCTCACTTTGAGGCACTATTTACAATTCTATATATATCTATCCCTTCATTCAATGTTTTTATTCCATATCTTCCATTAATTGATGTTTGAAGTACTTTTTTGTCTTTTTTAAATTCAGGCTCCAGAATTTCAACTGTATTTGATATCTTTCCTTTGTGGTGTCTTGGGTGAAGACTCCTGTCTATAGAGTCTGCCATCTTACTCAGAAAGTTATTAGTATTAGTACACAGTTTGATTGATTTTCTAGCATTTTCTATTACATGACCATGTCGTCTTGGAATTAAGACAGTTTAACAGTTCAATATATATGCTTTGAAATGAAGCTGTTTCTTGTTATACTGTACTGGCCAAAAGATCCAATATAATACTGAGCAGCAGTCCTGAGTCAAAGCAACTTAGTTTTGTTCTTGATCTTAGAAGCAACGTATTTTGACTTTCATCTCTCTCTTCCTCTAACTTTTGACAGAAAAAGTTAATTTTCTTGTTCCCTTGTTCTCCTTATTTCTAGTTTCAGAGTTTTTCCATAAAGTTAGTGCTGATTTTGTTAAGCAACTCTTGTTGATCTATTGAGATGATTGCATGTCTTTTCTGTGTTTATTCAATTCATATGATGAATTTTTTGTTCTCTACTCACAAGGGAAATTAGTTTATAATTTTATTTTCTTCTAATATCTTTGTCTGGCTTTTGACTTCCTGGTTTGAGTTATGATGTGTTTCCTCTTGTTATATGTTTTGGAATGCTTTGTGCAGAGTTATATTATTTAATCTTTAAATATTTGATAGAATTCACAAGTAAAACCATCTGAGCCAGAGGTTTTTTGGTGTGAAACAAATCTTTATTAAAAAAATCAACTTTTAAATAGAGCTGTTTAGAGTTTCTATTTATTCTTGATTTTTTTTTGTTAATTTGAATCCTTCATGAAATCTCCATTTCCAATTTGTTCTGTTGTCTGTATTTCCTTGTTGTTCTTTTAACACCTGTAGGTGTGTGATGATTTTCTTTGTCTCCCATTATTTGTAATTTGTGACTTCTTCTTTTTTCTTGCATAACCCCAATAGAGATTTACCAATTTTATTAATAATCTGAAAACACAAGCTGTTGTTTCATTTTTGCTTTTCTTTTGACTTGTTTTTGTTTTGTTGGTTGGTGTCCCCTCTTACCTGTAATATTTTATTCATTTCATATTTAGTTGGCTCTTTACTTCTCTAGATTCTTAAACATGCACTTTTAACTTTCTTCCTTCTATAGCAAGGACATTTAAAATTCTTTCTTTCTGAACAATGCTTTAATAGCATAATAGAACTCTGATTATATTGTTTCAATTCTTTATTCACTTATTTCATCCCACTGTAGTTATTTGGACAATGAATTATGTGATACTGTGTTGCTTAATTTCTAAATAATATGAAAAATTTGATGTCTTTTTAATACTGGCTTTACATAATTTTGTTGTTATTAGAGAACATAGTCTGATATTTTAAATTTATTGAAGTTTATCGAGGTTTCACTTTTAATTCACCGTATGCTCAATCTTGGTGAAGGTCTCATGTACACTGAAAAGAATGTGTCTTTACCTTTGCTTGATATGTTGTTCTTATATACCGTTGAGTTGAACCTGGACTCATAGTAGCCTTATGCACAATGTAGCAAAACCCTGCCTGATCTTGCAGAGTCTCTGTTCTGTGCAACCCTTTCACTTATTGTGTCATTCCATTTTGTTGAAGTCTTCTTTTCTTCCTCTGAACCTCTACTTTTCCAAGCATGATGTCATTTTCCAGAGACAGGCGTCTCGTGATAGCATGCCCATAGTGTATGAGGCAAGGTCTCACAAGCTTTACTTTTTGTTCTTGCTTCATCAATTTATTCCAAATTTGAGTATTTCTTTTTTCCATTTTTTAACTCCTGCTTATTTTTTTAAATTATTATTAATTTCAATGAAAACTTACAGAGACTTTGGATTTCCATTCATTCATTGTTGCAGTTTTCTTCCCTCCCAACCCTCCCCCCTAATACACTACCCTCCTGAAAAAGTAAAATTCTTTCATTGATTTACAATCCCTCCCTCCAGGTCCACTCCACTATGCACCCTTTGCTCTGGTCTCCTGTCACGACTAATCACATATTCCTTTTAAACAGTTTTCTCCCTCATCTGTTTCAATGCAGTATATATTATTGAACCCATCTTTCTCAGTCTCCTCCCTACCCTGAGGTCAGTCCTGTTTTACAACAGTGACATGATGCAGTGTTTGTCCTTTTGTGACTGAGATACTTCACTCAGCATCATGTTCTCCAGGGTCACCCATTTTGAATAATATTGCATGAGTTCCTTGTTTTTCAATGTAGCATAGTATTTCATTGTGTGGATATACCACAGCTTCTCTATCCACTCTTTTGTTGATGGGCACTTAGGTTGTTTCCAACTGCTT
>NW_006399789.1:17470307-17471934 GCF_000299155.1 Elephantulus edwardii
GGGTGGCTCCTTGGAGGCAAGGATTCTGAGGCTCCATCTAACGTACTTTGGACATTTTGTGAGGAGAGACCGGTTTTTGGAGAGGGACATCATGCTTGGGAGGGTGGAGGGACAGCGCAGGAGAGGAAGGCCCTCTGTGAGGTGGATTGATTCAGTGACTGGGATAATTGGGATGGGAGTGTCAGAGACAGTGCGATTGGCACAGGACACAGCGGAGTTTAGGGCTGTTGTACATAGGGTCACTATGAGTCGCAAGCGACTCGACGGCACATAACAACAACAACAACATACATTGAATGAATATAGTGAAAAGAAACAACCTTGACGCGCAGCTTTCCTGATTTTAAACCATGCATGACACACACCCTTGTTCTGTTAGACTGACTGCTTCTTAGTACATGTGCAGGTTCTACATGAGCACCATTAAGTATTCTGGAATTCTCACACTTCTCAATTTTATGCATAATCTACTATGATACAAATAGTCTACAGCCTTTGCATTAGTTATTGTTGTGAGCCATCAAGTAGGAACTGACTCAACAGTTGACCCTCCAGCAAGTTTTCAGAGGCAGGAAATCACACTGAAGATTACTCATCTTTCGCCTTTGGAACAACTGGTGGATTTATACTGTAAGTCTGTATGTTGGCAACACAATTCCTTCCTGCTAGGCAACCAGAACTCTGTAATACCTTTGCACTGTTGTTGTTAAATTCCAAATCAAGTGCGACTCATAGTGACCTTATGAACAATGGATCTGAACCCTCTCTTGTCCTGTGCAATCGTCACCATCTCTAACATACTTGAACTCAGGTCACTGGGTCAGTCCATCTTGTTGAGGGTCCTCCTCTCTCTTCCTGACCTTCTCCCTTTCCAACCATGATAGCTCTTTTCAGAGAATGGCCTCTTCTAACAACATGCCCAAAATCTGAGAAACTTCACTAACTCTGCCTATAAGGAGCACTCTGGTTACAACTTTTCCAAGACAGATTATATATATATATAGTGGCAGATGATTTCAGGACCCCTTTTGCCTGCTGTGCCTGCAGGGATTTCCTTATTTTTTATTTTTTCCCTCTATGGGGCCTTAGAATGGATCACACGCTGCAGCCTTGGCACTCCACGTTTACCAAGAAATCTGGAGAACAACCACGTGGCCAACTGACTGGAAGAGATCTATATTCCCATTCCAAGGAAGGGTGACCCAACTAAGTGTGGAAACTACAGAACAATACCATTGATTTCACATGCAAGCAAGATTCTACTGAAGATTATCCAAAAACAACTGGATCAGCACATCAACAGAGAACTGCCAGAAGTCCAGGCTAGGTTTAGAAGGGGTTGTGGTGGTACTAGGGCTATTGTAACTGATGTTAGATGGATCTTAGCTGAAAGCAGGGAGTACCAGAGGAATGTCTATCTGTGTTTCATTGACTGTGCAAAGGCATTTGACTATGTGGCTCATAGCAAACTGTGGCTGACTCTGAGAAGAATGGGAATCCCAGAACACTTGATCATGCTAATGAGAAACCTCTACTTGGACCAATAGACAGTCGTCAGAACAGAGCAAGGGAACACTGCATGGTTCAAAATTGAGAAGGGAGTACAACAGGGATGTGTCCTATCTCC
>NW_006399789.1:17472834-17474465 GCF_000299155.1 Elephantulus edwardii
ACACACACACACACACACACACACACACACACACACACACACACATATTCTTTTGGAGGTCCATGGAATATTTGGTACTCTGATCTAACACTACAACTCTAAAGAATCAATTTTTCTTCTGTGATTCTTATTCTTTGTCCAGCTCTCAGATGAATAGCAAGTGATTAAAAAGACCATGGCTTGAAATAGGTTTGTCTTAGTCTTTTAGCTAACAGTATTATCTCCTCAGTAATTTGGAGATGTTCCTGGCAGCAGATTTTCTCAATATCTTTTGATTTCTTGACTACTGGTACCAAGGATGTTGACTGTGGATTCAAGTAAGATGAAATTGTTTATGATTTCAATCTTTTCTCCATCTATCATAATGTTATCAATAGGCCCGGTGGTGAGGAATATTGTCTTCTTGATGCTGAAATGTCATTCATAATGGAGGATGTAGGCTTTGCTTTTCTGCAGCTAGCACATCAATTCTTCCTCACTTTTAGCAAGCAAGGTTGTGCCACTGGCATGACATAAGTTAGTGAGTCTTCCTATTATCCTGATGAGATTTCATTTTTCATAAAGTTCAGCTCATTTAGTAATTTGCTCACATACAGACTGAATAGGTATAGAGAAAGGATACAGTCTCAAAGCACACCTTTCTTGATTTTAAACCATGTTGTGTTTCCTTGCTCTGTTTGGAAAACAGCTTTTTGATCTAGGTACAGCTTTCATATAAGTACAATTAAGTGTTCTGGGATTCCTATTCTTCTCAATGTTAGCAATAATTTGTTAGGATCCATACATACAAATGCCTTTGCATAGACAATAGAAAAAAAGTAATATTTTTCTGGTATTCTCTACTTTAGCCAAGATGCATCTAATGTTAGAAATTATATTCCTGTGTCATTGCCTCTTGTGACTACAGCTTGAATTACTTGCAGTTTTCTGTCAATGTACTACAGGTGTGGCTATGTTGTTCTTAGGTACTATTGAGTCAAATACTATTCATAGTAATCCTATGAACAACAAATCTGAATGTTGCCCTATCCTATGCATCTTCAGAATCTCTGACACACATAAGCCCATTGCTGAAGTCACTGTGTCAATACATCTGGCTGAGTTTTCCTCTCCTTTGCCATCCCCTCATTTTTCCAAGCATGAGGCCTTTCTCCAAGGAATAGCCTTTGCTAGCAATGTACCCAAAATATATGAGATGAAGTTGCATCATCCTTCCCCCAAAGAGCACTTCTGCTGCACCTGTTTGTTATTTTGGAAGCCCATAGGATTTTCAGTACTCTTCTCCAGCACCACAGTTCAAAGATATCACTTCTCCTTCTGTCATCCTGATTCATTGTCAAGCTCTCAGATGCATAGCAGGTTATTGAAAAGACCATGGTCTGAATCAGACTTACTTTAGTCCTCAAACTAACATCATTGCTCCTCAATAATTTAAAGAAGTCCCTGACTACAGACTTTTCTAGCCTGCAATATGTGTCCTGATCTCCTGACTGCTTTTACCAAATGTATGGATGTAGTGTCTCATAAATATAAATTAGGTCTTAATAATAGTATTCTGCTATTTTGTATTCCTGATCAACTTCTCTTTACTGATTCAATGAGACTAGATTATTAAACTTTTTAACCTTTAT
>NW_006399789.1:17478776-17484220 GCF_000299155.1 Elephantulus edwardii
TTGATGGTAGCATAGTTGATAATACATAAATAGACATCTTTCTGGTACTTTCTGCTTTCAGCCAAGATTCACCTGACATCAGAAATCATATCCCTCATGCCATGATCTCTTCTAAATATGACTTGTATTTTTTGCCATTGTCTGTTGATGTACTGTTCTAGCCATTTTGGGATAATCTTCAGCACGATTTGCTTACATGTGATAATTTTGCTTACATGTTAGATATTTTCCACATTCTGTTAAATAACCTTTTTTGGGGGGAATGGGAATAAATATGGATGACTTTTAGTTGACTGGCCAGGTCTTGTGAGCATATCCAGGGCTGCACCTGTTTGTTGAAATATGTCAACTGGTATTTCATCAGTGCCAAGGGCCTTATTTTTTGCCAATGCCTTCAAAACACCTTGAACTTCTTCTTTTATTACCATTGTTTCTTAATCATATGCTAATTCCAGAAATGGTTCTATGCCAGTCATTTCTTTTTCACATAGACTGTTCATTCCTTCTTTATTTTTTTTCTTTTGATGCCTTCTGGTTCATTCAGTATTTCGCCCATAAAATCTTTACATATTGCACCTTGAAGCTTGAATTTTTTTCTTTACTTCCCTCAATTTCACAAATGGCAAGAGAGTTCTTCCATTTTGAGTTTCTGACTCCAACTCTTTACATATTTCATTATAATACTTTGCTTTGTCTTCATGCACTAGCCTTTGAAATCTTCTGTTTCATCAGAAGGTTCTGACAAATCAGAATCTTAAAAAGAAATCATCATCATTTCTTCATCAGAAGAAATCTTCATCATTTCTTTCCTTTGCTTTGGCATATGAGCAGGAGCCAGTGGCAATGAAGGAGAGAGTGAAAGCTGCATTGAAGGCATTGACAAAAACTAAGGCCCCAGAAACTGATGGAATATGAATTGACTAGTTTCAATTAGTAGATGCGGCCTTGGATTCACTCACCAGCCTAAGCCAGGAAATTTGGAGGACAATTGTCTGTCCAATGGATTTGAAGAGGTCCATAGTTTTCCCATTCCTAAGAAAGGTAATCCAACAGAATGTGGAAACTATCAAACAATATCATTAATATGATTACACTTTACATGCAAGCAAAATACAGCTGAAGAGCATTACAAAACGGCTAGAATTGTACATAGAGAACTTCTAGAAGTTCAAGCAGGATTTAGAAGAAGCTATGGCACTAGCGATATCATTGTTGATGTCAGATGGATCCTGGCTAAAAGTAAAGAATACCAGAAGAATGTCTATTTTTGCCTTATTGACTATGCAAAGGCATTTGACTGTGTGGGTTGTAACAAGGTATGGCTGACATTGGGAACAATAGGAATCCCAGAGCACTTCATTGTGCTCACATGGCACCTCTACCTAGACCAAGAGACTGTTGTGTAAACAAAGCAAGGGAACGCTACACGGATTAAAATGAAGAAGGGAATGGACCAGGTTTGTTTTCTCCTTCTATAACTATTCAATCTGCATGCTGAGCACATTATTCAAGAAGCTAAACTCTATAAAAAAGATGTGGCATCAAGATTGGAGAGAGACTCCTCAATAACCTGCATTATGCAGATGACACAACCTTGCTTGCTGCAAGTGAGGAGGAGTGGAAGCACTTGTTGCAGAAGATCAAAGAACATAGCCTTCAAGGTGGCTTGCATCTCAGCATAAAACTAAACAAAAATACACCACTCAAAACACAAAGATTCTTACCAGTGGATCAATAAGCAACATCATGATAGATGGAGAAAACATTGAAACTGTCAACAACTTCATCTTATTAAATCCACAGTTAACACCTTTGGTGTCAGCAATCAGGAAATCAGGAAACGTATTGCACTGGGAAAGTCTGAAGTTAGGGACTTCTCCAAATTATTGAGGAGTAATGATGTCAGTTTGAGGACTAAAGTGTGTTTGATTCAGGCCGTGGTCTTTCCATCACTTGCTATGCATTTGAGAGCTAGACAATGAATAGAAATGGCAGAAGAATTGAAGAAGAAGAAGAAGAAAAAGAAGAAGAAGAAGGAGGAGGAGGAGGAGGAGGAGGAGGAAGAAGAAGAAGAAGAAGAAGAAAAGAAGAATTATTATTATTATTGATGCCTTTGAGCTGTGGTGTTGGAGAAGAGTACCGAACATTTCCTAGACTTCCAAAAGGACAAACAAGTATGTCTTTGAGAAGGTGCAGCCAGAGTGCTCTTTGAAGGTAAAAATGGTAAAGCTTCGCTTTACGTATTTCAGCCATGTTGCTAGGAGGGCCTATTCCTTGGAGAGGGACATGCTAATTGGAAAGGCAGAGAGTCAGTGAAGCAGAAGAAGACCCTTGACCAGGTGTATTGACATGGTGACTGCTACAATGGGCTCCAATGTGTCAGGACGTATGAGGATGGCACAGGATAGGGCAGTGATCAGATTTGTTATTCATAGGATCACTATGGGTTTTACTTAGATTGATGGCACTTAACAACAACAGTACTATATTCAATCTGTTCTGACCATTGGTTTTTTTAATAAATAGTATCTTTCATTTCATCCAATAGCTTATCTTATCTCCATTTGTGTCCAATGCCTCAAACCTGTTGTTCAGATTCTTTTTATTTATTGTGGGATAGATTCAATGCCATATTTTGGTTCTTGTGGATTTAATTTTCTTTAGCTTCAATTTTTATCTTAACATGAATAGTTGATGGTTTATTCCATTAGCACACAGTCTGGTTTTCATAACACAACCCTGCTTGCTGAAACTGAAGAGGACCTGAAGCGCTTGCTGCACAGGGTCAAGGACTGCAGCCTCCAATATGGATTGAGGCTCAATGTCAAAAAGACAAAGATTCTCACCACTGGACCAATTGGCAGCATCAGAATGGATGGTGAAGAGGTTGAGATTGTTCACAGCTTCAGTTTGCTTGGCTCCACAGTCAACATTCTCAGCACCAGCAGCAGGGAATTAGAAGATGTATTGCCATGGGAAAGTCTGCTGTAAGGGACCTCTCCGAAGTACTGAAGAGCAATAGTATCTCTTTGGAGACTAAGGTGCATCTGATACAGGCCATGGTCTTTTCTATCACTTGTTATGCATCAGAGAGCTGGACAATGATTTAGGAGGATAGAAGGAGAATTGATGCCTTTGAGCTGTGGTGCTGGAGAAGAGTATTGAGAATACCATGGACTGCTAGGAAAACAAACCGATTCATCCTGGAAAGGGTTAAACCAGGTGGCTCCTTGGAGGCAAGGATTCTGAGGCTCCGTCTAACATACTTTGGACATGTTGTAAGGAGAGACTGGTCCTTGGAGAGGGACATCATGCTTGGGAGAGTGGAAGGACAGTGCAGGAGGGGAAGGCCCTCTAGGAGGTGGATTGATTTGGTGACTGGGGCAGTTGGAGACACTGCAATTGGCACAGAACAGAGCAGAGTTTAGGGCTGTTGTACAAAGGGTTTCTTTGAGTCGCAGGTGAATCTATGGCACATAACAACAACAACAACAACAACAATAACATATTGAGCTTCCCTAATGATTCCACAAATGTAATCAACCTGATCCCTATGTAGTCCATCATGAGGTCCATAGCAAATTATAGCTAACATTGAGAAAAATGGGAAGCTCAGAACCCTTGAATGTGCTCATGCAAAATTTAGACCCAGAAGCTGTCTGAATAGAGCAAGGGAACACTACATGGATTAAAACCAAGAAATGGATGCATCAGTGATGTATTCTTTCTCTATACCTTTTCAATCTATATACTGAACAGATCTTTCAAGAAGCTGGACTCATTAAGTAGTCTATGAAGAAGTGGCATCAAGATTGGAGAAAGACTCATCAACTCATCTGCATTATGCAGATGTCACAACTTTGCTTACTGATAATGAGGAGGATTTGAAGCACTTGCTGAAGGAGATCAGGGACTATAGCCTTCAGTATGAATCGCATCTCAACATAAGGAAAATAAAAATCCTCACCATCAGGCAAATAAGCAGCATTATGATATATGGAGAAAACATTGAAGTTGTTAAGGATACCATTTTGCTCAGACCCACAATCAACACCCTTGGCACCAGCTTTCAGGAAATCAAAATATAAAACCTCTTCAGAATGCTAAAGGGCAATGGTTAGTCTAAAAAAACAAGGTCTGTCTGATCCAAGCTATAATATTCTCCATTGATTTATTGATATGCTTCTGAAAGTTGGATAATGAATAAAGTTAACAAAGAACAATTAATATCATTGAATTATTGGTGCTGGTTAAGAGTATCACACATACCATGAAGTACCAAGAGAATAAACAAAAGAAGTGAACCTCGAGTGTTCCTTCAAAGCAAGGATGATGAAACTCTGTCTCACATACTTTGAGGATGGTGTCAGGAGGGGTCAGTTCATGGAGAAGGACATCTCACTCAGAAGGGTAGGATGTCAGTACAGTAGAGGAAGACAGCGGCAGTGAGGTCAGGTGTGTTGAGATGGTTATCTCCTAATAGGACAAGGTTCATAATCATTGTTCATAGGGTCACTATGACTTGTCTACCCAACTACACTTACTAAAAACAATAATATGTATTCTGTATTACTGTTTTCATCATTTTGAAATAGTTTTTGCATTTGATAATATGATCTACTTTGTGTGAAACTGCCTGGCTCTTTTAATCTCATTAGGTCCAGTATTTATGTAGTCCATTTGGAGTTGGGTTGCTAATTCAAAAAGCCTCACCTCTCTGGGGGTTCTAACCTATTGGTGGCTCTGCAGGAGAAAGATGCACAATTTCCTCTTGTGCAGTTTGTGCTCTCAGACCAGGGGAGCATCAATTTGTAAGTTTTTAATGAGTGTATTTGCATTGTACACCTTGCTACTTTTAACATATACATCTTTATATTTAAATATTTTTCTTGTAACGTTTTTGTTAGTTGCCCTGGAGTGGATCCAACTCATAGGGGCCTTTGTATACCCATTGATACATTGTCCAACCTCACACCACCCTCACATATTCTGCTCTCCCTGAATACATTGTTGTAGCTACTATATCCATCTAGTTCATTGAGGGTCATCTTTTCCTTCATTAATCCTGTACTTTCACGAATTCTTTATCATTCTTGAGTTTTACATAATATGTATTTGTTTAATATACTATGGTTTCTTTATTCATTTGTCTATTGGTGGACACTGAGGTTTCCCCTCCCCCTCCCCCCATGTATTTGCTCTTATAAATAATGCAACAATAACATAGGTGTGTTTACCATTTTAGTGATCACCAGATCCTAGTGTGTAAGTAAGAGACATGCAGAAATGAAGAAACAGGTGAGGCTCAGAAATGTTCCTTTAGTACTGTCCACCTAGCACGTAGAAATGTACGGCATTGAAGTCTATGGGGGAGAGAATAGTCTAAAAGTATTATATTTTAGGGCATTATTCTTATCGTAGGAGTATGCAATGAGGGTTGCAGA
>NW_006399789.1:17484475-17504424 GCF_000299155.1 Elephantulus edwardii
CGGTTGGTGGTTTGAGGAGCAGAGAGTCATGAGGACTCTTAGTTTTTTGACTTGGCTCGATGTTGGGGTTAAGGCTGAGTAAAGAGACCAGCCAGTCTGGAAATGCAGGGAGAAGTGTGGACTCTTGACTTTACTTACAGCTGATGTCACATATGGTTGGGGATGAGTTGGTCAAATCCAACCAGATTAAGAGAAGATGATTCATATTATGAGTTACTGTTGATTGCAACAACCTGATGGCTTTCTCTAGACTAGACTTTGCTTATAGATGTAAGATGCTTGAAGTTTCTAAATGGAAAAGTCTTCAACAAAAAGGCCATACTTGTTCCCTCAGATTACTGCTTTGATGAGGATGGGCAAATGAGAAAGTGGCTATTTAAAATGGGGATATTAAGGCATGCGGCATGAAGTAACTGGCTTACATGCTTTCATGAATGTAGTCATTTGTAAGATAACTCTAAGAGGAAAGTTAATTCTTCATATGCAAAATTTAATTGCTAGAAAATCCAGGGGGTAATCTGTGATGTCAAGGTGTTCATTGTTCAAAATGGCTCTCCTAGGCATTTAGTTTGACTTTGTCATATGGATGTGTGTGGATATGTGACTGGGGTATGTTGGTCTATTCACAAGGAGACTGGAGAGTCTTGTCATTAAATTGAGTGGATTCAGCAGCAAAAATTAAGAATCTCATAACCATTAAAGAAGCATCAGAGAATGCACAATGCACATCCTCCAGGCCAAGCATCCTACTGGGGCCTACAGGAGCAGCAGCCACGACAGAGAACACGAGACCTGAAGTGAGACCAAGCTGACCTTGGATTACTACCCCACAAAGCCAGAGCCTGGAGTCTTTATCCAAGTCTACTTGAGGATGGAGGAGAGAAGATGCCAAAATTGGTAGGACTGGGAGCTTTGTAACTCTGGCTTGAGCTGTGAGGCACATTTTGGAAGCTGTCATCACTGACTGATTGTATTCTGCTGCCAACCTAAATTATGTATAGCCTTTTGACTTCCCCAATTAACACCATAATCATGGCTGTGGAGGGAAGAATTTTGTTTTGCTGTATTTTGCTTAGCTTCCACTTCACTGTTACCTTAATGATATAGCT
The DNA here is from genome assembly GCF_000299155.1 of Elephantulus edwardii. NCBI lineage: Eukaryota > Metazoa > Chordata > Mammalia > Macroscelidea > Macroscelididae > Elephantulus > Elephantulus edwardii. The sequence continues at coordinate 17,485,585 of NW_006399789.1, forward strand.
CATTGGTGTGCCAGTTCATCTTGGTTGAGTTATGAGCTTTTATTTATTTCCCTCTAATCTTATGAATTGTCAAAACTAGGGTTCCAGGAATCAAAAAGCTCCCAAGGCAAACTTGATTTTTAGGTGCAGGCTGGATTTAGAAGAGGAAGTGGTACTAAGGATATTATAGCTAATATTAGATGGATCTTGGCAGAAAGCAGAGAATAGCAGAAGAATGTCTGTCTGTGCTTCATTGACTGTGCAAAGGCTTTTGACTGTGTGGATCACAACAAACTATGGCTGAATCTGAGAAGAATGGGAATCCCTGAACATTTAATTGTGCTAATGCGAAACCTATACTTGAACCAAGAGGCAGTCATCAGAACAGAGCAAGGAAATACTATATGGTTCAAAATCAAGAAGAGGGTCCGCCAGGGATGTATTTTGTCTCCATACCTTTTCAATACGTATGCAGAACAGATCACCCGAGACACTGGACTATATGAGGAGAAATATGGCATCAGGATTGGTGGAAGAATCACCAACAACCTGCTTTATACAGATGACACAACCCTGCTTGCTGAAACTGAGGAGGACCTGAAGTGCTTGCTGCAGAAGAAGGTCAAGGACTGCAGCCTTCAATATAGATTGAAACTCAACATCAAGAAAACAAAGATTCTCACCACTGGGCCAATTGTCAGCATCAGTATGGATGGTGAAGAGATTGAGATAGTTAACAGTTTTCGTTTACTTGGTTCCACAGTCAATACTCTTTGCATTAGCAGCCATGAAATCAGGAGACAAATTGTATTGGGAAAGTCAACTGTGAGGGACCTCTCAAGAGTACTGAAGTGCAATGACATCAGGCTGGAGACTAAGGTGTGCCTGATCCAGGCTATAGTCTTTGCAATTATGTGCTATGCACCAGAGAGTTGGACAGTTAACAGAGATGATAGAAAGAGAATTGATGCCTTTGAGCTGTGGTTTGAGAGAGTGTTGAATATACCATGGACTGCTAGGAGAACAAACAGGTTTGTCCTGGAGAGGGTGAAGCCAGAATGCTCCTTGGAGTCAAGGATTCTGAAGCTTCGTCTGACATACTTTGGGCATGTTGCAAGGAGGGGCTGGTCCTTGGAGAGAGACATCATGTTTGGGAGAGTGGCGGGACGGCGCAGGAGAGGAAGACCCTCAATGAAGTGGATCGATTCTGTGAGTGGAGTGGTGGGAATGAGTGTGTTTGAGACGGTGAGGTTGGCACAGGATAGAATGGTGTTAAGGGTTCTTGTGCATAGAGCCGCTATGAGTCGCAAGCGACTCGATGGCACATAACAACAACAACAACAATTATTTAAATACTTGTTTTATTTTACTTTAGGCCTAGACAGTTTTTTTTCTTACTGTGTCATCATATCACCAATGTGTTTTGTTCCCCCCCCCGTGGGGAAGCTCCTGGATATGCTGAAGGGCCGGGGTACTAGCAGATGCAGTAGGTGGGTGCAGCAGGCATTGGTGGAGGGGACAAGGTAGCAACAGTGACGTGGGGGCTTGTGAGAAGGGGTCTCCAACCTGTGCTTGAGGAAGAGTTCTGACCTAGCCCGGGGCATGAGGAGGGGCCTGGATGTGGCCGCTAGTCCCTGGGTGAGGAGCCATTACTGGGGACATATAACCAATGTTTTAAGGACACTATTTTTTCTATTTCGCCTCGCATCTGTAGTTATTTTTAGCACAGATTGATGTAATTTGATCTGAATAGTCTAGTTTGCACTTGCCATCTAACAAATTTTGTTTTTATTTTCTTTCCCCAAATGGTTTGTCAACATGTCAGCAAAATTTGATCAAGAACTTATTCTTTTTTTGTAGGTTTGAGATGTAACAGTTACATTTTACTCAACAAATGTATTTCTTTGTTTCTAATCATCCTTTCATTGACTGCTCATTTTTTTAAATAGAGAATTGGATGATGGTCCTCAGTACAGATTTATGGGTGGAGACCACCAGAGGAAGTTGGCCTCGCCTGCCTCTGTCTTATCTAATTAGTATACCAGATTCTTCAAGTGATGGGGGAAAAAATATCACTCATTCACACATTTCCTGCAAATTGGAAACTACTCATAGCTGACCCTCCAGCAGGTTTTTCGAGGCTGTAAATAGCATGGCGGGAGACTGTCCGTCTCTCTCTCCCAGAGCCACTGGTGGATTCAAACTGCCAGATAGGTGCTGCCTTTGGTTCCCAGTCACAACGATACCTCAAACATTGCTTAGTATTTAGTTTGTGGTTATTAGTGGAATTGGTGTCGAAATTAGTAAACTATGTTTCTATGTCTTATAAGTTAGAACATAGGAATAAAAACATATATTGTATTGGAAATAAGGATTCTCCCTGTGGTAGAATAGAGATACAGAATGTTATTAAGAATGACAGAGAACAGGGCTTGTGTAGTCTTAAAAGATTTCTCTACACATGAATTATTAATTACAAAGATGAGAAGTAGTAAATTCACTTGGAGAAACTGGTAGAAACCAAATTAATTAAAAGATCAATGTTAATACTACCAATATTGGAACAAAACTGTGTGTCTTGCACTATGAGGTTCTGAAAAGGATACAAGGCCATTTTTGAGATATTTCTACCAAAAATGTGTTAAGATGAACCTAATACTAAAGAAATGTCAGACATACTTAAATTGTTTTTTGTAAAACATTCTATAACATGGGGGAGCCTGGAGGACATTGTGTTGAGTGAAATACCTCAGTCACAAAAGGACAAATACTGCATGGTGCCACTGTTGTAAAACAGGACTGACCTTAGGGTTGGGGAGAGACTGAGAAAGATGGGTTCAGTAATGTATACTGCATTGAAACAGATGAGGGAGAAAACTCTTTAAAAGGGATATGTGATTAGGTATTTTTGTCATAACAGGAGTCTAGAGTGAAGGCTACATGGTGGAGTGGACCTGGGGGAGGGTTTGTAAAAAAATGGAAAAAAAATTTAAAAAAAAATGGACGAATTTGTCTTTCACTTTTCTAAGAGGGTAGTGTACTAGGGGGGAGGGGAGGGAGGAGAGAAAAGTGCAACAATGAATGAATGGAAATCCAAAGTCTCTGTAAATTTTTACTGAAATTAATAATAAATTAAAAAAAAGAAAAAACAAATATATGATTAGGTATTATTGTCATGACAGGAGTTCAGAATGAAGGCTGCATAGTGGAGTGGACTCAGGGAGGGTAGTCATTGTATGACAATGAAGCAATTTTTCTTTTACTTTTCAAAGAGAAAACTGGGGGCGGGGGGGGGGAGAAAAATGCAGCAATGAATGAAGCGAAATCCAAAGTCTCCGTAAATGTTCATTAAAATTGATTAAAAAATACAGGCTATAGGAAATGGAAAAAGTCTGACATGGTTATTAGATATCCACCTAGAATTTTAGTTAATTAAGACAATAACTATTACTTTAAAATGTGTCAAGTTTCCAGGGCATAATTAGCAAAGTCCCAGCGGAGCCAGACCACTGATTGGTTTACCATAACATGGTAAAATGATCCTTTATAGAATTAGTCGAAGAGGGATTAGGATCAGGATCAAAACATGCTAGTACTTCAAAGGGATATAACTCCATATTAATCTTTAAAAATCTCACTTAAAAGGACGGTAGGAATGAAAGCTCTCATACATGGCTGATATGAAATGGAGAATTTGCACCAAATGGTTATTGGTACTAATTATTTTGGAGATTAATTTTGTTATATGTTGTTATGTGCCATCAAGTCAAATGTAACTTGGAGTGACCCTATGAACAGCAGCAGATCTGAATCCTACCCTATCCTGTGCCATCCCCATCATCTCTGACATATTTGAGCCCATTGCTGTAGTCATTGTGTCAATCCATTTTGTTGAGATCTTCCTTTCCTTCACTGACTCTAGCTTTCTTGGTACCAGAAATTAATGGACAGTCATGACACCACTAGGGGACAAATCAGTACCAAGAGTCCTTATGTCACTTTACCTAGAAGCTGAAGTTTTGAGATAAAGTGCATGATTGTTCAGGCTTGTATCATGTGCCAACTCTTTGGTCAGGGTACCATTATTGATGACTTCATGAAGGCAGGAGGGTAATTCCTCTCCTGCTTCTTCCCTCCACTCCAACTGGGAGTATTACCATAGGAAAGTGCAGCAAATCCTGGCTAGAGGTTAATAATACATCAAATAGGGAAAAGATTGTCTCTTTAACAAATGTAAGAAATCCTAGTAGCATAGTTTTTAGGGGTGACCCACAGTTCACACCTCTCTGCTGGATTGGATCCACCATCAGCTCCCATGGAGAAAGACGGGCAATGCCCTCACATGCAACTGACAGCCTTGGAGCAGCTGAGGGTCAGTTTTGAGTCGCCTCTGACTCAACAGCAGTTTTAACAAATGTAAACAAAAAAAAATTGAAAACGTCTGTGTTTTAACAAATAGTGTCGGAAAAACTGGGCTGTTGTCTCTGATTCAACAGCAGTTTTAGCAAATGTAAAGAAAAATTTAAAAAGTTCTGAGTTTTAACAAATAGTGTTGGGAAAACTGGGTATCCATTTGCAAAAAAAAAAAAAAAGAAAAAGAAAAAGAAGCAAGATCCACACCTACACCATATTAAAAAATTAATTCATGTTTAAATGTAAAGCATAAAATGATTAAAAGCATCAAAGAAATATAAGGAAAAATTTAGAGACCTTAATTTATGGAATAAATAATCTATAAATCATAATCAAAATACAAGAGAAGCCAAACTAGATAAATGGAATTCTTAGAACCTTCTAAGAATTAAATTTTTATATAAATCAAAAGATTAAAAAGAGAACCTAAAAAAGTAGGAAAAAAACATTTGGCAATGACCTATCAGACAAGTGACTAATCTGTCAAATTTTAGAAAGCTTCAACACTTAACACAGAGTAAAACAATTCAATTAAAAATGGGCAAAGAACATAAACACACATTTCACAAAAGATGTTGTGGTATCCAGTGGAAATTATTTCATTCATTAGATCATAGTCGTTAGAGATACAAATCAAAACAGTGAGATCACGCAGCAATAATCACCAATTCCAATAAGTCAGATCACCATAGATGTTGTGAGGGTTCAGAGATGTTTTCTCACACAGTGTTGTGAGACATGTGAAATGGTATGTACGACCACTGTGGAAAACAGTATCGCGCCGCCCTAAAAAATTAGAAGTAGAAATGCCCTTTGACCCAGCAATCTCATTACTCGATATACATCCCACAGAAATAAGAGCTCAGACATGAAAAGAGATGTGAACACCCATGTTCATGTCAGCATTATTTCTAATAGTGAAGAGATGGAAATCACCTATATGCTCATTGACAGATGAATAGATAAACAGCAGATGATTGAATATACAGAAAATGGGATTATATGCAATGCTAAAGAATAAAGACAACGTCTCAGAACAGGACATAGAATGGATGAAACTGGACATTATGTTGAGTGAAAGAAGCTAGGCACAAAAGGACAAATACTGTGTGAATCCGCTATTATATAGATTTTCAACAAAGCTAAAGAAAAGTCAAACGGAATCAAGTATTCTTTGATGTTTGTCAGAGATAGATGGGGTGGGGAATAAAGAAATTTCTTGGCTTCTATTATTTATTTAGGTCTGAAATTTAGAACTTTGTAGCAAATACAATGAAAGTTTTCTGATAATACCTCTATCCTGACAATAAAAAGTGGCAAATTTCTCTGTTAATATACACACAACACATGATATATGACCGTTGAAACTACAGAATGTATATAAAATAATGACTGTGTGTGAAATAAGGGAGATTTAATGGCATAGTCTTGCACTGTTAGCACAAATGCATGTGCCTCACTGGCAGTCCAAATCCACTGGACTTGCAGGTGAAAGATGGGCAGTCTCCTCCCATGTGATTTACGGGCTTCAGAAGCTCACTAGAGAACCAGCTGAGTTGGTTTCAACTCCATGGCAATGAATTTGATTTTTCGGTATTTGTATGAAAGAATATAATAAAAGAAAATGACAAATCACAAAGATAGGTTGAAGTCCTAAGTCTGGAATCTGTGAATTTGATCTTGTTTTGAAATCATATAATTGTAGATATAATTATTTAACATGAAGATATACCTCATGCTATCCTCTGGAGTATTCTGGGACTTAATCTAACATGACTTGTGTCCTTATGAGAGAGAGAAAAAAAGATACAGAGAGATAGGCACAGATAGAAGAGGCCCATGTGAATATTGTAAGAGATTGGGGTTAACATTACCAAAAACTGGAGAATGCCTGAGACCACCAGAAACCAGGAGAGTCATGGGACAGACAGACTTTCCTGAAGAGTCTTCCAGTCAGAAGAGACGATGCTGGCCCCCTGATGCTACCTGTAGCAACCAGAACTGGGAGAGTATACATGTCTGTATTTTGTTAAGGCAGTCCTAAGAAACAAATAATGAGGGGGAGCCCAAACCCCATCAAACTCATTGCTGCAGAGATGGAATTGTCTCATAGCTAACACCCCAATGGCTTTTCAGATGCTATAAATTACACAGGAGAAGATTTCCCATCTTTCTTTTTCACATCTTGGAATGCAGCTGGTGCATTCGAACTTGCTGCCACTGTCTTGGCAACACAACTCCTTACTCACTAGGCCACTGGAGCACCCTTGGTAACAAACAGTTGTTGTTGTGTACCATTGGATTGGAACTGACTCATAGCTGGCCCTCCAGTGGATTTTCAGAGACGGTAAACAGCATGGAGGGAGACTGCCATCTTTTCCTGTGGAGCAGCTGGTTGATTTGGACTGCGTACATTTGCCTTATCAGAGTAATTCCTTATCACTAAGCCATCCGAGGGTTTGAAGACCTCTGCTCTAGAGTCTTTCTACTGAGGGTGTGATCCACAGAACAGCAGCATCTACATCCCATGCAAGCCCTGTTTCAGATTGAACAGAAGGCTATACTTTTATAAGATCCTAGATGATGTCTAAAGGAGCTCTAGTGAGCTGTAGTGCTGGAGGAGGATATTGAATATACCATGGACTGCCAGGAGAGCAGGTTCACCCTAGAGTGGGTGAAACCAGGCTGCTCCTTGGAGGCAAGGATTCTGAAGCTCTATCTGACATACTTTGGACATGTTGCAAGGAGGGACCAGTCCTTGGAGAGGGACGTCATGCTTGGGAAAGTGGAGGAATAGCACAAGAGAGGAAGATCCTCTATGAGACAGATTGATTCAGTGACTGGGATAATGGCGGTAGGTGTGTCCGAGACAATAAAATTGGTACAGGATAGAGCAGGGTTTAGGGCTGTTGTACATAGGGTCTCTATGAGTCACAAGTGACTCAATGGCACGTAACAACAACAACAACAATAACAGTGGCCTAGTGGTAAGAAGCTGTGCTGCAATCCCAAAGGCACATGTTTCCTTTCTACCAGCTGCTCCACTAAAGATAGATGGGCTCTCTCCTCTTGTGCAATTTATTGCTTCTAAAAACCTGTTGGAGGGTCAGCTATGGGTCGGTTCAGACTCCATGGCGCTTAACAACAACAGGCAATGCCTAAGCACAGTAAAGTTAGAGAACCATCCTCTAGTAAGATAAGTCTTCTTCTCCAGCAAAGACTTTTATGTTACTGTGTTTATTGTTACCATTTTTAAAAATGTGTTGATTTTTACTGCCAATATGTGTGAGATACTGCTTTGCAGTTGTTGATAATTTGGTTTTTTTCCCCTCTGCAAATGTCTTAGATATGTTAGGTCTACCTAAGACTGCTGTTGTTGTTAGTTAGCTGCATGAGTCAGTCCCTGACTCATGAAATCTCATACACAATGGAAAAAAAAATGCTTCCTAGCCTGTACCTTCGATAATAGAAGTTTCTTTTACAAAAGAAAAAAAAGTCATCACCACCACAACAAAAAAATGCCTAGGAAAAAAAGAAAGAAGATCAAGCAATTATCTCAGCTGGAGGCACTTACTTCAGTTGAGGAACTGCAGTGATGACTCCTGTTGCTTCTGAGTTGATTCCCACTCTGCTCCTACAGGAGGGGCAGTAGTACAGCCTCATAAACTTTCCAAGACTATAAATCTTTAAGCATATAGACTGTCAGCAGCATTTTTATCTAGCACAGTGACTGGTGGGTTTGAACCTCTGACCTTTTAGTGTTAGCAGCCAAGTGTTTAACCACTGTATGAGCAGGACTTCTAATACTAACCATTTCACCAGTGCAGCTGAGTCAATTCTGACTCATAGCAATCTGCCTTCAGGTTTCCTAGGCTGTGAATTGGTGTGAGAGAAGGTGCTCATCTTTCTCCAGTGGAGGAGCTAGTGAATTAGAATTGCCCCTTTAAAGTGACCCTGACTCGCTCACTAAGTCATTGCAGACCTAACTCATAGCCGATCCTCTCTTGGGTTTCTGAGGCTGCATATTGCATGGGAAGAGATTACCCATCTTTCTCCCATGAACCACTGAGTGGAGGTTGTACCAGACAGAGGCACAGCCTTTTGAGTTAGCAATGCAACTCCCTAGACTCTCTAGGGATGCCACCAGAGCTCCTTAATCATAACTCTGGTGTGAGGTGCCATCAAGTAAGACTCATAGTGGTCCAATGAGCGACAGATCTGAACCTCGTCCCATCCTGTGCTATGCTCGCATTCTCTGATAGACTAGAGAACTTTGTTACCGTCTCTGTGTCAATTCACCTCCTCAGTTCGCCCTCCTTAAGGGGGGTCCTCCTCTCGATTGCTGACCTGCCACCCTTTGAAGCATGATATCCTTTTCCTAGGACTGGTCCCTTCTGACCACATACCCAAAGTATGGGAGATGAAGCTTCACCATCCTCCCTCAGGGGCACCCCAGTTGCACTTTCTCCAAGACTGACTTGTTAGTTCTCTTGGCAGTCCATAGGAATCTTCTCCAGTACCACAACTCAAAGGCATCGATTGTTCTTCTGTCATCCTTATTCATTGTCCAACTTTCAGATGCATGTGAAGTAATTGAAATGACCGTGGCTTAAATCAGGTGCACCTTAGTCTTTAAAGCAATATCATAATTCTTGTGTTGTACTTAGGTGCCACTGAGTGAAGTATGACTCATAATGACTCTATGACCAGCAAATTGAAACCTGCTCTATCCTGTGCCATTCTCATCATCTCTGCCACACTAGAAGCCATTGTTACAGTCATTGTGTCAATTCATCTCATTGAGGGTCTGCCTATCCTCTTCCGAGCTTGATGTCTTTTTTTGAAGACTGGCCTGTCCTAACAACATGCCCAACATATGTGAGAAGAAGTTTACCATCCTTCCCTGTGAGGAAGCAGTCTGACTGCACTTTCTCTAAGATTTCTTCATTCTTTTGGCACTGCATGGGATACTTACTGCTCTTCTCCAGCACGATTCTTTTGTTTAACTAATGACCACCAAAATCTCTGGTGATTGAAAAGCAGGGGTAGATTGTGATGACAATATATTTAATCTTCATGTCTCTTTCTACCTCTGGATTTCTTTTTACTCAAGATTTCTACAGTGTTCCACTATTGACCATCTGTAGGGTTTCCAGAGGGTTTAAGGTATTTTCTGTGATGATAGAAAGTAAAATAAAGAATATTTGTGTGTGTGTGTGTGTGTGTGTGTGTGTGTGTGTGTGTGTGAACTATAAAAAGGGTAAGTATGGTTTTATTGAATTTTTTTGACAGGGTGTTATATTTTCTGGGCCACAATATAAAATGTATTTTTGCTTTAGTTAAAAAAAAGTTGAAAAGCCCTAACAGAGAGTGAAGACAAATTAGGTTCTGCATCTTATCACACTGCCAAGTCTTCCAGATCATCTTTAATTATCTCCAGGGTGCTTATCTCCTCCTTATGACTCTCATTTCCTCAGTCTTTCACTCCTCCAAGATCAACACCCATTAAAACCTCTGGGATACACCGCCTGTCATCAGTTAAATTCTATGTACCCTTTCTTCTCTGAATCTTTCTCCTCCTATAGCCTGTCCTCCCTTTAGGACATTAAATTAGCCCTTACGAGTGATAACTGTATATATATATATATATATATCTATCTCCTCCTGAACCCCATAGACTGCTTGGACTTGAAGTAGGATAGAGAAACTCACCCTTGAATCCCATTGTCATTTTTAGGAAAAAGTACTCTTGCTTGAAACATACAAATATTAAAAATTTCAGTACGTATAATATATAGACTATCATCTGTCTATCTCTATCTATCTATCTATCTATCTATCTATCTATCTATCTATCTATCTATCTATCTAATCTATGAGCTCTTAGTAGTAGTCTTGTGGTAAGGTGTAGTGTTGCAAATTAGAAGGCACAAGGTTCAAATCTACCAGCTGCTCCACAGGAAAAGGATGGACAGTCTCCTCTTACGTGATTTACTGCCTCTGAAAACCTGCTTGAGGCTCAGCTATGAGTCAATTCTGAGTTGATATAGTGGTTGCTATGTGCCATAGAGTTGATACAAACTCATAGACGACCTTTTACTGAGTTTTCAGAGGCTGTAAATAGCACAGGAAGAGATTACTCATTTTTCTCAATCAAAAGAGCTGGTAGAGTTGAACTGCCTGCCTTTGGATTGGCAGTGTGACTCTACCTGTTGGCTACCGCAGCTCCCTAGGGAACATAACATGGTTATAATTTTCAAACCTAAAACTCTTGTGTGTGTGCATTACAGATGCATTTAAAAAATGTTTAAAAGTAGTACCATGAATCACCAGAGCTGTGTGTGTATGTGTGTGTGTGTGTGTGTGTGTGTGTACACACACATACATATGAAGCTTTGGTAGCTTAGTGGACAAACTGCTGTACTGCCAACCCAAAGGCAAGCGGTTTAAATCCATCAGTGGCACCATCAGGAAAAGACAATCTCCTCCCATGAGATTTACAGTCTCTGAAACTCCTCTAGAGGGTCTGCTATGAGCTGGCTCTGACTTGATGGCAATTACACACACATACATGCACATGTGGAACATAAACCATCTGATTTAGGGCTTCTATGGAGTTCTTGTGGCCTAGTAGTAAGACGCTGCACTACAATTCCAAAGGCACATGTTTTGAATCCACCAGCTCCTGTTTGACCTACTGCCTCTGACAGCTTTCTTGAGAGCCAACTGAGAGTCAGTGCCAATTTGATGGGACACAACAACAACAACAGGGTTAAGCATAGAAAGTCTGTCCAGGGTTAGATGGGTGAGAACCGGGCCCAAGGAAGGATCACACAGTCACGAGGCATTTCCAAACCTGAAGGATGCACATTATTCGGTGTGACTTTTCTAATTTCTGTGATTACACCAATTGTATGGACTAATCACCACCATGACTCTTAGGTGATTGCTCTGAGGGGCCATTGAGTTGCCTCCAGCTCATAACAACCCTGTACAACAAAAAGAAAGCATGCCTGACCTGTCCCACTGTCACCCTCTCCTATCACCTTACTATGGTCCTTGATCAGCCTTCTTCCGTTCACTCCCCCACTTTGTTACTGTCTTGACTATCATTCTTGGACATCAGTGTCCACATACTGTTGGTCTCAGATCACATTGAGTGAATGTTGACTCTTCTCAATCCTGTGTGATAGATAGAGTACAGCTGCTCCAGAAGGGTTTCTAGGCTGTAAACTTCACGAGGGAAGATCACTAACTTTTTTCTCCTCTGATTCTCCTGGGTGGGTTTGAACCACCAACCTGTCAGATAGTAGCTGAACTGCAACCACTGTGCCACCAGGGCTCTTCCAATACCCACATAAGGACCAGTGAACAGTCATTTTAGCCCTTCTGAAATAGAAATTTCAAGCATCCCACTGCTAAAGCACTTTTTTACTATTTAGGCTCATAGATTCTAACATGTGTATTTAAACTATTGGCTCTTTTGTTCTTAAGATAAAAATATATATTTACCAAACTAGACACTAATTTGTAAAGGAATCCTCCAAATTTGAAAGGTTGTGAAAAATGTTAAAACGATGATGTAGCAGTTTGATTTCTAAAATATATATAATTATAAAACACTAGCATTAAATCTTTACCATGAATGATTAAGAAATCCTAACAACTGTATACATTTTCAAAACATATGTTGTCTAACCTTCTGATTTATTATTATATATTATTTTTACATTTTTCACAAGGAGTGAAACATTTGCAGTTTATTTTTGAAGCTCACCAGGACTTCCTATTCTCAGATTGATTAAAACCCCTAACCCCGTCAGGGAGGTCTGGTGGTCTAGTGTCAAGAAGCTGTACTGTTATCCCAGAGGTATGTGGTTCAAATCCACCAGTTGCTCTCCTGGAGAAGAAGGGGCAATCTCCTCCTGTACCAGTCAGATCTGATTTGAAGGTCCATACATGAAAAATTAAAAAGTAATTTAAAAAAAATCCCAACAAACAAACCCCCCTAACACCTTGTTGAGTTTGATTTTCTCTCTTCCTCTTTTGCACCCAAGTTAGAGAAAATGGCTGTGAAAAAATATGTAGACTACATAAATTTATGGAACTTCATATTATGCTCAGAAATACTCATCGATGCTTTCACGATGACTCAGCAAAGTTACCACATCCTCCTGTTATCATCATGCTCCCAGATGTCTATTATACCACTTCTGTCTGTTAGCCTGCAAGATATCTTTACTATTCTCCCCTTTAGAATAAGACTTTGCTTTGTATTTCAAACAATTGGTGAGTTCCTCACTGTCCCATAACTAATGTATCAGGGCATATGTTAAGAGAAGGAGTCCTTTTGACACAGTGGTTAAAGGCTTAACAACGAAAGCCTTACGGAGCAGTTGTAGTCAGTCACGTGGGGTCACTAGAGTCAAAACTGACTTGATGGCACTCCAAAAAATATAATCAGGACTGTGTGCTGCCTGAGAATTTACCCAACTTGTAAACCGATAGATTAGCCCTCCACACCTCCCTGGGTGCTGGCAGAAGACATAAGACTCCTCAATCAGAGACAAAATTTGTACAACTTGAAACCAGGCATCTTTTTACATCTTTTCTAAGATGCGTTTGTATATTTAATATTTTTATTTCTTATATATACATTTATTTTGTCATTTATTTTAGCCTAGTCCATATAGAATTGTACTGTGAGCCCCAAAAGGCTGTGCCTCTGGTTTGAACCCACCTGTATCCCCTAGGAAGAAAGGTGAGCAATCTCCCTCTCGAGATATACAAGCTCTGAAACCTGCAGAAGGTTCAGTTAGAGGCTGTTCTGACTCGGTGGCAATAGGGGGTAACCATGCCTGCTCGGTTCTCTGTGCAGGAGTTCATTATGCCCACATCTTGAAATGATAGTTGATAACAAAGGTGGTCAGCATAATTGTTTGAAAGATGTGCAAAAAGAGGAAACTTGTGGAAACTGTCTCCCAAGGCTACGTGGATCTGCTCGAATCACTGCACTTTCCTCTGTGACTGAGCTGCGCGTGCTCCAATCAAAGGACACACTCTCAAATTTTTAAACAAACCTCTTCTCTCTTTGCTTACTCTTGGAATTTCCTCCTTTCACTTTTTTTTTGTGTACTAGATCACTCATAGCATAATCAAGCACAGTTAATGTTGCAATTATTCCAATAATTTCAATAAAGGAGAAGAAAAAAAAATTAACAACTCATCTTAAAATACCTCATTCCTGTCATCCCCCTGAAAAAGTTTCATTCTCCCCCCATTCTCACCTTTACATTCCCTTTTCTCCAGAAATCACTCCAACTTCTACACGGAAACTGTTCTTGTTCATGTCACTGATGACCTTCATGTTGTAAAGTCTAATGGTCTGTTCCCATGTCACATCTTAACTGACCTTTCAACAGCATTTGACACAGTTCTTTAGTTCTAGTTTCTCAAAACTCTTCTTTCACTTGGCTTGATTTCTTGTGTTCCCCCAATTCACTGCCCCCTTTCAGTCTCCTCTACCTACTCCTGTAGTTGTCATCCTGTCTGATAGCTTTAAATATCATCCATACTTTGATGTAAATCTACAGGCTAAGGTTCCTTGACTGTGGATTCTTAGATAGAATTACATTCTCACTTCTTCCTCCTGATGCTTAAAATTAACAGGTAAAGGGGGGGGGGATTTACTAATCCACTAGGGAACCCTGATGGCTCAGTGGTAAGGAGGTGCACTGCCAATACAAAGATAGGTGATTTGAATCTACCAGCAGCTCCAAGGGAGAAAGATGGGCATTCTCTTTCCATGTGATTTACTACCTCCAGAAGCCTGCCAGCTTGCCAGCAATGAGTTGGTTCTGACTTGATGCTACTCAACAACAAAACAATAACTGATCCCCAGCTTTCCTCCTCTCCTGTCCTGACTCTACAAGCCTAGATTCTCCAACAGCAGGCAATACCTATTCCAATACAAGGGCCCCCCCCCATTTAATGAAATTTCCAGGTGTAAAACCTTGTAGCCATCATTGTATCATTTTTCTTACTCCCGTCTACAACTCTTATTCCACAAATTCTAGCTTAAAGTACACCCCAAATCTAAGCTTCTCATACCCCCACTATCCTAGTACAAACTGCCATCATGTGTTCCTAAACCATTAGAAATGTTGTTGTTGTGTATCGTTGAGTCGGAACTGACTCAGAGCTGACTCTCTGGTGGGTTTTCAGGAATAGTAAATCGCATGGGAGATTTCCCATCCTTCTCCCATGGAGCAGCTGGTGGATTTGAATCATGTGCCTTTGGGATTGCAGCACAGTCTCTCACCACTGTTGTTGTTGTTATGTGCCGTCGAGTCGCTTGCTACTCATAGCAACCCTGTGGACAAGAGCCCTAAACTCTGCTCTATCCTGTGCCAACCTCACCATCTCCAACATACTCACTCCCACCACTCCAATCACAGAATTGATCCATCTCCTCGAGGATCTTCTTCTCCTGCACCGCCCCTCCACTCTCCCAAACATGTCGCTCTCCAAGGACCAGTCCCTCCTTGCAACATGCCCAAAGTATGTCGGACGAAGCTTCAGAATCCTTGACTCCAAGGAGCATTCCAGCTTCACCTTCTCCAGGACAAACCTGTTTGTTCTCCTAGCAGTCCATGGTATATTCAACACTCTTCTCTAGCACCACTAGGCCACCCTAATTTTCCTCCTGTTAATTTTTCTCCTCCAAGTATTTAGAGTTCTAAGGATTCTCAATGATGTTTTACACTGCACTAGGAATAAAATTCAAGGTACTTGCTATGGTGTATATGTCTATCATAATGTCCACTCCTCCGCCTCACTATCTTACAGACTTTGATCCTATCACTCCCTCCACTTACTGTACTCCAGCCAAAGAAAACCTTTCCATTTCTTACACACTTTCACATATGTTGCTTGCACCTAACCTTTGCATTTGCAGTTCTTTCCACATGTAAGAACCCTTCATGAGATATCTATCTGCAAGGCTTGCTTTTTCACTTTTCTCCAATTTCCACTCAAATGTTTCCTTAGTAGAAAGGCCTTCTATGAACACCACATGTAAAAATAACATAATCTTCCTATTAATCTTTATCCCTTTACTTATTTTATTTTTCTTTATGGCACTTAGCACTGACATTATATAGTTATTGAATTTCATCAACTCTGAGATATTACCGATTGAAACATGTGCTATTATTTTTAGTATATGTGCTGCCGAAGCGAGCACACGTGCTATTATTTTTATATGCCCATCAAGAAAGAACTCTGATAAATGAAATTGACATTATCCATTCTTACTGCTAGAATTTCTTGCTCTAGTTTATTTGCACTGAAAGAGATGTTTTTTACTTAGACATGATTTTTAAATGTTATCTTTCACACACACCCAAAATATAACCAAATAAATCAATTAAGATCTAACTAAAACACCTTTAAAGAGATTTGGTGGCTTAGTGCATCACGTGCTGCGGTGGTAACTAGAAGGTCAGTGGCTCAAATCCACTAACTGGTCTGTGGAAGAAAGATAGTCTTCTCCTCCAAACATTTACAGTCTCAGAATTCCAATGGAGGATTGCTGAGAATCAGAATATACACAAGGGCAGTGGGTTTGCTTTGGAAAACACATTTACCTTATGGTTTAATAGTCTATATGAATCATCATTCATAGTTTAAAAAAAACCAAACCACTTGTTTTTCACAATAACTTATTAATTAAATGCAACACAATTTACCTACTTGTAAGTTACCTTCTTTTTCAGATCTCATAAACACAGAAATATGGTATTATGGTAATTACATAAATAACATTTAGCCCTCAAATATCAAATTAAGAGAGTTCTGGTGGCCTATTGGTAAGAAGCTGAACTTTAATCCCAAAAGGATGTGGTTCAAATCCACCACCAGCTGCTCTGTGGGTCGAGGATGGGTGTTCGCCTCTCATGTGATTTTCTGCCTCTAAAACCCATTGGAGGGTTAGCTTTGGGTCACTTCTGACTTGACAGCACAATAATATCAAATTTATGTCTTTTACTCCATTTTTGGGCATTACTATATGTACAGTAACTTTTATTTTCAAAGCACATAAGAATAAAATCTTTTGAAGACATTTTCAACATGGAGAGCTTAAATTCACATAATTCAATTTATTTATAGTTACAAACAGCTATAACTTTAATTCATGTAGGAAAACTATTTCATGACAGTTACCTGGCCAACAGTAGTTGTAAGGTGCCAGTGACTGTAAGATAAATTTAATTTGCAAAGATCTAAAAATATGTGAAAAATGCATGTCTTAAAAGAAATTATACATAGTATATACAATGTTAGTCTGGAGACTAAGGTGTTCCTGACCCAGGCTATGATCTTTGTAATTACTTTGTGTGCTTCCAAGAGCTGGATGATAACTAAGGTTGATAGAAGTAAGATTGATGCCTTTGAGTTATGGTGCTGGAGAAGAGTGTTGAACATATCATAGACTTCCAAGAGAACAAACAGGTCTGTAATGGAGAGGGTGAAACTAGGCTGCTCCCTGGGGGCAAGAATTCTGAAGCTACCTTTCACATACTTTGGGCCCATGGCCAGGAGGCACTGGTCTTTGGAGAGGTACAACATACTTGTAGGGTCGAGGGACAAAGCAAGAGAGAAAGACCCGGGATGATGTGGATTGAGTCAGTGACTGGAGAAATGGAATTAGGTCTGTTGGATATGATGAGACTGGCTCAGGATATGGCAGGATTCAGAGCTAATGGAAGTAGGGTCACTATGAGTCACAGGTGATTCAATGGCACGTAACAACAACAACAAAACAACTTTTTGTTTGTCTCTTCTACTAAAATGTGAGCACCAGGAGAGCAGGAAATTGGTTCATTTTGTTTACCCCTCATCATCTTGAATTCTTGTAACATGGTAGAAGTTCAGAAAGTGGTTGTTGAATAAATAAATGCATAAATCCCTGCCTTCCTAACAGCTGACTAGTTTTGCTTTTGTACTTTGTACTTAAAATTATCCAAAGAAATGACCAATTGTCTCAGTCAGTCACCATCCAGTATAAAGTACCTGTACTGGGGTTGGAAGAGCGGATCTAGCTGTAGACATTTCATTCACCCACATGGGCATCATCTTTGAAATGGACACAAGCCTCTGAATATTATCTACAATCACCATGGTTTCTAGGGGAAAACTGGAAAAAGAAATACTCAGCTTGCACAAACTTGTGGGATTTTACCACAAAAGACTTCAAAATGGGCCATAGACAAGGCAAGCACTTAAAAACTCATAGAATAGAGAAAAAAACCCCACCAAACATAAAACAAAACAGAGGAATTGGAAGAAAGCTTAATTGGTCTACCTACTAATACTCCTTCTCTCTGCTCATTTCATCACCACAAGCACCTTCTGAGGCAAAGCCACCTAACATCTTTGCTTCAACATTTTAGAGATAAAAAAAAAAGAAGAAGTAAAGAAAGGAAAGGCCTGGCAAGGGTAGATTTTAATGGCAATTTTGCCTTATTTCTACCTTAAAGTACACTTCCAGGTACCAAGGTCTGGGGTTAGGGGAGTCAATGGTAAAAACAAGCATGGGTCCTGAACTCACAGAACTTAGAAATCTTGATAAAAGAAATTAGTCCGCACACTCAAGAGGCAACATGTACTATTGCCTTTTAAACGTTTAATTCTCATCAAGGTGTGTTTGATTCTTAGGAGTGCTATAACAGTTACCAGGAACTATGAAAGGAAGCCAGAGGGTTTCTTAGCTGTAAGGATAGCAAGGCTCTGTCACACATTCCTTGGGCATGGTGTGTGTGTGTGGGGTGGGGGGGTCAAGGCCCTGGAAAAAGACATCATGCTTAGAAAAGTAGTGTGTCAGCAAAGGAGAGGCAAATCCTCAAGAATATAGAATGACAAAGTGACTGGTGTAAGGATAGAAGAGAGTGTGCGTATGGCACAGGAACTGACACAAGTCCCTTTCTGTTGCACATAAGGTTGCTTTGAGTTGGAGTTGACTTGAATGAGCCTATCAACGACATAGAGCTTAAAACAACAGACATTTATTCTGTCACAGTTCTGGATGTTAGAATCCAAAATTTATGTATCTGCATCCTTACTTTCGTCTGAAAGCTTTGTGGGTGAATCTGATCTATGTCTTTTTGCCCACTTTCTTATGTTATCTGCGATCATTGTCATTTTTTGGCTTATAGACACTATCTCTTTGGTATACCAATTGACATATTTCAGCTAACAGATGCTGCCTTAGATGTGCTCACCAAGCTGTGCCAAGAAATCTGGAGAACAACCACTTGGCCAACTGACTGGAAGAGATCTATATTTGTTCCCATTCCAAAGAAAGGTGACCCAACTGAGTGTACAAACCACAGAACAATAGCATTGATTTCACATGCAAGCAAGATTCTACTGAAGATTATCCAAAAA
>NW_006399789.1:17505598-17518965 GCF_000299155.1 Elephantulus edwardii
AACAACAACAACAACAACAACAATTGAAGTAGATTAGGGTCCACTCTGACAACCTCATTTTAAATGGATAGCATTTTTAATCTCTATTTTCAAATAAAATAAGGTCACATTCACAGGTAAGAATAATATAACTTGAGAATATCTTTTGTTGGGGCCCAATTCAACTCTTAACACCTATTATCTACTTTATTTGACTTCACCACTTTAGGGTCTCTTTCCACACACTCATCTCCAAAGTTTTAAAAGTCCTGGGGTCTTGACTGATACCAAAATTTTGTATTATCTTCCATTTGTTGGTTGTTGTATTGTTAGGTGCTGTTGAGTCACTTGTGACTCATAGTGATCTTATGTACCACAGCTCTGAACCCTGCTCTATCCTGTGCCAATCTTATGGTCTCTGACACTCCTATCCGTATTACCCCAGCCACTGAATCAGTCCATATAATCAAAGGTCTTCATCACTTGCACTGTCCCTGCACCCTCCCAAGCATGACGTCCCTCTCCAAGGACTGGTCCCTCCTTGCAACATGCTCAAAATCTGACAGCCAGAGTTTCAGAATCCTTGCCTCCAAGGAGCATTGTTGTTGTTGTTAGGTGCCGTCTAGTCATAGACGACTCAAAGCCCAACCCTATGAGCAGAAGGCCTGAGCACTGTTCGTACATAGAGTTTCCAGAAGCAAGCCACTTTGGAAATGGATGCCGCTCCTGCTTCCAGCCAAGGAGCATTAGATTACATTTTATTTTGTTCAAAGTATTCATTATCCTTATCCATATGGCACCGTTCTACATGAGTTCTAATCTTATAATGGAGAAAGTATAATATCTTTTCATAGTCTAGAAACCTTGAATTTGGAATCTCTCCTCTGTAGGTATACAACACAGCCAGTCTCCTTCAGCATTTCCCCTGGGATAATGTCTGGGACATATGAGAACCTTTCTCCTTCACAATCTAGAGAACTTCCTGGTTTCTTTTTCAGCTTCTCAACATGACTTCTTTCTCATTTAGACTCGA
Source organism: Elephantulus edwardii (assembly GCF_000299155.1). Lineage (NCBI taxonomy): Eukaryota > Metazoa > Chordata > Mammalia > Macroscelidea > Macroscelididae > Elephantulus > Elephantulus edwardii. Next base: position 17,506,611 of record NW_006399789.1, read on the forward strand.
AGAAAATTCTCCTTAATGAGTGTATATGTATTAAACATTTTAAAAATTATGAGTGAAAGTTTACAAAGTGTATTGCTTTTCATTCAATCATTCATGTAATTTTTGTTTTCTAGCATTAATTACAATTCATTAATGTAATTAATTATAATGTCTTATACACATTTTTTTTTTAAACCTCAGAAGCCTTCTGCCAAAATCCCTGAGTGGAAAATTACAAAGTCTGGCTTTGTGCCTGAAATAAGATGAAAGAATACAGGTGAGCAAATGAATTATTATTTCAGCATATTATTTGGCCAGTAGCTTCTGCCAGGGTAGAATCTGGTTGCTATTGTAAAACTGAGGTCTCCATAGTTCTATTCTGGTGCAGAAGATATATTTTTCAGAATAGCTTTCTTAGCCATTGCTTTGATTTTTTTTTTTTTTTTTGTCACAGGGCTATTTGGGACTGTGTTATTGATGTGCATAAAGTTGATACCAACTTTGAGGTGTTGTTGTGGTGGTGCTATCGAATCACGTGAGACTCATAGTGACACTATTTACAACACCTCTGAACACTGCCCCATCCTGAGCCAGTCTCGTTGACTCCTATACACCTAAACCCATTGCCCCTGTTATCATGTCAATAGATCTCATACAGGCTGTTCCTCTCCTGTGCTGTCCCTCCACCCTTCCAAGCATGATGTCCTCTCCAAGGATGAGTCCCTCCTGGCCATGTACCCAATGTATGTGGGACAGAGCTTCAAAATCCTAGCCTTCAAGGAGAAACTTGGGTTCACCTTCTCCATGCAAATAAGATGGGCAAACGATTAATGAGGGGATTGATCAGTCTTGCCATCTTGTGAGGTTTAAATCGAATAGGTTCAGCAATAGAAAATGGGACTCTTGTTACCATGAAAAAAGAATTGGAGCATCCAGTGTGCCCATTTGGACGAGGTATTACTGCCCATCTCAGATCAGGACTTAGACCTAGTGTTCCATTCAGTTGTTCATAGAGTGACCGGCAGTTGGAACTGACTTGAAGCCACCTAATAATAACTAACTAATAACCTAATAATAACTCTGTGCTGAGGGTTGCTATGAGTTGGAGTAGACTCAGTGGCAATGTGTTTGACTTGGTTTATAACCCGTATTAATGCAGGAAAAGAGCCTATATTTTAATCTTATTGTATTGGTTTACTTGTTCCAAAAGGATTTTAAAACAACTAAAAAAATATAAGAAAGATATTTAATAACAAACACTGAAAAAGAAACTGGTTGCTACTTAACCTGAAAATTTAATTTAGCACAGTGGTTGATTCAAATGTTCCAGGTAAGTGGACCTGATTGTTTTATGTTTGTATTTACATATACAGCATGTTTTGTGAAGTGGAGAGTTCTTTAATGGTTTGTCAAATTAGAGAGAAAGGAGATTTTGTTCTATTGTAAAGAGATGATTAGGCTTCTCCTGTTACCTTTTCTAGATTTATTTTAAATTATCTTACAAAATCACAAATATGGACTAGAGAAAGCAATGACAATTGTTATTGTTGTTGCTAGGTGCCGTCAATCTGAGGATGACTCATAGCGACCCTATGAACAAAAGATCTTAAGTCTGTTCTATCCTGCACCATCCTCACTCTTCCTGAAGTGCAAGAGCCCATTGCAACAGTAATTGTGTCACTTCACCTGGTTGAAGGTTTTCCTCTCCTTTGCTGACCCTCCACCCTTCCCAACATCATGTCCTTCTCCTAGGAATAGCCCTAGCAAAATGCCCAGATTATATGAGGCGAAGCCTATCATTCATGCTTCCACAGTGCACTCATGCTGCACTCTCTCCCAGACCTATCTGTTCTTTTGGCCATTCCTGGGATGTTCAGTGTGCTTCTCCAACACCACAGCTCAAAGGCAATAATACAATTTAAATATACGTTCTTGGAATCAATCATATTCTCAAAACAATATAAATGAATGTATTATGTTTAATGTGGAAAAGTGTTCAGTTCAAATTTTGGCTGGAGTAACAGAAATTAATAACAAAGTAACTTTGAATTGTCAAAGATAATTTTTTAAATTTTTTTTTTTTTGGAGTAATAAATGCCCAGACCTTTCTTCCAAGGTGACTCTGGGCGGACTTTAACTTCAGACCTCACAGTTAGAAGTTAAGAATGTTAGCCTTATGTATCACTCAGAAATCTAACAACAGTTGTTGCTGTGAGATGCCCTTAAGTCAATTCAAATCCAGCAACTATATGCAGTGGAACGAGACAGTGTTCAGTCTTGTACCACCTTCACAATCAGTGCTATGTTTGAGCACACTGTTTCAGTCACTGTCACAATCCATTTCCTTGAGAATCTTTCTCTTTTTTGCTCATCTTAATTTACTAGTCATGATGTCGTGCCTCCTCCTGAAAACATGTTCAAGTGCATGCGACCAAGTCTCATGAGCCTCACTTCTAAGGAGGATTCTGATTGAACTTTCAAGATAGATTTGCTTGTTGCTCTGGAATTTCGTGGTATACTGACTATTCTACACCAACACCAAACTTGTAAGGCATTGATTTTTCCTTTATCTTCCTTCTACATTGTCCACTTCACTTTCTGCAAACTAGTTTGTGTCATCTGCGTAATGCAGGTCATTGATGAGTCTTCCTTTAATCCAGGCAACATATTCTTCTTTTTATGGACTATATGTTGTTGTTGTTGTTGTTGTTGTTATGTACCATTGAGTCAGACCTGACTCATACTTGACCCTCCAGTGGGTTTTCAGAGGCAGCAAATCACACAGGAGGAGATCACTCTTCTTTCTCCCACGGAACGGCTGGTGAATTCATCCATGTGTTTTTTAGTTGGTGGTGCAACTTCTTACTCTCTAGGCCGGCCACCAGGGCTCCCTATATAACTTCTTGATTATTTGCTCAATGGATAAGTTGAATAGAAACTGAGAAAAGAAGCAATCTTCACACATACTTTTATTGATTTTAAATCATGCAATGTTCCCTTACTCTGTTCAGACAATGGCTATTTGGCCTTAAATCAATTTTACATAACCATAATTAAATGTATGGGATTCACATTGTTCTCAATGTTAGCCATTGTTTGTTATTATCCATTGAAATGATCAAAGAATATTTATAGCCTTCAATATGTGTTACATCTTACCATCAAGAAAACAAAAATCCTCATTACTGGACCAAGAGACAACATTATGATAAATGGAAAAGTTGTAAGTAAATAATTTCATTATGATTCACAATATTCATGGGAGCAGTAGTTCAAGAAATTAAAAGATATTTTGCTTTGGGGAAATACATTGTCAAAGACTTTCCCCAAAATGCTAAAGAGCAATGATATCAGTTTATAGACTAAGGTGCGCTTATTCCAAGCCATAGTTTATTCAGTTGCTTCCTGTGTGTCTGAAAGTTGTATAAGGAGGAGAGAAGAAAAACCCAGTGCCTTTGCATTGTGGTGTTGAAAAAGAGGACTGAATGCACCATGGACTGCCACAGAACAAGCAAATTTGTCTTGGAATAAGCACAACCAATGTCCTTAGAGACAAGGATGATGAAATGTTATTCTCTTACATTGGGTATATATTTCCAGGCTTGGAGAAAGACTTCATGCTGAAAAAAGTAGAGGGTCAGCAAAAGAGAAGAAGACAAGATGGATTGATACAGTGACTATCAAAATGGACTTAAGCATGACAGAGATACAAATCATGAGAATGATACAGGATAGGACAGTGCTTAGATCTATTGTTTGTAGGGTTGCTATGAGTTGTAATTGACTCCATGACACCTAACAAGAACATTGTCCAGTAGAATGTAACACTCCCTAATTCCATCACAACCTTAATCTGATGTTAAGGGACTTTCCCTAGGGACTGTAATACTTTTCATCTCTCTGGAGATTAAAAAGGAGGAAAGCAAGCCTGGGGCTATGGGGAGGCACCCCAGTACAACTAAAAAATAACTGTGAAGAGCTGAGTGAGTCTTTGGAATCCAGGGAAGAGCTGAGTGAGTCTTTGGAATCCAGGTTCTTGTGCAATGAAGCTTCTTGATACTGGAGAAGACCCAGACACGTGGAATACATGCTGGGCCTGCAGATGCTGAAGAATACACTTTCCTCTCACAAATAATGGAAGAGAGAGAATGCATACGGATCTTCTGCTTGTTAAACCATCCATTTGTGGTATTGCTGTAATAGCAGCACTAGATGACTAAAACAATCAAGACATTCTTGGTGTGAACTTCAGGCTCACAGGGAAATATATTCTAATCCTTTTCTTTTCACTCTTAATAGAGATCTGACATTATCTCCTAGAAACAATGTCAAATAGCCTTGAACAGCTATGCAACTGCAAAATTACTTCCCTTTGTTCTTCTTTTTTCCAGTAATTACTTTAGAATGCCTCAGATTTCTCCCATACATATTTCTGTCTTCCGTGACTCTTGCCTGCCACCCTTCACCAACGTCAGCCTAAAGTTTAGATAATGTATTGTCCCTTTAATTAAGAATCTTCCAATAAGACTTTTTCACTGAGCAAAAACCCTCTCCAATACTTGCATCTCTCCTTCTACAATTACTAGACCTTTTTTCTTTTTTCAGTATATATTAAAATGTGGCATTTATTTATGATTTGATCAGGACCTTAAAACAATTTTTTTTTAAATCTCACCCAGATATTTGTTGTACAAACCCAAACATTTACTTTGACTCACAAAATTTTTCATCAGAGACCTAAATCTCAGTCAAACATGAATCACTTGGGAAGTTCTTAAAAATATACATAGGAGGGGCCTCAGTGTAGACCAATGAGCTGAGACTGTGTGAAACTCCCAAAGTGAGCCTTCTATGTACATAGGCTGTGTTTTCTTCTCCAGCTATGTCACTGCCCTCTCCTCTCTCCATGCTCGACTCACTCCAGCTACCACACTGGTTTCCTTGCACACCATGGGATTTTAGTCAGAAGGTAATTCTTGCATAAAATGATGGGGTTCTGACATATTCTTTTATTCTTCATTTCTGGGGAGGTGGTATTTTCCATTTCTTTATAAGAGAAAGATTTACTTGTTAGGCCCCAATAATAGCCTGACTGTATGAGTGCTGTGGGACCCCCCCAACCTTGATCAAACACACACCTCACCTAATGGTACATTTACTGGTGGAAAGAAAATCAGTAGTGTAGAAAATCTGCTGGGACAATAAGACAGAATTTAGAGCAAAATACACAAAGGTAGAATTAATGGGAGAAAATAAAACAGAAGGGCAGATCCAGGAGACCTGTTGGCTCCTGGAATTCAGGGAAAGGCAAATGCAAAATAAAATTAAACCATGAGAAAACATTTTCTTAAGTTGATAGATATTTGAGTATGAAAATTAGTATATTTCATAAAATTTTAAGAAAGATTATTTTAAGATAAACGTAGGTCCTTTGACTCTGACCCTATAAGACAAAAGAACTGTATTTAATTTCTCACCTTTGACAACTGGAGAACCTTAGGTAGGGAAGATATGAGCTACAACAGGGAGCCCTGAGAAAGAGCACCAAACGAGGGGAAGTAGGGGAATATTCCAACTCATCGCCTGGAGAAATTCCAGAAAATGAAGAATGAAAAATTCCATGAAAGAAACAACAGTGCATTTGAGAGAGTGAAGAAGTGAAAGTTTTTTCATCTGCAGGATATGTGAAGGGGAGAAATGAACAAATAAATATATAACTAAAGATGACAGAAGAAGAATTGATGCCCTTGAAGTGTGGTGTTGGAAAAGAGTACTGAATATCCCATGGACTGCCTGACCCCATTGCCACAGTCACAGTGGAAGTCTATCTTATCCAGGGCCTTCCTTTCCTACATTGACCCTCTATCCTTCCAGACACGATGTCCTTTTCCAAGGTTTGGCCCCTCATGGTGATATGCCCATAGTATATGAGACACAGCTTCAAAATCCTTCCCTCCAAGGAGTAAATTGGTTTCCCTCTCTCCAGGACAGACCTATTTGCTTTCTTGGGAGTCCATGGTATTTTCAGTAGTCTTCTCCAGCATCACAGCTCAAAAGCATTGATTCTTCTGTTATTTTTGTTTATTGTCCAACTCTCAGATGCATAGCAACCAATTGAGAAGAACATGGCCTGGATCAAGCACACAGAAAAATATTCACTCTTGTGTGTGGTTAAATCAATTCTGACTTTGAATGACTCTAGAGGACAATTAGAACTACTCCATAGGGTTTCTTAGACTGAAGTCTCTATGGAAGCTGACCACTCAGCCTTTCTGATGGGTTTGAACCATCTACTTTTCAGTTAGCAGTTGAGTATGTATCCAAGGCATTGCCAGGACATGTTAGGCTGCCACTACCACAATTTCAAAGAAGACCTTTCAAATTTTTGGATTTGAAAATGCAATGAAGAAAAACCACAGAAAAAAGAATGAAGGAAAAACTATAGCAACAAAATGACAAAATATAAAGAAAACATAAAATAACTGAAGGGATGTAATAGAACGAAGTAGATCAAATCTCACACTACATGTGAAGGCTGATATCTTTTATAGGTAAATAGAGACTGCATGGCCATATTGAAAAATGAAACTTATCAGAAACAAAGTTGCAAAGACATAATGAAAATTAAAATATGATAAGCCAGGCAAATGCAAACAGACAGAATACAGATATTGAAAATATAAAAAAACAATGGGTCAGGAACATTAAGCAGAACTGAGGTGGATGTTTTTTAATGATTAGAGATAAAGTCAACCTAAACTTGAAGCATTTTCAATACAAAGGACTGTGGCCTTCAATACAGATTTTATCTCAACATGAAAAAAGCAAAGATCTTCATTATCAGGACAATAGGCAGCATCATGATGGATAGAGGAAACACTGAGGTTAACAATTTCATCTTTCTCAGATGCACAATCAACACTCTTAGCACCAGTTGACAGGAAATCAAACGATGTTGGGAAAATCTGCTGTCATGAACCTCACCAAAGTGCTAAAGGGCAAAGATGTTAGTCTAGAGACTAAGGTGCGATTGATCCAAGACATAGTCTTCTCAGTTGCTGGTTATACATGTAAGATGTTGGTGTTCGGTACTAACGAGTAGACTATAACTCATAGTAACACTTTGAACAAAAGATCTGAACCCTGTTCTATCTTGTGCTGTCCTTATCTCTAATACACTTACACCCATTGCTGCAGTCAAGGAGTCACTTCTTCTTGCTGAGGATTTCCTCCTCTTTTGATATGAAAAGCATGATATCCTTTTCAAAGGAAAAGTCTCTCCTAGCAACATTTCCTCCCCATGGTGACAAAGCCTCACCATCCTTACTTCCAAGTGATGAGTCTTCCTCCAATCCTGATACCATTTGTCTTCAAAGAGTCCAGCTTCTTGAATGATTTGCTCAGTGTACAGAATGAATATGGAGCAAAATTACAACACAGATGTATACCCTTCTTGATTTTAAACCATGCTGAGTTTCCTTGCTGAAAAAGCCTATGAATTCCAATATAGTTAAGAGAAAAACTTTAAGAAAATTTGGTATCATTAGAGAAAAACTAGAGATGTACTACTTGCTTTAAAAAAAAAAAAAAGAGTATCCATTCAAGTAAGTCAAAACCAAAGTAAAAAGTGATCTAAGAAAAAAAGAAACTAAGAGTCCCTAATATCAAAACTTACGAACAAAATATCAAAACTTGGAACACAGTAAAAACTGGAAGAAATTCCCACTTCCTAAGCAAGATGTCTCTGGAAACTCTATGAACTCTGATAAATGTCAATAGTTGTAGTGGGGCTTCAGACCTTTTGTTCATAGGGTCACTATGAGTCGTGCTTGACTCGAAGACAATAACAACAACAACAACAACAACAACAACAACAACAGTTTTTCTTACAAATAGAAATTAGTAAATAAGTGTCCAATTCATGATATGAGAAGAATAACAACTTTTACAGAAAGAAATTAGGATTGCAAAGTTCATGGGAAACATTTTCATTTGCTTATTGCCACCAAGGGTCCATTTCATTAGAATAACACTGTAATTAAATATTTGTGAAGTCATCATTGCTGTTGAGTGCCAAGTCTCCTGCAGCTCAAAGCGGCCCTCTGAACAGTTCTGAACTTCCGCTATCTTGCACTCCCTTCATCATCTCTGATATGTTTAAGACCATTGTCATAGTCACTGTGCCAATTCATCTTGTTGGGAACCTTCCTCTCTTCCTCTGACCCTCAAAAGGTGATTTACTACCTCTGAAAATCCACTGAATGATCAGCTATGAGGCAATGCTGACTTGATGGCACATGACATCAACAATATGGGCCAATTCAAGACAACACAAATTCTCACCACTCCTACAATTGTCAGCCTCATGGTAGATAGAGAAACGATTTAAGTCAGGGATTTAATTTTACTTGGATTCTGCACAATCCACACTCATATTACCAGCATTCAAGAAATCAAAACATGTGTTGCATTGGAAAAATCTGCTCTCCAAAAGGGCTAAAGAGCAACAATGTCAGTTTAAAGACCAAGGTGTGCCTGATTCAAGCCATGGTCCTTTCAGTTGCTTCCTATGCACCTGAAACTTGGACATTGACAAAATGGACATGGATGACAAAAGAATTGTGGTGTTGATGCAGAATGTTGAATATTTCATGGACAGCCTGAAGAACAAACCAATCTATCTTGAAGGAAGTGTAACCAGGACACTCCTTAGAGGCAAAGTTGGTGACACGACATCTCACATACTTTGAGCATGTTGTCCTTGTAAAATGATATCATGCTGAAAAAGAGAAAGAGAAGAAAGACCCTCAATAATATGCATTGATACAGTGACTGTAGCAATGAGCTTGGGCATCTCAGCGATGGAACGTATGGGACAGGAGAGGACAAGGTTCAGGTCTGTTGTTCATAGTGTTGCCATGAATTGTAGTCTACTTGATGACACCTAATAACAACAACATAGGTCAGAGCCAACCTGATGCCACCTACCAACAACAATTATACTCCTCTGACAGATGGCAAATATTAGTTTCCCTTTCTTTCTTTTTTTTTTTTTAAGGCACACTTCTTTCTTTGACAGGAGGCAATGCCCAGGGCCACAGCATCCTCCTGGGAACCCTTGGCTCTCAGATCAACGCTAACCTGCTTGGGACACTGACTGCCCTTATTAGTTTCCCTTTCAAACTGGGGTTGGTTTTTTCCCCAGTTGTCCTCACTTATCTATGATAAAGTTCCTTAATTCTTTTCCTAGAGGTCTTTATGCATTTATCACATGAAACTCCTTGTTGATGTATGGAAAGCAGTTTTCATCTTCTAGCTCCAGTAATCTAGTAGAAAAGAGTAGTGCTGCCAACCCAAAGATAGGAGGTTCAAGTCTACCTGCTGGTCTAGGAGAGGAAGATAGGCAATGTCCTCCCATGCAATCTACAGCATCTGGCAACCTGCTGGAGTGTCCGCTGTAAGTTGGCTCTGACTTGATGGCACATGACAATAACAACAGCTTTGTTGAGAAGTACAAAATACTAAACTGTTAATCGTTAAAATAAAGGTAAAGCCTTTTCCATCAATTCGTGTTAGTTGCTATCAAATCAGTTCTGCGTAGAACTGCTTCATGGATTTCAGGGGTATGACCATTTTGCCTTTCCTCTACCATCACATTTTTCACTAGGATTTGAACACCTAACCATTGTGCTACCCAGGTTATCAATATATGTGCATTCATGTATAAGATTAATATTTTAATGAAATACAGGACTGTAAATAGAAATGCAAGAATGGTCATCCACGGTGGACAGTATTTGGTGGTGCTACACGATTAAAAAACCTTAGAAGCACGAGTGGCATCCACTTCCATAATAGCTAGCCTCTGGAAACCCAAGGAACCTGGAGAAAGGATGAAAGTTATACAGGTGTCCAGATCTTTCATTCATAGGGTTGCTATGAGTTGCCTCTGACTCGATGGCACTTAAAAACAGCAGGAGCAGCAGCAACAACAACAGCATAGAGAGAGATCAGTTGGCCTAGCGGACAGAAAGCCATGCTCCCAAGCCAAAGGCAGGTGACTCTACTCTGCAGCCCTCTGGCCTGCCTTTACTTGTTTTTGGTAAAACATTCTTCTAGGTCGTATAGCCCTGGTCTGTCCACTTGCTGTACAGAGGTAACTCGTAGTTGCTGTGAAGCTGAGCACTGTGACATTGATATGTCAAATGTGAGGATGGTTACTGTGGTGGACAGTGTTTGGTGGAGCTCCCAATTAAAACAAGCTGGGAAGCATGAGTAGCAACCACTTCCATAATAGCTGGCCTTTGGAAACCCTATGAACCTGGAGAAAGGACGAAAGTTATACTGTTGTCCAGGTCTTTCATTCATAGGGTCGCTATGAGTCGCCTCTGACTCAGCAGCACTTAACACAGCAACAACAATAAATAGAAATATAATTTAAGTTTTATTATTAACGTCTATTCTTTTTTTTTGTGTGCTGTAGACAAAGGAACTCTGGTGGTCTGGAGGTAAGAAGCTGTGCTGCAATCTCAAAGGGATGTGGTTTGAATCCACCAGCTGTTTCATGGGAAAAGGATAGTCAGTCTCCTCCCATGTGGTTTACTGCCTCTGAAAATCCACTGTAACGGCAGCTATGGGTCGGTTCTGACCCGAGAGCACACAACAACAACAACAACGACAGACATTTTTAGCTATTGTATCTTTCCTGTGAATGTATTTAAAGCAATAAGGTCACTATGAGTCATAGTAGACACTATGACACCTAACAACAATGTCTCTCTGGCTATTTCTTTTCTTATATTCATGTACATCACAATTTCTTTATTATATGTTCATCTGAAAAAAGATGAATCAAAGAAATTTAGTCAGAGGTATACAAATGTTTTCATGGAATTATAAAATTGCACTAAATACTTGACTTCAAGTAATAGAGATTGGAGATAGTATAGTTAATATTTTCCTGATGACAGAAAGAAACTATTCTCTTACGTGGCATTAAAGTGTCTTATGAAACTCCCTCAATTCTTCTGGACCTCTCTGAACTAGAATCTGAGGCTTTTATCTTCTTGTTCAGTCATATCTGAAAATCTCAGTAGCACAAATATTTTATCTTAAACTGACACACTCATGGCCCACACACACGAGAGGAAAATGAAAATCACCTATAATAATAAGAACTAATATTACTTTTGTTTATTTTCTTTGGTAAGTTTGACACGTGTGTGCGCGTGCGCACACAAATACATGCATAATCTTCGTTTCTTCAAGCCACACTAGTCTGAGGTTAAATATAGATCACTTTAACACTGTGTCCTCTGTTTAGCTGCCTGGTGAAATGCTGGACCTCAGCGCCCTGGAAAATCTTGCCGGGCTCCCAGAGCGTTTCTATGGCTCCAGAGAGTGTCATACAGGTGTCAGGCACTAGCCCAGGCGGCCTCCACGTGGCAGGCCCCAGGCCCCAAAGCTATTTCTGCCGGCCTCACTGCTTGTTTCTCTCCAGGACTGCTCAGATCTAACTGCAGCCTGAGCAAAGGCCTGCCGAACAGCAGAAAAGAAAGCCTCCCTTCACTCGTAGCTAACATTCTGACGTGGGCATTACTACCTGTGCGCCAGTGCCCTGCAGGTCTCTCAGACAGTTCTTTCCATGTTGGAGCATGTCTTCTCTTCCCAACCCTGGCTCTGAACCCACAGAGGCTGCGCCAGGACAGGATGGACATGGACAGCCCTGCACCCTTCATTAGGACAAACTCTCACCTAAGGCTTTGTGTCAGGGTTATATTTGTTTTCAGCAACAACCTTTTCCCTCAGAAGGAATTTATTTTCTAGAAAGTTCCTCCATTCTACTAAGGAAGTAGAAAGCCCCGGAGACCACCCACCAGTTCCTCAGGCATGCCTGGACTTGTCCCTCCATCTCAGAAAGCATCACACAATCTCAAACTGAGGCAGCCTTCCCGCCACACACACACACACACACACACAATGATTCTGTTTGTTGTTTTATAAAAGTGAGATCATGCTACATAGATATTTTTTATCTTGTTTTTAAAATATTTGATACTGTAATGAATATTTTCTATGATAATAAAACAATCTTAAAAGCATGATTTTTTCCATTTCTGCATGGGTTTCTGTTTTCTGAACATGTCATCATTTATTTAGGTCCATAATATTAGAACATAATTTTCCTGTAAAATCTGATTGCAGAGGTCACATTTTTATAAAAACAACCACCAAAACAACCTTAACACCTTTATGTTTCTCTCTGATTATTCTCAAAGAATAAATATTTAGAAGGATGAGAAGGGTTATCCTGGTGGAGGGTGGAGCTGGGAAGTAAGTGGGTCAAGGCTCTGGGCTAAGGGTGGGGTCAACACTG
>NW_006399789.1:17521890-17549050 GCF_000299155.1 Elephantulus edwardii
GCTGTTGTGCACAGGGTCGCTATGAGTCGGAAACGACTCGATGGCACATAACAACAACAACCTTTGTCTTGAGGTGCCTTAATTAATTTGCCTTTCATAAAGTTTGAAATATTTTTTGTTCCCAGCAAGTGTGTAACAGTGATTCACAATTCCTTCTTGTTGTTATGCGCCCTTGAGTTGACTACAACTATAGTGACCCTATGAACAATGGCTCTGAACTCTGCCCTATCCTGAGCCAACCTCACCATCTCTGACACACCTAACCCCACTGCCACAGTCACTGTGTCAATCCATCTCACCCAGAATCTTCCTCTCCTGTGTTGACAATACCCTTCCAAGCATGATATCCTCCAAGGACTGGTTCCTCCTGCCCACATGCCTGGAATGTGGTGAGACAGAGCCTCAAAATCCTTGCCTCCATGGAGCAAACTGTTTTCAACCTCTCCTGTTTGTTCTTTTGGCAGTCCATAGTATGTTCAGTACTCTTCTCCAGCACCACAACTCAAAGGCATCTTTTCTTTTTAGATAATACTAAATTTTAGAATATTTTCTTCTTTCCTAATTGGGCCTGTTGTCAGGTAGGACAAGTCCTTGGAAAAAGATATCCTACTGGGAAAGGTAGAGGGTCAGAGAAAGAGAGGAAAAGCCTTAAGGAGAAAGATTGATGCAGTGACTAATTATGGACTTGAGCATGTGGTAGAGGATAAGGTAAGGCGCAAACCTTTTGTTCTTAGGATTGCTATGAGTTGATAGACAGCTTGAGGGCACCTAATAACAATTTGCTAAGAGAAAACATGATATCTCATCCAAATTTGAAAATGTAAGTCAATGAACAAAGAAGACCAAAGAAGAATAAATTCCTTTAGATTGTAGTGTTGACAAAGAATATGGAGACTTTGACATGAACTGCCAATAGAACAAACAATACTGTCTTGCAAAAAATGCAGTCACAACATTACTTAGAATGAAGAACGGAGAGACTTTGTCTCACAAACCTTAGTCCTGTTTTTAGGTGAGGCCATACTTCAAAAAGGACATCATGCTTAGAAAAGTAGAGAGTCTGTGAACAGGAACAAGACTTTATATGAAAAAGATTGACAAAATGACTAGAATAATGGGCTTAAGACTGCTAGAAATTGTGAGAATGGCACAGGACTGGCAGAGTTTGCTCTGTACTAAATGAGGTTGCTATGAGTCAAAACTAACTTCACCACCACCACCACCATATAGGGAGCACTGGTGGTCTAGTGGTAAGAAGATGAACTGTAATCCTAAAGGCATGCAGTTCAAATCCTATAGCTCCTTTACAGGAGAAGGATGGGCAATTTCCTCTCTTGCAATTTACCGCCTCTGAAAAACTACTGGAGGGTCAGCAATGGGTCGATTCCGACTTGATGGCACACACTATCACCACCACTATCACCATAGGAACAATAAGGTACATAAAATTAAATAAAGAAAAATAAAACAAGCACCACTGTATGCTCAACCTAGTTCAAGGAATAAAATATTGTTAGTAAGGTTTGGGTCTTTATAAACCTCTCCCTAGTTATTTCTTCTTCTCTTCCCCACAAGATACTCACACAAAACCATTTTATATGCTCTTCTACGTTTTGTTAGTGTTTTAATAAACACTATTATAAGTTGATAGATTCTTCTTGTTATGGAAACTTTCAGACATTACACAGAACATGTCAGAATAAAGAGCTCATTAGGGGTCTTAAGCAATTGTGATCTTCACGGCCAATTTTGCTTCTGTTCTAGTTCCAGTGCATTCACCCAAGCCTGGATTATTTTGAAGCAAATCCCAGACATAATACATTCTCATGTTTAAGTGTTTCAGACTGTTTTAGAAGATATTAAGTAACGAGTGTGTTGGGGTGTCATTGAATTGATCCTGACTCATAGTGACATTTTAGGACAGATTAGGCCTTCATGACTGTGATCTTTACAAAAGCAGACTGCTAGGTCTTTCCTTCTCTTTCATATATGGATAGGTTTTACCTTTGGCTAGTTGTTGTTGTTAGGTGCTGTCAAGTCAAGTGTGACTCATAGAGACCCTATGAACAAAAGTTCATAGGTTAGAACCCAGTTCTAACCTGTGCCATCCTGACACAGTTCCTGACACACAAGAGCCCATTGCAGCAGCCACCTTGTAGGTACATGATGAACCATTCCACCACACACCCACAATACCACCATCACTATATCTGAAAAAAAAATTCAAAAGAGCTATTTTTATCAGCAAATACCAAGTTTCAAGCTTCCAGTTGTCTTAAAAGCACATTATTTTTTCAAATTTTTTTTTTCTAGCTTGTTTGTGTAAATTAAGATCTAAGAAAGATCTACTCTAGGTTGTGATTGATTTTATGATGCTTGAGGCCAGGCTTTATGAGGAGGAATGTGGTATCAGGATTGGATGCCACAACATCAACAAGCTATGTTATGCAGATGACACAACCTTGCTTGCTGAAACTGAGGTGGACCTCAAGTGCTGGCTTCAGAAGGTCAAAGACTGTAGTCTTCAGTATGGATTGAAGCTCAACATCAAGAAGACAAAGATTCTCTCCTCTGGGCCAATGGCAGCACCATGATGATGGAGAAGAGATTGAAGATATTAACTGTTACAGCTTGCTTGTCTCCACAATTAACATTCTTAGCAACAGCAGTCAGGAAATCAAAAGACCAATTGCATTAGGTAAATTAGCTGCCAGGGACCTCTCCAGTATACTGAGAAGGAACAATGTCAGTCTAGAGACTACAGTGCACCTAATCCAGGCCATGATCTTCCCAATTACTTGCAATGCAACAGAGAGCTGGACAATGACTAAGGATTGCAGAAGTATTGATGCCTTTGATTTGTGGTGCTGGAGAAAAATATTGAACATATCATAGACTGCCAAGAAAACAAATGGGTCTGTCTTAGGGTGAAACCAAGTTTCTCCTTGGAGGTTAAGATTTTGAAGGTCCATCTCACGTAGTTTAGGTACCTGGCCAAGAGGGCCCAGTCCTTGGAGAAGGATATCATGCTCAGAAGGGTGGACGAACAATGCAGGAGAGGAAGACCTTAGCTAAGATGGATTGATATAATAACTGATGCACTGGGGGTAGGTGTTTCAGAGTCAGTGAGACTGGTTTAGGACAGGGCAGGCTTTAGAGCTGTTGAACATAGGGCCACTATGAGTCATAGTCAACTTGATTGCACATAGTCACTACAACAGCAATTCATTTTTATGAGGATTAGTACTTTGATCCTTTCTATTAATAATGGAAGAGTTGTTTATATAATTTAGGGAGCTCTGGTGGCCTAGTCAGTAGGAAGTTGTTCTACAAACCAAAGGTGGTGGTGGTGGTGGTTGTGTGCTGTCACATCATAGATGGTTCAAATCCAGAATCTGTTTAGTGGGAGAAAAATAGGCAATCTCCTCTTGAGTGATATGTTGTTGTGTTGTAAAGTGCCATCAAGTCACCTGTGACTTATAGAGACCCTACGTACAACAGCTCTGAGTCCTGCCCTATCCTGAGCCAGTCTCACTGACTCCAACACACCTAATCCCATTTCCCCAGTCAATCTATCTCATCCAGGGTCTTCCTTTCCTGTGCTGTCCCTCCTCCCTTCTGAGCATGATGTCCTTCTCCAAGGACTGGACCATCCTGGCTACATGCCAAAAGTATGTGAGACAGAGCTTCAAAATACTTCCCTCTAAGAAGAGACTTGATTTCATCTTCTCTAAGACAGATCTGTTTGTTCTGCCTCCTCTTTTTTTAACTGCTTCAACGGTAAGGAAATGGATGAATATCTAGGTATTCTAAAGAATTTCACAGTTACAGTGCCCTCAAATACTTTGAGTTTAAGGTTATGTACTCGAGACCAAGAGAAAGAATAATTTCCAGAATAAGCATACAGTTGCTATATAGAAAATGAAAAGGATATTACTGAGCTCTAGAACAATGTTCATAATAAAGCAAAATAATAAGGACACAACCTTCTTTTAATATCTCTGTTCTGTTTCTTCAGAAAGACAGTAAATCTCTCAACTACCTGTTAATCATAATTAGTCCTAACAGAGTGTTTACAGTAAGCCAGCCACTGCTCGGAAGGAAGCTTTGTGTGTCATTTATAGTGAGCTGTACTGTGAACCCAGAGGCAGAGCCTCTTTCATGGGTCACATGCATTAGCAGCAACTCAATAGAAAGATAGGAAGTTTCCTCTCACGTGAATTACAACCCCTTAAAAACCCACCAGAGGTTCAGGTCTAAGTCAGTCCGTTCTGACTTGATAGCAACAAGGTGGGTGATTCTGACGGCAGTGTTCCTGGGCAGGCAAGAGACTAAAGCTAGGCTGCTAACTGAACTGTTGATGTTTGGAATCCATCCAGAGACTTCATGGAGAAAGAGGCCTGGATGACTGTTTCTGAGAAATAACCATTGAAAACCTTTTGGAAGAGAGGTCTGCTCTGATGCACATGAGGTCCTTGTGAATGAGAACTGGCTCCACACGGTTGGTTTTGTTTAGGTATTCCAAGTGCTTTACAGGTGGAGGTTGTGAAGACAATGTAGTATCAGGTGGACTTTTGTTCTGTCTTACACACAATCACTAGGAGATGGAGCTGACTTGAAGACACCTAACAGCCACAACTGATCAGAGCCTCTCAGCAACGATATGATGTGGTTCTTTGTTTTACATTTCTAATTCACAGACCCAAAAATCGAGCATTGCAAAAGCCCACTTAACTAATTATGACCCTGTAAAACAGTGTTGTTGGTAGGTGCCCTCAAGTCCGCTACATTTCAACGCTACCCTCTGAACAACAGATCTGGTCTTGCTCTCTCCTGCACCATCCTCATGATCTCTGTCATGTTCACCCAAGTCCATTGTTAAAATCACTGTGGCAGTCCATCTTGTGAGAGTCTTCCTTGTTTCTCTGACCTTTCATGTCTCCCATTGTGATGTCCTTTTCCAAAGACCGGCCCCTCCTGATGTGTCTAATGGGAGTGAGAAGTTTCACCATCCCTGTCTTTAAAAAGCACCTTGATTGGACTTCCTCAAAGACATACTTGCTTGTTCTTTTGGGAGTCCATGGAATATTCTGTACTCATTGACTCCATAATTCAAAGGCATCTGAGACATATAGTTTCTGAGGCTGTAAATCTTTCCAACAACATACTGCTCATCTGGCTTTCTCAGAGGAGCTGGCAGATTGAACCCCTGATCTCTTAGTTAGCAGCTGAATTCCTCAACAATTATGCCACTTGTTGCTGTTGTCGTGTGCTTCTGAGGCTGACCTGACCCACAGATGACCCTCCAGAGGGTTTTCAGAGACATTTAATCACAAGGGAGGAGATTTCCCATCCTTCACCCTCAGAGCTGCAGGTGAATCTGAACCACATGCCTTCAGGACTGCAGCACAGCTTCTTAACACAAGGTCAATTGTCACTGTTGTTGTCAAGTGCCGTCGAGTCACAGGCGACTCATAGTGACCCTATAAAGGAGAGTCCTCAATGCTTGGTTGTCTTTCATCCTCTCTCCAGGTTCACAGGGTTTCCAGAGGCAAGCTATTACGGAAGTGGATGCCACTCCTCCTTCCAAGCTTGTTTTAATCGGGGAGCTCCACCCCACTCTCTGTCCGCAATGGGTAGCCAACCATAAATGCATTTGATACATCAGTGTCACAGTGTTCAGCCTCACAGCAACCACAAGTTACCATTGTACGGCAACTTGTACACCAGGGCTATATGACCTAGAGGAATGTCTGAACAAAAACAACGAAATACAGGCCTAAGTGCCACGATTAAAAGTCACCCACCTTTGGCTTGGTAACATCGCTTTCTGTCCACTGGGCCAGCTGGTCTTTCTTCTATGTTGATGTTATTGTTGTTAAGTGCCGTCAAGTCTAGAGCTCCTTAAACTGAAGTCTAGAGAGAGAATAAATAACTTATTCAAAATTTATAAGAAGCTTGAGCAGCAGAGCTGCACTTTGAACTTGGGCAGCCTTGTTTTACAGTCCGTACAACCTACTTCTTATAGTAATTGCATTGTAGGGCCCTGAGTAGAGGTCACAGGTGCTAATGTGGCAGAAATAGGTTTTGGAGAAATTTTGAGCTAGCTAGGCCTGGCAGATGCATTTACTAGTGCCAGGCCAGGAGGCCACATTCTGATTTTAAACAATTGTGTATGTCCTCTAGCTGCCTAAACAAACACACAAGCATGATTCTTAGAATTATATTTAAAGGGGAAAAATATCAAGGACAAAATATAATAATCTCTATTGAAAGCAGATTTCTAAAGAAAGCAACAAGAATATAGAACCGTTAGTTACAAAAGTATATAAATAACGAGAACCAGTGAAAAGAGAAGGATTGAGAGAAAAAGAAAGAGGGAGAATGAGAGAGCTAGTGACACTTGAAGCTGACAGTTTTATTATGACCCTAAGGGACAAGGCTTATTATAGGCAATGAACTATATTGGTTTACGGTTCGAATTTTATTTTGATCAAAAGCAGATATTTTTCCCAGGCAATCCCCAGCCACAACCTTCTTGGCGGAAAGATGAAATGTCTGACAACTCCTGCACTGTTGAATGTCTGAGTGTGTTTAGAGAACTGAGAACAAGAGAGGGAGGAAAAAATTGCAAGTCAGCGACTTTCCCCCCTTTTTTATGTCCCTGTATCAGCAGAAGAAATAGCTTACATAATGAACACATGAGATCGATAGGAAGAACCCACGTTGTAAGGGTGCAGCCTGGCATCCCACTTTTCATCACCACTAACCTGCCAAACAAAGATATAAATGAGAAAGAGAGAGCAGTTCTCCTTTGTGGAACTCTGCTGCCAGGTGGTGCCCCCTGAATCCCAGCCTTGGACTATACTCCAGCTTTCAAAAGGGACCCTCCTCCCTTCAAAGACTCTGTCTGAATTGCTTTGAGGAAGCAGTGGCTGCCAATAACCACAGACACTGTGAGCCATTTAAGCATCAACTTCCAACCTGCCATTTCATACTGAAGTAGCCAAGCAGTTTCAACAGCAGAGGTTTCCGTGAATCTGGACACAAATATGTGGTGACTTTTAGTTTGATGTCAGGTAAAGAGGGTAGGTGGAGAGTGATGTGGCATCAGATACCGTCTTATTCTTTTTATAAAAATGTTCTAGGAATTTTGAGTGAGCTACTTAAATCTTGCGGTCTTGTTTTCTTACCAAAGAGGCCCAAGAAGTGGATGGAAATAATCCAATCATGTCTATTTTCAGAATACTTGGCTGTTCCCCTCAAAGTTGATGATTGGAACCCACCAATCATTGTGTTGGGGTAAGAGGTACCAATGCATGTCCATGAAGATTCACAGCCTTGGAAACATTAGGACATGTTCTACTCTGTCTTATGGGTTTAGGATAATCTAAGATACAAAAGGTTAAACAGTACTGTATCAAGTACTTATTTTGTTGCCCAAAGAGAAATAAATAGCATTTTCTTCATAAAGCCTTCTTTAAGAAGCCTTCTTCAATATATCCCCACTAGATCTTTGGTGAGTGAATCTGGTGGCCTAGTAGGTAAGGAGTCACATTGCCAATCCAAAGGCAGATGATTTGAATCCAAAAACTGATCCACAAGATAAAAACGGGAAGTCTCCTCCCGTGTGATATATAAGCTCTGAAAACTTTATAGAGGGTGAGGTATGAGTCTGTTCTGACTCCAGGACAATGACTCACTCAGTCATTCGTTCAGTCAGACATTTGGTGAAGGGTCTTTGGTGGAGTAGTTCATAATGGTTCAGGCTGCTGACTGGAAGGTTAAAAATCCAAAAGCACCAGCCACTCCATTGAAGAAAGAAGGGCAGTCCCTTTAAGGAAAGATTCACAGCCTTGGAACCCTGCTGGAGGGTTACTATGAGTCTGTCTTGACTTGATGGCAATAGGTTTGGGTTTTGGGTTTTGAAACTTTGGTGGGAGGTACTTTGTTTTATCCAACATGCTGTAGTTGGTGGAAGAGGAAGGTGGAAGTGGGTAGAAATATTTTCCATTGTTGTTTTCATGCTATATCTTTTTTTCACAAATTGTTATTTTAGTGAAAATTTAAAAAGCAAACTGGGTTTCCATTCAATCTATCATTGTTGTTGTTGTTAGGTGCTATCGAGTTGAGTATGACTCATAGCCACCCTATAAACAAAGGATCTGAACCTAGTTCTATCCTGTGCCATCCTCATACTTCATGACACGCTAGAGCCCATTCCAGGAGTCACCATGTCAATACTCTTGGTTGGAGGTTTTCCTCTCCTTCGCTGACCCTCCACACTTCCTAGCATCATGTCCTTCTCCAAGGAATAGCCCCTCCTAGCAACATGCTTAAAGTATGTGAGGTGAAGCCTCATCATTCTTGCCTCCAAAGAGTACTCTGGTTACCTCCTCTCCAAAGACATATCTGTTTGTTTTCTTGGCTGTCCATGGGATGTTTAGTGTTCGTCTCCAGTACCACAGTTCAAAGGTGTCAGATCTCTTTTTGTCACCTTTATTCATTGTCTAGCTCTCAGACGCATAGCAAGTGATCAGAAAGACTATGGCCTGAATCAGACACACCTTGAGTGTGATATCACCTCAAAGTGATATCATCACTCTTCAATAATTTGGTGAGGTCCCTAACTGCAGATTTTCCCAGTAAAATGTGTCTTCTTATTTCCTGACTGCTGGTACCAAGGCTGTTAATGGTGGATCCAAGCAAGATGAAGCTGTTGACAGTTTCAGTCTCTTCTCCATCCATCATGATGATCATGTTAATTCATATAAATTACAATACTCATAACACAATTGCACTCTTCCCAATTCTTCCATGTCATTCTCATTTCCTTGTATCTTTCCATCTTATGCCTTCCTGACTTCTGACCTTGATCCTTGGGAAAATGCCATCCTTTTGGTATTATGTGGTTTATTATTCTAAGAAATGTCTGTCTGGTATTATAGTTCAGTTTATAGGCTTGCCTGTAAGTTGTTTGGCTACAAGTTGAGTCAGAGAATGAGTTTTGTTTTAATTTGAAGGGTGACAGAGAAACACTTCCTGGTAGTCCTACCAGTATCCATTGAACCAGTCAACCTGGTAATTTTTTGTTTTTTGATTCTGTTCTATATTTTTCTCCAGCTCTCTCCAGGACTTTCTACTGTGATATATAGATTGATCAGCAGTGGTAGCAAGGCACCGCCTAGTTCTTCTGGTCTCACCGTTGTAGAGGTTGAGGTTTACATGATTTATAAATTCTTTAGATTAAGTGAATGAGTCTAATTTCTTTCTTCTTTATTTCTGAAAGATCAGTAGTTGTACCTCAGATGTCTACTTGCAATCTTTTAAGACCATATTCAACAAAGTAGGATGAAGAACATTGTATTTGTGGACTATGTTATGCCAAATAATCTAAATGCTCCCCAAATCTATGGTCCTGAGACCTTAGGAACAGCAATTCATTCTCTTAGGGAGTTTTGTTCTAATTAAGAAGTTTATATAACTTTGTCCCTTATTGAGTGTGTTTAAACATGCATGTTAACTGTGTTCAGCAGTACATGTTCAGTGTATACTGAATGGAGGGAGCTCTGGTGATTTGTAGTAAGGATTTCCACTGCCAACCCTAAAGCTTAAGGTTCAAATCTGCCAGCTGCTCCTCAGGAAAAATCCATAGAAGGGTCAGCTATGAATCAGTTCTGACTCAAAAGCACATAAAAACAACAACAGTGTGAATTTAGAAATATCATCTGCCAAATATATCTTTAGTCATGGTGTAGTCCATTTCATCTGACCATATCCACCTGTCTGGTGACATTTATAGATGAACTGGCACATTTAGATATAAATATTTTTTATTGCTGATAATGCAGGATTTTGTATGCAATGATGTTTACATTTGTTGACTACATTTCTTGTTCAATTTGTGTCTTTCCATTCTTTAGTGGTGTGTTTTTATTCATAAGGTAATAAATCCTGTATATACAGTGTTTGTTTTTGTGAAACAAATGTGGTAATAGTCATATCAATGCATAAAAAAGAGTTTACGACAAGAAGTTCCACCATACAAAATTTATGCATTCTATCCAACTCTTTAAGCTTCTTCAAGCCTACACAAGCAAAACTCAATATGAATAACACCTCAAAATAAAACAAAAAATCCTGCTAAGTGGTTCAATACACATAGTGATAAATAAATAAATGAAGAAAAGTTTAAGTTTATTAAGACTTTAATTTTATTTGGATCCTTAACAGCCAAGATATCAAAAGTCATATTGAACTGGGTGAATCTATTGTCAAGAACCTCTTTAAAGAGTTAATGGCCAAGCCTGACAAAAGTCATGTTATGTTAAGTTGCTTTTTTATGAATATAAAAGTTAGAAGATAAATAAGGAAAATTGAAGAAGAATTTATGTCCTTGATTCATAGTGTTAATGAAGAATATTGATTATACTGTGAAATGCCAAAAGAACAATAAATCTGTATTCCCTACAGGGGTCTCTTGAGATGTGAGGGTATAAAACTGGTCTCACATACATCTTATGGGGAGGGTTCAGTCTTTGGAGAAAGACATCATGCCTGACAAAGTAAAGGGTCAATAAACAAAAGGAAGATTTTCTGTGAGATGGACTGACCCAGTCCTGGCAACAATAGGCTTAAGCACAACGGGAATCATGAGGATGTAACAGGGTCAGATAATATTCCATTCTGTTGTAAAAAGGGTTGTTCTGAGACTAAGTCAACTTAACAGTCCTGACAACATGAAGACAAAGAAAAGTATTATAATGAAATGTGCAAAGAACTGGAGTTAGAAAATCAAAAGAGAAGAACTTGCTTGGCATTTCTCAAGCCTAAGGAACTGAAAAACATATTCAAGTCTTGAGTTTCAATGTTTAAAGATGCTGTGGGCAAAATTTTGAATGGCCCAGGAAACATCAAAATAAGATAGAAGGAATACATGGAGTCTCTGTACCTAAAAGAATTGGTTGACATAGAACCATTTCAAGAAGTAGAATATGAAAAAAAAAAGTAGAATATGATAAAGAACTAATTGTTGTGAAGGAAGTTCATACCACCACTCTGAAGGAATTGGCAAAAAATAAGGCCACAGGAATTGATGGAATATCAATTGACATATTTCAGTAAACAGATGTAGCCCTGGACTTGCTCACGAGGTTGTGCTAAGAACTCTGGAGGACACTTAACCTGGCAAACTGACTGGAATCCATGTATAGTCCCAATCCCAAAGAAGGCTATCCAATCGAATGTGGAAATTATAAAACAATAGCACTAATATCACATGCAATCAAAATATTACTGAAGATAATTTTTAAAAAAATAACTAGAACAATACATTGACAGAGAACTGCCAGAAAAAAAAGCTGGACTTAGAAGAGATCAGGGTGTTAGGGACATTATTGCTGATCTCGGATGGATATTGGCTGAAAGCAGAAAGTCTCAGAAGGGTAATTATTTGTATCTTATAGACTGTATGGGTTACAACAAATTGTGGATAACTTTAAGAAAGGGAATCCCAGAACACTTGATTGTGTTCATACAAAACCTATACCTAGACCAAAAAGCTGTTGTCTAAACAGAGCAAGGAATTTCTTAGTTCAAAATCAAGAAAGAAATGTGTCAGGGATATATACTTTCTCCATATCTCTTCAATTTATATACTGAACAGAGCGTTTGAGAGGCTAGAATTTATGAAGAAGAATGTGACATCAGGATTGGAGGCAGATTCATCAACAACCTGCATTGTGCAGATGACACAACCCTGCTTGCCAAAACTAAAGAGGATTTGAAGTGTTTGCTGCAGAAGATCAAGGACTATAGCCTTCAACATGAATTACATCTCAACATCAAGAAAACAAAGATCCTCACTGCCAGGCCAATTGGCAGCATCATAATAGATAGAGCAGAGATTAAGATTGTTAATAATTTCAGCTTGCTCACATCCACTATCAACACCCTTGTTACCAGCAGTCAGAGAATCAAAAGGAGTGTTGCACTGGGAACATGTGCTTTCAGGGATTCTAAAGAATGCTAAAGTGCAACGATGTCAGTACAGAGACTAAGGTGTGCCTGATCAAAACCATGGTCTTCTCAATTGCTTGCTTTGCATCTGAGAGTTGGACAATGACTAAAGATGACAGAAGAACAATCAATGCCTTTGAGTTGTGATGCTGCAAGAGTATTGAACACACCATCAACTTCCAAAAGAACAAACAGGTCTGTCCTGGAGAGGATGAAATAAAGTTGCTGCTTGGAGGCAAGTATTTACAAACTCCATCTCACATACTTCTGGTATATTGCTCTGCAGAAGGAGTCAGGCCCTGAAGAAAGACATCATGCTTGGAAGAGTAGAGCATATGAGATGAAGGCCCCGGATGAGATAGATTGACACAGTAACTGGGAGCAATAGGATCAGGCATGTCAGAGATGGTGAAGTTAGCTCAAAATAAGGCACGTTTCAGTGTTGTTCATAGTGTTGCTATGAATTTTAGTTGCATTGACGACACATAGCAGCAACAAAAATCTGATTTCATCTAGGAGCTATGCTAAAACTCATCCATCATGGATGACCCTGTTCACATTTTAGAGGAGCAATGATGTAAATTAGAAAACTAAGGTGTATATTCTTTAGACTATGGGCTTTTTTTAAAAAAAATTGATTTTAATGAAAGTTTACGGAGAACCCATTCATTCATTCATTCATTCATTCATTGTTGCACTTTTCTCCCTACCCGGCTGCCTGGCCATGGTCTTTTTAATTACTTGCTATGCATCTTAGAGCTGGAAAATTAATAAGGATGACAGAAGGATTAAGGCCTTTGGAATGTGGTATTGGAGAAGAATATTGAATATCCCATGGACTACGAAAATAATAAATAGGTATATTTTGGAGAAAGTACAGCCAGAGTATACCTCCTTGGAGGCAAAGATGACAAAACTTCATCTCACATCTTTGGACATGTTGCTAGGAGAGGCTATTCCTTAGAGAGGGACATCATGCTTGGAAATTTGGAGGATGGGCTAAAGAGAAGAAGTGCCTTAACCAGAAGAACTGACCTGGTGACTTCAGCAACGTGATCAAGTATGCAGAAAGTAAAGAGGACGGCACAGGATAGGACAGTGCTGTTCAGATATGTTATTCCTAAGATCAGTATGACTCTAACTTAACTCTACAGCACCTAAAAACAGCAACATCAATCCACGGAAGGCACTGCTGTTGATTCCAAATGACAGTGACACTCCATCAGGTTTCTGAAACTGTACATCATTGCAGAGTGCCTTGTTGTTCCCTAGCAGAGCTGTTGGTGGATTCAATCCACTGACATTCCAACAGATAATGCACCAACCTACCACAGCTCATAAACTGTCATTAAAAGAAACAAAAACATTATCATGAAGTGATCCAAGCCATGGTCTTCCTGGCTACTTGTTAGGCATCAGAGATCTGGACAATAGCCAAGGATGATAGAAGAAGAATTGATAACTTTGAATTGTGGTGCTGGAGAAGAGTATTGAACATAAACATGAACTGCCTAGAGGACTAACAGGTTTGTCTTGGAGAAGGTGAAACCAAGCTGATCCTTGGAGGCAAGAATTTTGAGCCTCTGTCTCACATACTTTGGGCATGTAGCCAGGAGGGAGCAATCTTTGGAGAAGAACATCATGCTTGGAAGGGTGGAAGGACAGCACAGGAGAGGAGGGCACTGGATGAGATGGATTGACACAATAACTAGGGTAATGAAGGTAGGTGTGTCAGAGACAGTGATATTGGCTCAGGATAGAGCAGTGTTTAGAGCTATTTTACATAGTGTCGCTATGAGTTGCAGTCAACTCAATGACACATAACAGCGACAAGAAGCCTTTCACATAATTTGGACACTTAAGCATCATAATCACTTGTCAGAAAAATAATATCTAGTTACTCATGGTATGAAGTGGTAGACATATGTATTAATATTCAAATATATTTTGAAAAGTCTTCTATGATCGCCTACTATACTAGGGTCAAAGACTCATGATTTTTATGCTGCTTGAACAAAATGGAAAATAATTATGCCACCCTTCTCCCTAGAGTAAGGTTTTTGTTTTCTTACTCTGCTTGCCAACTGGCAATCCTCTGTAACTC
Organism: Elephantulus edwardii; assembly: GCF_000299155.1. Lineage (NCBI taxonomy): Eukaryota > Metazoa > Chordata > Mammalia > Macroscelidea > Macroscelididae > Elephantulus > Elephantulus edwardii. The sequence goes on from NW_006399789.1 coordinate 17,536,013, forward strand.
ATGTTGTTGTTATTATGTGCTTTGTGCCTGTGACCCATAGTGACCCTGTGTACAACAGCTCTAAAGCCTGCCCTGTCCTGAGCCAATCTCATTGACTTCAACACATCTACCTCAATTGCCCTACTTTCTGTACCAATCCATCTCATCTAGTGTCTTCCTCTCCTGTGCCGTCCCTCCACCCTTCTAAGCATAGTGTCCTTCTCCAAGGATTGGTCCCTCCTGGCCATGTGCCCACAGTGAGGTGGAGCTAAAAAATCCTAGCCTCCAAGGAGAAATTTGGTTTCACTGCTCCAAGACAGACCTAATTGTTTTCTTGGTGGTCCATGGTATGTTCAAGACTCCTCTCCAGCACCACAACTCAAAGGCATCAATTCTTCTTGTCATCCTTAGTCATTGTTCAGCTCTCTGATGTATGTCAAGTAATTGGGAAGATCATGACTGGGATTAGGTGCACCTTAGTCTCTAGATTGGCATTGTTGCTTCTCAGTACTAATATGTTAAATTTTACAATGGCACACAAACCCTACCCACCCACATACCCATGCTAGGAATTTAAAGAACATACTTTCTTTTGCAAAGGTTAATACACCAGAAGTATTAACAAAGTTTACAGAACAATTGAAAAGTGACATGAAATTCAGTTTACAAATCTAATCTGAAACACAACCACAAAGGAAGACTGGATGGATCTATTAAAGTTGATGTACTGAAGTGCTAATGTCAGAAGTGATGTGTAAGTTAGTTACAGGACAGGATGACTATTCTTGCCATTGTCCTATAAAACAAACATTCTTCTCACTTGTCTATAAGGGATAACTAGCCAGTGGGTGTTTTGAAGCATTAACAAAGCAAACAGCCTGACAAAAATCAGTGGAAAGAACGTGCCAGGAGGATTTAGATCTCATTGTAGCCACAGTCTTGTTACCATCTATATAAATTTGCACTAAACCCTACAGAGGCTTTTTTAGTGTTGTTTTTGGTTTGAGCATACTTTATTTACATATTCATTTAATGGATGTTTCTGGAATGCTTACTGTGTTTGAGGCAGTGCTGGTACTAATGATACAATGGCACGTGAGAAGGTAATAATCCTTGTTCTCCCAAGAGTGATTTAACCCTTGCATGGAATGCAAAGTGAAATGAGAGGATAATAAGGATTCCTAATTCCGTCTTCATTTTGCTCATCAAGTTATGTATTCATTTAGAATATACTCTTTAGTTCAAAGTAAACAGGTTTGGGTTTTTGGTTGTTGTTGTTTTTTTAAAAGATGCACGCTAAAAATGGTAGAAGAGGGCACATGTGTACATTCTTTCTCACTTCAAATCCCTTAAGGAAATGACAGAAAAAGATTTTGTTTGTTTCTTCAGAATAAATCTATATCAGTGCTGGAAAATGAGAGAGGATGCCCAGAAACTTAAAGTTTCTAGGGAAAGAAACAGAAACAAAGTGAAATCAGGTTGATGAAGAAACCAACTTAGAGAAAACCTGAGGCTAAAATGTGGATAAGAGAGAAGTTTACAGTGTTGAAGGAATTCCAGTGATTATCCAAGTTCAGAGTGAACACATTCTTGAAATAGCTAGGCCGGTTGGGCACCTTCTTCCTCCTCCCTTCGCATTTATTCTGAGTGTTTGGGATTAGGAGTGTTTAACCCTGGATAATCAGAAAAACACTAAAGGCTCTCTCTAGAGTGAATAACCTGCCCTGGGTTTCTTAGAAAATGGCCCTGCCTTAGAAGCCAAGGAAAGGACTCTGCCTGGTAGCCTCATGGCTACAGAGAGATACGTTGCCAGTTCAAAGGCATGTGATATGAACAGTCCAGTTGCTCTGCAGGAGAAAGATGGGAAATCTCTTGTGAGATTTACAGCCTCTCAAAACTTGCTGATGCATCAGCTATGAATTGGTTTCAACTCAGCCACAAGTAACAACAGCAGAAGAACCCCCAAGTGATACAATCTAGGCACTTGGCTGTTAAGGGAAAAATTTGAGGTTTGAGTGCACTTGGAAGCACCTCAGAAGAAAAGCCTGGTGAACTTCCAAAAATCAGGCATTGAAAATTCTGTGGGACACAGTTCTGCTCTAACACTTGTGGGGTTACCATTAGTCAGAATTAACTCGACAGCAACTGGTATTCCTGGGAGAGAAGCAGAGGAGACGCTGTGATAAGTGGTGAATTCTATCACACGGATGAAAGGAATAAAATGAAGTTGCATGTCTAATGATATTAGCAGATTCACTCCAAATTTGGGCACAGGAGTTCTTAGAGTATTGTCCCTTGGGAACTGTGCTGCTGGCACAGAGGGGTATCTCCTGGAAGCTCTACTCTGCTAGCTATGCAGGGGAAAGCTGCACAATCTTCTCTTGTGTGGTTTACAGCCTTGGAAAACTTGCTGGAGGGTCAGCTGTGACTCTGTTCCAACATGACAGCAATGAGTTTGAGATTTTGGATTTTTTTTTTTAATTTGAGGAGAGATGTGAGAAATGACACAATTAAGAAGAGAACTTGACTAGCTGCCTATATACCAGATAATAAATTTTTTTATATCTGATTGAAACAATAAAGACAAAATATCATCATAGTAAATGAATAAGGAAGACTCTTGTAGAAAAGAATTAGAAAATCCATGTGAAGCAAAAGTTTCTTAGAGAAGAAAAATGATTAAGTTTGACTAGAAAAGAAGTGGAAAACCTTTATAGACCAGGAAGTAGAGGGGGGAAAAATTTGAATAGAGATCACACTTAAAAACATGATCATGAATCAAAGATTAGAGTCAAAGATCATGCTTAGAAATAGCGTCAGTCCCAGATGGTGCTACAGGTCAGTTCTTCCATTCTTTCAAAGGGCACATTACTTATCTGTTAAAATAGCTCTTTTGAATCTAAGAAGGAGCTACCTTGAATTTATTCTTACTGATCAGAATAAAACGGAAATAAAATCTGAAAGAAAAAAGTAGGAGAAGAAGAAAGCCAGTATAACAAAGCATGGTAAATGAGTATCTCAGGGACACAAAGAGGATTCCATTTCAGGAAATCTAATGATATAATTTATTATTTTAAAACAATTAAATAATATTTTTGTTATCAGGTTACCATGAGTCACAGGTGACTTGACAGCATCTAACAACAACTTCTAGATGTTGGGATAGACAGGGGGCTCTGGGGACCTGGTGATAGGAGGGTGTACTGCTATTCCAAAGGCACAGTTGTTCTGCATGAGAAGGATGGGCCATCTCCCCTCTGTGCTATTTTCTGTCTTGGAAAATTCACAGAAGGATCAGCTGTAGGTAATTTCATGCTTGATGATACACAACAACACAACAACAGGAATTTAGAAGCATTAGCTAAAATTCAAAATTCATTTCTGGCAAAGCATTTCTTAGGATAATAGGAATAGGTTACTAGGAGGTGTAAAAAAAGATCAGTATCAAATGTTATAATTTATGTAGAAATATCGATGAAGTATTCAATTGCATAGACACATTCCTTTCTTAAAATGTTTCTTATTAATTATAATGAAAATTTACAGAGACTCTGGATTTCCATTCATTCATCGTTGCACTTTTTTCCTGGCCAAACCCTCCCCCCAGATTAGTTCTTCTCTTTGAAAAGGAAAATTCTTTCATTGTTATACAATCCCTCCCCTCAAGTCTACTCCACTATGTAGCCTTCATTCTGGACTCCTGTCATGACAATAATGCCTAATCATATATTCCTTTTAAACTGTTCTCTCCCTCATCTGTTTCATCTGTACACATTATTTATCCCCTCTTTCTCAGTCTTCCCTCAACCCTGATGTCAGTCCGTTTTACAACAGTGGCACTATGCAGTATTTGTGCTTTTGTAACTGAAATATTTCACTCAGCATAATGTTCTCCAGGGTCACTCAGTTTGTATAATATTTAATGAGTTCCCTGTTTATCAATGCAGCATAATATTCCATTGTGTGACTATACCAGAGCTTGACTATCCATTCATTTGTTGATGGACATTTGGGTTGTTTCCAACTCTTTGCTATTGTGAACAAAGCCATAATAAACATGAGTGTGCATATATCTGCTTCAGTGGCAGTTATGGTTTCTTTAGGGTATATTTCCAGTAGTGGAATTGCTGGGTCAAATGGTATTTCTATTGCAACTTTTTGAGAAAGTGCCATACAGCCTTCCATAGTGGTTGCACCATTTTACACTCCCACCAACAGTAATAAAGAGTTCCAGTTTCTCCAAAACCTCGCCAGCATTTGATGTTTTCTGTTCTATTAAATTTTGCTATTCTTACTAGGGTGCGATGATATCTTATAATTGTTTTGATTTGCATCTCTCTTAGAGCTAGGGATTTTGAACATTTCTTCATATGTTTGTTGGTCACCTGAAAGTCTTCTTTGGTGAAATGTCTGTTTATGTCCTTTGCCCATTTTTCAATTGGGTTATTTACTTTTATCTTCTTGTGGTACTTGAGTATGTTATAAATTCTAGGTGTAAGTCCCTTCTCTGAAATGTAATTACCAAATATTTTTCCCCAGTCTGTGGCTTCCCTTTTTACGCTGTTGGAGATTTTGAATGTGCATAGGGATTTGATTCTTAGAAGATCCCATTCAACTATTTTTTTTTTGAGGTCCTAGTCCTTTTTTTTCTTTTTTCTTTTTCTTTTAATTAAATTTTATTAGTATTAATGAACATTTACAGGGATTTTGGATTTTCATTCCTTCATTGCTGTACCATTCTCTCTACCCTCTTCCCCAGTTTGTTCTTCTTCCCCCGCCCTCCGAATGTCTGTTTTAATTGTCCAATTGCCACAGTGCTTGTCAAAGTCAGTTCTGATTAATCTCCTTTGTTGGTGTGTCCTTTGCCATTCCCTATCACTCCTCCCTGAGAGAGACTTCACCCTGAGTCATAAGGAAAAGGGGATGGCGTATTCTCTTAGCTACTTCCTGCTGAAAAGGGACGCTGTGGGTTTCAGGGTGAAGATCTTCTCTCACTACTCTAAAGGGCCCCTTTGGTAGTAGGAAACACATAGGCTATTATGGAGATTGATTTTGGAATTTAGATGCACTGTTATTAATTGTGCCTAGCCATACATGTTCATATCCTTGAAGATGTATCATGGGGGTGTTGCAACCTAGAAGACACAAATTTGACTAACAAGTTATAAGTACATGAGTCAAAAGTTATGGAAAAGTAAAAGAAAAGATTCTTTCATTGTTTTACAAACCCTCCCCCAGGTCCCCTCCACCATGTAGCCCTCGCTCTAGACTCCTGTGATGACAGAAATACCTAGTCACATATCTCTTTTAAACAGTTTTCTCCCTCCTCTGTTTCAGTGCAGTATACATTATTGAACCCATCTTACTCAGTCTCTCCCCAACCCCGAGGTTAGTCCCATTCTACAACAGTGGCATCATGCAATATTTGTCCTTTTGTGACTGGGATATTTCACTCAGCATAATGTTTTCCAGAGTCAACCATTTTGAATAATATTGGATGAGTTCCTTGTTTTTCAATGCAGCATAGTATTCCATTGTGCGAATATACCACAGCTTCTCTAGCCATTCGTTTGTTGATGGGCACTTAGGTTGTTTCCAACTCCTTGCTATTGTGAACAAAGGTGCAATAAACATGGGTGTGCATAGATCTGCTTGGATGTCAGCTATCATCTCTTCAGGGTATATTCCCAGTAGTGGAATTTTCTCTCCTGGTTGTAGATTTTTCAAGATGCTTGAAAGACTGTTTATGTTGTAGATTAGGACTTCTAGAGTTCTTCCAAGCTTCTCTTTAATGAAGTTTATAGTCCTTTGTTTTAGTCTTAGGTCTATGATCCACTTGTAGTTGATTTTTGGTATGGAGTGAGGTATGGATCTTGCTTGAGTTTTCTACAGATAGTTTTCCAATTTTGCCAGCACCATTTGTTAAAAAGGCTGTCATTTCCCCACTTAACTGACTTCATCTCCTTGTCAAAAATCAGTTGACCATAGGTAGATGGGATGATTTCTATATTCTCAATTCTATTCCATTGATCTATGTGTCTGTTATTATTGTACCAGTACCACGCTATGTGTCTATTATTATTGTACCAGTACCTGCTGTCTTGACCACTATGGCAGTTTAGCAGGATTTGAAATCAGGGAGTAAGATGTCTCTTGCCTTGTTTCTCTCTTTTAAAAAATATTTTATTTTATTATTTTTTTGTGTTTGTACTGTCACATTGAATCTGACTGGTACAGAAGGAGATTGCCCCTCCTTCTGCAGTAGAGCATCTGGTGGATTTGAACCATGTGCCTCTGGGATTGCAGTGTAGCTTCTTGAGACTAAGCCACCAGATCTCCCTTCTTGTTTCTCTTTTTAAGGAGTGCTTTGCTTATTTGGGGCCTCTTTCCATTCCAAATGAAATTGGAGATTGCCTTTTCCATCTCATTGAAGAATGGAACTAGTATTTGTATTGGGATTGCATTGAATGAGTAAATTGTCTTTGGTAGTACTGTCATTTTCACAATATTGAGTCTTCTTATCCATGAGCAAGGGATATTCTTCCACTTCTCCAGATCTCTTTTTGTTTCTTGTAGTAATGTTTTATAATTTTCTTTGAATAGATCCTTTATGCAAAATTGAACAGACCATGAACAGACCCATTACAATAGAAGAAATTGAAAAGGTAATAAAACAACTTCCAGCCAAAAAAAGTCCTGGACCAGAAGGCTTTACATGTGAATTTTACCAAACATTCAGAGAAGAGCTGTCACCAATTCTACATAAACTATTTCAGAAAAAATAGAAAAAGATGGAATTCTCCCAGATTCATTCTATGAAGCAAATATATCCTTGAAACCAAATCCAGGTAAAGATACCACCAAAATACAAAATTATAAGCCAATCTCTCTCATGAACATTGATGCAAAAATCCTGAATAAAATCTTGACCAATAGAATCCAATGATATATCAAAAAAATAATTCACCATGATCAAGTGAGATTCATAACAGGTATGCAAGGATGGTTCAACATAAGAAAAACAATCAATATATTCATCACATTAACGAAACAAAGAATAAGAACCATAAGATCCTATCAACTGATGCAGAAAAGGCCTTTTACAAAATCCAACACCCTTTCCTAATTAAAACATGCAACAAAATAGGATTAGAGGGGAATTTATTCAACATAGTAAAAAGATGACACAACTCTGCTTGCTGAAACTGAGGAGGACCTGAAGTGCTTGCTGCAGAAGGTCAAGGACTGCAGCCTCCAATATGTATGGATTGAGGCTCAATATTAAAAAAGACAAAGATTCTCACCTCTAGGCCAATTGGCAGCATCAGGTTGGATGGTGAAGAGATTGAGATTGTTAACCACTTTAGTTTGCTTGGCTCCACAGTCAACACTCTTGGCACCAGCATCCAGGAAATGAAAAGATATATTGTGATGGGAAAGTCTGTGGTTAGAGACTTCTCTAAAGTACTAAGAGCAACGATGTCAGTCTGGAGACTAAGGAGCACCTTATACATGCTGTGGTCTTTGCAATCACTTGCTTTGCATCAGAGAGCTGGACAATAACTAGTGATGACAGAAGGAGAATTGATGCCTTTGAGCTGTGGCGTTGGAGAAGAATATTGAATATACCATGGACTGCTAAGAAAAAGAACAGACTTGTCCTGGAGAAGGTTTAAGTAGGCTGCTCCTTGGAAGCAAGGATTCTGGGGCTTCATCTAGCATACTTTGGACATGTTGCAAGGAGGGACCAGTCCTTGGAGAAGGACATCATGCTTGGGAGGGTGGAGGGACAGTGCAGGAAAGGAAGACCCTCTATGAGGTGGATTAATTCAGTGACTGGGGTAATGGGGGTAGATGTGTCAGAGATAGTAAGATCGGCACAGCATAGAGCAGGGTTTAGGGCTATTATACATAGGGTTGCTATGAGTTGCAGGTGACTTGATGGCACATAACAACAACAACAGTTATATATTTTGAAAGTATAGAATTATATATTAATTCAAGCTGCAGAACTATAAATATATATATTATGATCCCATTTTGTTGTTGTTGATGGCCTTTGGGTAGAGCACAACACCTAGCAATCCTATGAACAAAAGGTCTGAGGCCTTTCTGTTACTATTGTAATTTATCAAAGTTCGTAGAGTTTTTAGAGGCATGATCCTATTGTAATTTTTTAAAAAAAGAGATAATTCAGAATTTGGACCAAAGAGAACTGACTTTTTCAACCATATAATTTATATTACTAGCATTTTTACAACAGAAACATATTAATGTATTATGCATATAAATTTAAATGAATTCATTAGACTATAGAAGTCTAGTATATACAGGAGCTCTCTGGTGGCTTCGTCCATTGAGAGTTGCACCACTAACCCAAAGGTTGCGGTCTCTTGTGAGAAGAAGGATGGTTTTCTTCCTTACAATTTGCAACCTCAGAAACCTGCTGGATTGTCAGAGTCGGTTTCAACTTAACAACACTTATGAATTGATTACAACTCAATGACAATGACTTTGAATTTTGCGTGTATAAGACATGTAGTTAAGTGATTGTTATATCCTGTGTGTCAGAAATTACGAGGATATACCAGAATATGGTGGGGTTCATGTAGACTGTTCATAGGATTGTTATAAGTCATATTTGACTCAATGGTATGTAACAACAACAACAACAACAACAACAACAGCAATGAATTTTCAAGACTAATACTCAGAGGAGTAGATCTCTGGGCATTTACTCCCACAGAGTAACTGATAGGTTCACACTGTAAACTTCTGAGCTGATAGTCAAGCTCTTAACCATTCTACCACCAAAGTTCCTTCTAAGTTAAAAATAACGGAAAAGCATAGATATTTAATAATGAAAATGTACCATATATGTTTCATTTCCTGGCTATCATTTCTTTTACTTGTGTGCAAAAGTAGCAAATAATTTTTAAAATTTCACATTACTGTGTCTCTGTTGGAGAAACTATATAGATGTCCACATTTAATACAAACTTACTCCCTCAAATAATTTCTCAGAAAAAAGAAGCTAGTTGCCTTGAAATTGAATTCTTAGAAAATCGTTCATATTACTAAAAGTTTTCAATTAGTGTATTGCAGATGCAAAAACCATTCTTAGTGAAGGATAATTATCTGAAAACACTGAGAAACTTGGGATACATATAAGATCACCTAAAAGAATAAGTTAAAAAAAGAATTAAGGAAAAAAACACTTTAAAACTATTATTTAAAAAGAAATTTAACACCATTTTAGAAATTATTTTTTTGGTGCAGGGTCAGGGGAAGTGGTGTAATCACAATTGAAAGTATTAGATTCATTCTGAACAAGAATAGAGCAAACAATCTAAACAGGAAGTAAGTCATTACACTGTAGAGATTGTCACGAGTCTACTAACCACAAATTATAAAGCTAAGTGTGTCCATGTTAGCAAGGATGTGGAGAGATTTGAACTCTCATGTCCTGTGGATGGGAATGTAAAACAGTACAACTAGTATGGAAGACAAAAAAAAAACCCTAAACAGGTAGTACTTGGAGAGAACGCAACCAGAGTGCTCCTTGGAGGCAAGGATGACAAAGCTTTGGCTCACATGCTTTGGGCACTTTGCTAGGAAAGGCTATTCCTTAGAGAAGGACATCATACAGCAAAGGAGAAGAAAACCCTAAACCAGATGGTCTGACACAGTGACAGCAGCAATAGCCTTGAGTGTGTCAGAGATTATAAGACTGGCACAGGACAGGACTGACTCATATCTAATGTTTACAGGGTCTCTCTAAATCATATTTAACTTGATAGCACCTAACAACAACAACAACAACTATGGAAAGAATCCAGCACTTCCTCAAAAAAGTGAACATAGAAATCTCATATGACTCACCTATTTCACTGCTCAAATATATACCCCAAGGAAATCAAAGCTGAGACACAAACAGATACATGTACACCTATGTCCACTGCAGTGTTATTCAGAAGAGTAAGATGGAAAAAAACCCCTCAAATGCCCATCAATAAACAAATAGATAGAAAAACTGTGATGCATTCAGATAATGGAATGTTATGCAGCACTAAAAAGCAATGAAATACATGCATAAGAAAGCATAACATGAAGAGTCTGCAGGGCAATATTCTGAGTATAATAATTCAGTCACAATACTTCATACTACTGCTTTTGTGAAAGTAGGAGGATAACTTAGCAAGATATGTGTAACTGCTAAAAAGGAGAAGAGGAAGGCAAGAAGGGAGCAGAAGAAAGGGGAGAGGAGAAAAAAAAAATCCCTAGGATAATGGAGGTTAGTGGGTGGATGGAAAGATGAAGGAATGGGAAAGATACAATGGGTTCTTGAAGGGATGGAGTGATAAATGACACAGATAAATAGTAATTATATAAAATAGGATGTATATGGATGACTGTGCAAAACACAATATATGTGAATAAAAAAATGAAAGCATATGGCAGAAAGAGTTTTACATATACAAATGAGGCATATACATCATTCACCACTAACTGTATTTTTGAGATACTGACTAGGGTAAAAAAATCTTGAATGTCCAAATGTTATGTGACTAAGCATAACATTTCTCACAAAATTTTAAACAAATTCCTAAGTGTTCTACTGCACCCCACATATATACATGTGAAGATCAAAATTACATATAAGGAGAAAACTTCATTAGACAGTTGGCAATAGATGCACCAATGTGAACAGTTTGTATGAAGTGCTTTTATAAAAGATGAAAATAAAGAATTCATAGGTGGTGACATTATATATGCATGCTTTTTTACAATCTCTTTTTTATTTGTGAATTTGTCTTCCAGCTATATAATTAGACTGCATTCGGCTGAGCATGTTGGCGCCCTGGTGGAGTAGTGAAAGGAGGGTCCACAGTTTGAATCCGCCAGCCCTCCCTCAGAAGAAAGATGAAATGATCTTCTTCGATTAAGATTTATAGCCTAGGATGTCCTGTAATTTGAAATGGACTTGACGGCAGTGCTTTGGTCTGTTTTAGCAAACACTTAGTGAATGAACTTCACAGGGGTTTTTAATATTTTTTTCGTATTCAACTTGAAAAAAACCCCACTTTTTTATGTTAAAATGATCATAGATTTACAGAAAGCTGCTCTGTCAAGCAAAAGGCATCTGATTTTAACCCACCAGATCTTCCATGCAATTTATTGCCTCTGAAAATGAACTGGAGGGTCAGCTGTAAGTTCTGACTCAATGGCACATAATAACAATGACAACAACAACATAAAAGTAGTACAGAGAGTCCCATGTACTTTCCCCCTAGTTCTTGCGATAGGTATACTTTACCTAACTACAGTACAATGCCCAAGCCAGAAAATGGACACTGGACTACGGGTATATATGGTTTTATGCCACTTTATATATAACCAGCATAGCAATCACCAAACTAATCTCCACAAATGTCTTAACTTGTGCTACCCCTTCATAATCACAATGATGCCAAATTTTTCCCTCTCCCTTCCAACCATCTTTAATACATGGTAACATTTTTTAATTTTTAAGTTGTTATATATGAGTATTTCAGACTATAGAAATTAATAGAGTTAGCCATTGGCTTTAGTGATTGGTGCCTCAATTTGAATTATTCTCAAATGTAACAGTTTTATATTGTTATTGCTGTTATGTGCCATCAAGTTGCCTGCACCTCATAGTGACCCTATGCAAAATAGCTCTGAACCTGGTCCTCGCCTGGGCCAGTCTCGCCATCACTGACACACCTACCCTCATCACCCCAGTTGCTGTGTCAGTCTGTCTCATTCCGAATCTTCTTCTGCTGTGTTGTCTCTCCTCCCTTCCAGGCATGATGTCCTTCTCCAAGGACTGGTCCTTCCTGGGTGTGTGCCCAAAGTATGTAAGATGCAGTTACAATAACTTTGCCTTCAAGAAGCAACCTGGTTTCAACTTCTTCAAGACAGACCTGTTTGTTCTCTTGGCAGTCCATGATATAGTCAAGAGTTTTCTCTGGCACTGTAACTCGAAGACATCAATTCTTTCTCTGTTAGCCTTAGTCATTTGTCCAACTCTCCAATGCAAAGCAAGTAGTTGCAAAGACTATGGCCTGAATCAAGCACACCTTAGTCCCTAGCCTAATATTAATTATTACTCTTTATAATTTTGGAGAAGTCCTTGTCAGCAAATTTCCCTAATGCAATTCATCTTTTGATTTCCTAAATGCTGGGGCCAAGAGAGTTGATTGTGGAGCCAAGCAAGCTGAAATTGTCAACAATCTCAATCTCAATCTTATCTCCATCTGTCATGATGCTCCCAATTGGCCCAGTAGTGAGAATCTTTGTTTTCTTGATGTTGGTTGTCAATCCATATTGAAGACCACAGCCCTCGACCTTCTGCAGCAAAGGCTTTAGGTCTTCCTCAGTTTTAGCAAGCAAGGTTGTGTCATTTGATTGTTGATGAGCCATTCTCTATTCTTATGCCACATTCTTTGTCATAAAACCCAGCCTCCCGAATGATCTGTTCTGCATACAGATTGAAAAGGTATGGAGATAGGATGCATCATGTATGTATATAAAATTTGGAAGTTTTATGTAATTGTGGTTATTATCCTATCACAGCACTTTGTTTCAGAATAAATATTATTTTTTATGATGCATGTGAAGTTATTCTTCTTTAATTCATCATTATACTGTAGTAGATCATCTGACCCAAAATTTCCAATATCAATCCATTAGAGGCAGTTAATGCCCAGGATATTAACCTTTAGGGGTTCTTTTTCATCTTTGACAACTTCTACTGCTTCTAGATTCATATGTTGTGTATTCTACATTGTGATTATTAATGAATGTTTGCAGGTGTTCCTCCTCATTTTGAGTCATTGCACATCAGAAAAATCCAAGTTCTTCATTGATTGAGGTTCTATTCTATCAGATAAGGTGGTGTACTGCTGCAAACCCAAAGGAACACATTTCTTTTTTTCTTTTGGTGTTTTTTTTCCCCTTTTTCTTTTTTTTAATTTTTTTCTATATTTTATTAATTTTCATAAACATTTACAGAGATTTTTGGGTTTCCATTCA
>NW_006399789.1:17550930-17552319 GCF_000299155.1 Elephantulus edwardii
ATGAGCAATCTCCTCCCATGTGATTTAGTCTCTGAAAACCCACTGAAGGGTCATCTATGAGTTGGTTTCGACTAAACAGCACATGACAATAACAATACATGCCACTGAAGAAGACTCTGCTTTGAGTAGGCAGTTCTTCCCCAAGCCATCTTTTGAGTGCCTTCCTCCCTGAGGGTCTGATCTTTGAGCACTGTAACCGACAGCGTTCTTCTGTTATTTATAGGGTTTTCAAAGACATAATATTTCAGAACTGAATGTTCAGGTCTTCTTCAAAGTCTCTCTTGGTCTGGCTGCTCGGCTGAAACCTGTCCGCCTTGCGTTACTCTGCTAGTATTTGAAATATGAAGGGTTTTGTTTTGTTTTATTTTATTTTATTTTATGCATCCTATGTATCTCTGACCTTTCATTGGTGGACTCAGATAATTCAGAATTAATGTGGAATTTTTTGTGTGGTGAAAAGGTTGTCAGGCTGGCTGCAGATTAGAATTTGGTTGCTTGAGTGTGCACTGATAATCTTGGAAGAAATAACTACAGATTTTCTTCTATAAAATCCACTATTGAAAAAAAATCTACTATTGAAAACTCTCAGAATGCATTGGTTCCTATGATTCAGAACCAGTTTGCGGACAAAATTTAATTATTGATATATTATGGTTTAAATCTGACATTTTTTAAAAAGTCATGTCTTCTTTGTTTCCTTTTAATTCCTTTATTTTTTCCTGACTTCCTGTGTAACTTAAATATTTTTAGAAGCCCATTTTGATTTATGTATGTCCTCCTAAAAATATTTCCTATTACTTGCTTGGAAGTGAACAGGATTTATTTACTGAAGGTTAATGGTAACAGCCTTCAGTGTAGATTATACCTCAAACTTAAGAAAACAAATATCCTTATAAGTGAACCCATAAGCAACTTCATTATAACTGGAGAAAAGATTGAAGTTGTCAGTGACTTCATTTTCTTGAATCTACAATCAACACTTGTAAATAGAATACCAGATCTAGAGGAGACCTGGCCCTCACCTTGGAAATTACTGTATTGTGACAGCAGTGTGGAAGATTAAAGACACTAAGTTACAAAATGACAATCATGGAGCAAAAATCTTTCCCTCAAGCTGCGAATTTGGATTTGGGTATTGGGATTTGGACTTACACCCTCTTACATGTGGGGCAGGCATCAGTGTGAGAGACCAGCAGAAGTGTGAGGTGCAAGACAACAAAGAAGTGACTTGTGGCCTAAGCCATCATATTAAACAAGGGCTAGGAGGAGGGAGGTGCTGGACAGGGTAGGCAACAGTGCAAGGGGATGCTGATATAGCAGGGAAAGGGGCAAGACACATGCACTGGGGTGGGAGGGGGACCCTGAATCTATTGGTTATTTCTATAAGCA
>NW_006399789.1:17553244-17554954 GCF_000299155.1 Elephantulus edwardii
GTTAAAACTAGGCCAGGTGCTGACTGTGGAACAGACCATCAACTACTCATATGCAAGTTCAAATTAAAGCTAAAGAAGGTCAAATAATATCCAGAGGAATCAAAATTTTATCTTAAGTCTATCCCCCTGAATTTAAAAACCAACTCAGGAACAGGATTGAGGCCTTGAACACTAATGAAATAAGATCAGTTGAACTGTGGAAAGGTATCAAGAATATCATCCATGAAGAATGCAAACAGTCATTACAAAGATGGAAGAAGAAGAAAAGACCAAAATGGACATCAGAAGAGATTCTAATTATTGCAGTAGAGTGCTGACATACCAAGGCAAACGGAAGAAATCAAGAAGTTAAGGAGTTGAGCAAAAGATTTCAAAAGGTAGCTTGGGAAGACAAAGCAAAGTGTTATAATTAAATATTCATTGATCTGGAGTCAGAAAATCAAAAGGAATGGACTTGCTGTACATTTTAAGCTGAAAGAACTAAAGAACAAATTCAAGCCATGAGTTGCAGTACTTAACGATGGTATGAGAAGAATATTGAATGATATAGGAAGCATTAACAGAAGATGGAAGGAGTACACAAAGTCACTGTACCAAAAGGAACTGGCTGAAACAGAAAGATTTTATCAAACAGCTTATGATTAAGAGGCAGTGGTGATGAAGGACTTGGCAAAAAACAAAGCCCCTGGAATTGATGGGATACCAACGGGCACATTTCACCAAACAGATGCTTCCCTGGATGTGCTCACCAAGTTGTGCCAAAAAATCTGGAGGACATCTACCTGGACAACTGACTGGAAGAGATCCATATTTATTTCCATTCCAAAAAAGGGTGACCCAAAAGAAGGTGGAAATTATCGAACAATATCACTAATATCACACGCAAACAAAAATCCTGCTGAAGATTATCTGAAAATGACTGGAGCAGTACATTGACAGAGAACTACCAGAAATACAAGCTGGGTTTAGAAGATGCTGTGACACTTTAGAAACATTTTTGCCAATGTCAGATAGATCTTGACGGAAAGCAAAGAATACAAGAGGAATGTCTATATATGTTTCATTGACTATACATAGGTATTTGATTGTATAGATCACAAAAAAATTGTGGCTAATCTTGAGAAGAATGGGAATCTCAAAACACTTGATTGTGCTTTTGTGAAAACTAAACTTGGACTAGGAGGAAATCTTCAGAACAGAGCAAGGAAATATTCATTGTACAAAATTAAGAAAAGAGTGTATCAGAGATGCATCCTGTCTCCATACATTTTCAATCTATATGTAGAACAAGTGACTTTAATGAGGAGGAATGTAGTATCCTGGTTGGAGGAAGACTCATCAACAACCTACATTATGCAGATGATACAACCTTGCTTACTGAAGCTGAGTAGGATCTGAATAAAATGCTTGCTGCAGAAGATCAAGGACTGTAGTCTTCAATATGGATTGAAGCTCAACATCAAGAAGATAGATTCTCACCACTGGGCTAATTGGCAGTACCATGATAGATGGAGAAGACATTGAGGGTATTAACAACTATAGCTTGCTCATCTCCACAATCAACACTCTTGGCAACTGCAGTCAGGAAATCAGAAGATCAATTACTTTGGGAAAATTTGCTGTCAGACATCTCTCCTAAGTACTGAGAAGCAATGTTGTCAGCCTACAGACTAAGGCATGTCTGATCCAGGCAATGGTCTTTGCAATTAC
>NW_006399789.1:17555669-17559297 GCF_000299155.1 Elephantulus edwardii
TCATACTGGAAAAGCTAGAGCATCAGAAAGAGAGGAGAACTCTCAACAAGATGAATTGACCCAATGATTGCAACAATGGACTTGGGCACAGTGGAGATTGTGAGTATGGTGTAAGATTGGACAGGTTTTCTATCTGTGGTACGTAGCAGCATTTTTAGAAATTCAATTTGACTTGATAGTACCAAACAACAATAACACTACAAAAAACTCTCAAATACTATGTTACTCTTGGCAACTCTGCTGCTAAAGACTTCTTATTTAATGTCTTAAATAGCAAAGATGCCACTGTGAATTCAAATAGGTGCCTCACTGAAGCCATAGTATTTTCAATCACCTCACATACACTACAAAGCTGGGCAATGGTTAAGGAAGATCAAGATCTCATTACCTGGAACTAAGGTATGGGTGAAGGTTATTGAATATGCCACGGAGTACCAGAAGAATAAGCAAATTTTTCTTAGAAGTACATCCAGAATACTCCTTAGAACTAAGGAAGGCAGAATTACATCTTACTACTTTTGATATGTTAGGAGAAGAGTAGTCACTGATTAAAGATACCATCCTTGGCAAAATAGAGCATCAGAAAAAAAATAAATAGGAAGACCCTTAATGAAATAAATTGATGCAATGTGTGTAAAATTTAGCTCATAGATGGATGGCATTATGGAGATGTCAAAGACAGGGCAGTGTCTCGTTCTGGTGTGTATATTACCTTCACTAGTCACTGTGCTTGGGCATAGGTCTTTGTATAGATTTTTTTGGGGGGGGGTTTGTATAAATATTTTTTGTCAGTTGCACTAGGTATTCAATTTATGTACGTAATTTATCACAGTTTTCTCTTTAGAAATATTTTACCACATCAAATGTGGAAAGTACATCTCCCTTTAGGTTCCTTTTACAAGCCCACATCCATTTGTAATTGCCCTATTCTCTCTACATACATTAAAGAGAAGACTGTCAGAAAATAGGACTTTTGCTTGACCAGCCAACATAATGTACAAAACTTAGTCATTAAATATATGAATGAACATATTTAAAATTAAATGAATAAAGTAGCTTAAGTAGACTTTTGATTGATATATCTGTATTTATAAAATTTTATATGTTCAATCAACTATATGCAAAAGGGTATTTCTTACTTCTAAGAAACTAAGTAATGACTGACTCATTTCTGTTGACTCAGAACCAATTCATACAAGTCTTCAGAGGCTATAAATCATACAGGAGGAGATTTTCTTATCTTTTTCATGCAGAACAGCTGGGAGAGTCAGACCACATCTCATGTCTTTGAGTTGACTGTGTCTTACCCCTAGGCCTTCAGAGCTCAGACAACTGTTTATACAGGAAATGAATATTTGGATTCTGTGCTGGATCCAGATGGCCTGGATATGAGTTTTGGTAACATTAAAAACTTATTTAATATTGTTGTTGCTATGTGTCATTGAGTCACTTTCAACTAATAGCAACACTATGTACGGTAGCTCTGAACCCTACCTTATCCTGAGCCAGTCTCTCTGACTCTGATACACCTAATCCTGTTTCCTCACTTACCATGTCAATTTATGTCATTGAGGGTCTTCCTCTCCTGTGCTGTAATTTCACTCTTCCAAGCAGGATGTTCTTCTCCAAGGACTAGTCCCTCTTGGCCACGTGCCCAAATTATGCGAGCCAGAGCTTCAAAATCCTTGCCTCCAAGGAGAAACTTGGTTTCACCCTCTCCAAGACATATCTTCTTGTTTTCTTGTTGGTCCATGGTATGTTCAAGACCCTTCTCCAGCACCACAACTCAAATGCATCGATTTTGCTTCTTTCATCATTATTCATTGTCCAGCTCTCTTATGCATTGGAAGTAATGACAAAGACCATGGCCTGTATCAGGCACACCTCAGTCTCTAGACTAACATCATTGCTCTTTAGAATTTTGGGAAAAAAAAAAAGAATTTTGGAGAGGTTCCTGACAGAAGACTTCCCCAATGCAATTTGTGTTTTGATTTCCTGACTGCTGGTGCCACAAGTGTTGATTGTAGAGCTGAGCAAGATCAAATTGTTAAGAACCTCAATCTTTTCTCCATCTCCATTCCCTAAACAACAAGCCTCAGGAAACTCTTTGAACTTTGAGAAACGACAATAGTTATAGAAAAGCTTCAGGTATTTTGTTCATAAGGTTGCTATGAGTCCTGTTTGACTCAATGACAACCAATAACAACAACAACAACAAACAATCATGAATCTGCCAGTTGGCTCAGTGGTGAGAATCTTTTGTCTCTTGATATTGAGCTTCAATCTATATTGAATACTATAGTCCTTGATCTTCTGCAGCAAATACCTCAGGTCCTCTTCAGTTTCTGCAAGCAAGGTTATGTTATCTGCATAATTCAGGTTGTTGGTGAATCTTCCTCTAATCCTGAAGCCACAGTCATCCTCCTAAAGTTCAGCCTTTGAATAATCTTTTCCAAATACAGATTGAAAAGGTATGGAGACTGAACACACCTCTGAAACACTCCTTTCCTAATTTTGAATCATGCTGTGTTCCCTTGCCTCCAGATCTGAGTATAGGTTTCATATGAGCACAATCAAATTCCCATTCTTCTCATTTAGCCAGAGATTTTTGTGACTGACAAACAATGCCTTTGCATAGTCAATAAAGCACAGATACATATTCCTTTGATATTTTCTGATTTCAGCCAAGCTACATCTGAAATTGGTGATGATGCCCCTCTTGCCATGACCTCTTCTAAACTCATGTAGTATTTGTGGAAATTCTTTGTCAATGTATTTTGACTAGATCTGTGAAAAGAATCATTGGAGAAGCTCAATGCCAGCTGTGAAAACCAGGCCAGGTGCTGATTGTGGAACAGACCATCAATTACCCATATGCATGGTCAAATTAAGCTAAAGAAAATGAAATCAAATCCACAAAACCCAAAATTTGACCTTGAGTTTACCCTACCTGAATAAAAATAACAACAACAACAACAACAAAAAAAAACCCCAAACCAAAATCTAAGGAACAGCTTTGAATACTAATGAGAGAAAGTCAAATGAACTACGAAGATATCAAGAATATCGTCCATAAAGAATGTTAAAGGTCATTACAAAGATGGAGGAAGAAGAAAAGACAGACAGATGTCTGAAGAGACTCTGAATATTTCATTACAGTGCCAAGAAACCAAAGCAAAGGGGGAAAAAATCAGGAAGTTAAGGAGTTGAACAAAAGATTTTAAAAGGCAGTTCAGGAAAACAAAATATAATAAAATGAGCAAAAAACTGGAGTTGGAAAATCAAAAGGGCAAACTCACTTGGCATTTATTAAGCTGAAGGAACTGAAGAACAATTTCAAGTCTCAAGTTGCAGTATTTAAGGATGCTGTGAGCAGAATGATATAGGAAGCGTCAAAAAAAGACGGAAGGACTACACAGAGTCACTCTACCAAAAAAAAAAATAAATAAAAATTGGATGACAGGAGAGATTTTCATGAAACAAGCTATGTTCAAGATCAATGGCTATAAAGGAAGAAGTTCAAGCTGCTCTGAAGGAATTGACAAAAAACAAAGCCCCAGGAACTGTTGGAATACCAGTTGACATATTTCAACAAACAGTTGCAGCACTGAAAAGCCAACTGACTGGA
>NW_006399789.1:17562637-17564582 GCF_000299155.1 Elephantulus edwardii
ATGACTAAGGATGATTGAAGAAGAATTGATGCCTTTGAGTTGTGGTGATGAAGAGTATTGAACATACCATGGACTGCTGAGAGAACAAACAGGTCCATCTGAGATAGGGTGAAACTAAGCTGCTTCTTGGAGGCAGGGATTCTGAAGCCCCATCTCATGTACTTTGGGCATATTTCCAGGAGGAATTGATCCTAAGAGAAGGATATCATGCTTGGAAGTGTGGAGGGACAACATGGAAAGGAAGATCCTGGATGAGATGGATTGACACAGTGACTGAGGTAATAGGGTTAAGTGTGTCGGAGACAGTGAGACTGACTCCAGATAAGCAGGTTTCAGAGCTGTTGTACATAGGATCTCTAGGAGTCACAAGCAACTCAATGGCACATAACAACAAGAAGTTAAAAAATGAAAGATACAAGAACAACTTTATAGTTTAATCCAAATTTTATTTTAAAAACATAAAAAATTCTAAAACAATTAAAAGACGTATTAGGAGTTCTCACCTATGAACAATTTATTTATTTATTCTTAGACACTTTATAATTGCTTTTTAAAAGCAAGTATTAAGTTCATAAACAGAATTTCATTATTTTAGAAAATTAACACATATTTATGGTAGAATTCTTAGTATTTCACATTCCTTCTGGATGGGATTAATGCATAGCTTTCGTACAACTACAAATATGTTTTTATTATGAATTAAGTATTAAAAGTTATCCACTTTACATTTTTAAATGTCTTGTTGCTATGGGAACCTTCAGGTTGATAGCAGTGTTATAGAAAAATAATCTGTACTTAATCCACATGTAAGATTAGTTTTTAACAAGATTGACATTGCATTAAAATGTTGCTACACTTTTTTCAATTCTGTAGTGTAGAAAGTATTATTAAGATTAGTGATTACTGGTCTTTTCAGAAGATATAATATTTCAAGTGAACACTTGATAACTTAATTGATTAGTATTTTTAAAAATAAATTTCAGCAAAGGAGAGGAAGAAATACCCTTGATAAAAATGACTGGCACAATGAGATTAAAGACGGCAGAATTTGTGAGAATGGTGCAGAATCAGGTAGAATTTTATTCTGTTGTTTGTAGGGTTCCTTGGAAACTCAGTTTGAGCCCAATTGACCTTACCTAAAAACAGAATCCCACTAACTGCACTGTTCATTCCAATATACAGCAGCATTTTATCAGGTTTGTGTAAGTCAGAGTTGATTAGACAGCGCCAAATGATACTGCCATCATCATCCTGGATTTTTAATAACCATTTTGGTATTTATTAAAAACAAACTTTTTGTCCTACTTTGAAGAACATAATGACCCTGTTCCTGTTAGGAGCCTGGTGCAGGGGGCTCTGATACATGGTGATCCTCTGTATGACAAATGGAGCCCATGCCTGATCGTGTGCCATCCTCATGTTCCCTGCTCTGTATTTCTGCTGTTTCGTGTTTAAAATTCATTGCTGCAGCCATTGTGTCAGCCATCTCTTGTAGGGTCTACCTCACCTTTATTGTCTCTGCTTTTCCCAGCGTGATATCCTTAGTCCAAGAACTGTCACATCTTGACAACATGCTAAGGTATATAAGATGAAATCTCACCATTATTTTCCGCTAAAGAGCATTCTGAATGAACTTTTCCCACCAAGATTTGTTTGTTCTTTTAGTAGTCCTTGGTTCATTCAGTATTACTCTATTACAACTCAAAGTCATCAGTTCTTTTTATCTTCTTTGTTCAGCTTTTGAGAAACACATGAAGCGATTGAAAATACTATTCTTTTTAAAAAAGTACTATTCTTGGAGATCCAAGATGGCAGCAGAGGCAGAGACAGCATGGTGAGCTGCGGGAGAAGCAAACCACTTAAAGCAAGGCCATTATGGCCTTCCACAGACTTCGGCTTATTGATAATTGAACACTTAAACAGTTGATGACTGGCCCTCAGTGAA
>NW_006399789.1:17566509-17567993 GCF_000299155.1 Elephantulus edwardii
TTTTTTCTGAATGATTTAATTCAGATCAAAGTGACATTAAAACTAGCATATATTGTAAAATCAAGCTTGATGTTTGAAATTGGGTTAGAAATTAGACATATTGT
The DNA here is from genome assembly GCF_000299155.1 of Elephantulus edwardii. Taxonomy (NCBI): domain Eukaryota; kingdom Metazoa; phylum Chordata; class Mammalia; order Macroscelidea; family Macroscelididae; genus Elephantulus; species Elephantulus edwardii. The sequence goes on from NW_006399789.1 coordinate 17,566,614, forward strand.
TATTGCTGTTTTTAAAAGGAAAAAAATTGAACCCCGTATTAGATCACATAATGGTCTCCAAATGATGTAGACAATGTAGAAGGACATACAGTACATGCTCTATAAAGTTTGGATGGAGAACAATCTGAACCATCTTGGTATTGTGTACCGTCAAGTAGAAACTGACTCGCAGCTTACCTTCAAAATGTCTTTAAAGTCTTTAAGTTGTACTGAAGAAAATTGTCCATTTTCCTCCTGTGGAGCTGCTGGTGATTCAAACTACATGCCTTAAGGTTGACAGTGCCACTCTTTAGCCTAGGCCAGCAAAGCTCCCTGAATTAAATGCCTCAGAAGGTCACAAACACCCCATTTCATTTCTCATATCTCTGTTTCTAGTCCTATTGTCCTATCTACCAGTAATGGAGAGCCACCTCTACCCATTTACCCCCTCTCTTTGATCCTCCACATCACTTCTTTCCTTGCCAGATCCTTTCTCCTTCTGCTGCTTCCCTGCTTGACCAACCCAGGCTTATTGTCTCTTCTGAAACTTAACATCATGTGATAATTTCAGTACAAATATTTGAAAGCCCAAAGGGAGTGTGGGCATGAAGTGGGGATATATTATGTGACCTCAATCCTTTTATTCTTGGAAGAATCTAGAAAGCATCTCGTATACTCTCCAGGTCTGTGACATTTTGACAGAACTGTTCTGACAGTTATATCTTACTGCCATTTTTAGGCAGCCACTATCATGCATGCAGCTGTTTTTACTTCAGAGACTTTGAAACAGTCACTTTGGCACCGTATTTTCAAAGCAAGGGCATTTTGGTAAAGACTCAGGTAGAAAAGTTGTGTCTAATATTTGATTTCCAAGCATTTACATTATTTTGCAGGTCATACAAAGAAATTAACCACTTCATCTCATGCCTTGGACAAATTAATTCTATTTTTTTACCTCTACTCATGGAATGGTCATTTAAGATCAGAAATATGGGGGAGGGTAGAACTGAGCTAAGAACTTCTGGCAGAAGGTCAAGTCACAAAATTTGTTTACTGCATTAATCAGCTAAGAAAAAGCCATCAATCATTGTAATACACCTGCTCATCTCTGAAAACTCACTTGTATCTTATTTTTTTTTTTTTAAGAAAGCAGCTGGCTGCCTTCTTTTATTTATTTATTAATTTATTTATCCATTTCCTTATTCATTTATTTGATGTGTATACCGTCAAATTGGATCTGACTGGTACAGGAGGCAATTGTTCCTCCTTCTTCAGCAGAGCATCTGGTGGATTTGAACCGCATACCTCTGGGATTGCAGTGCAGCTTCCTGCCACTAGGCCACCAGAGCTCGCCTCACTTGTATCTTGAATTATCTGCATAAACTTTTCCCATCTCCCTCT
>NW_006399789.1:17573728-17576118 GCF_000299155.1 Elephantulus edwardii
CTCTTTTGACTCATCCTGGGGTTTCACGTTTCTGGAGGGCACCCACAGCAGTTCTGATCCTGTAGAGACATAAGCAAATCCTTGCCCCCACCTAATAACAAATCCCTTTTTCCATTCATTAGTTAGAGGTTCCTTATAAAATATAGGCTGATTAAATTCTTTAGAGGACTGTAATATCCAATGTCTTTCAGCTGGAGTTTCTCCTTTTTCATTAGCATTTAAAGAATTTAAAGTAAATAAGGCTTTTTTGTAAAATAGTTAGAGGAGATGATATCACATCTCCCCCCTTCTGTTTTTTCAACATAGTTTGTAAAGTCAAATTAGCCATTTCTATATAGCTTGTCCTGCAACAACACAATAATAGCATATAATTCAGCCTGTTGATCAGAAGTCAGTTTTATAACCTGCATAACCCATCTTATCTGCTTGCAAAGGTGAAGTTTTTACTTTTACTAATAGTATCCAATTAGTCCATTTACCAAATTTCTTTTTTTATTACTAACATTGCAAGGACTAGTGGTTTAATATGACCTGCTGCTAAATATTGTTAAAACTTCTAATTTCTCTCTAGTAAGTGGCCACTGCTCCACCCAAATTGGTTTTTTCTGTTAGCCAAGTTAAGGGGAGATCATGAGGAACAGTGGCCCTCATTATAAATTTGGATATCCTAATCCTTTTGGTGATTGATTAAATTTAGGTTCTTGAAAACTAGCAGCTCCTTGTTTTCTTTTCCCTAAACCTTTTCCTGGAATATAATTCATATTTAGCATCCTATTTTTTGCTGGATTTGAAATAGTCAGAATTTGTAATGTAGCTCCCCACTGAGCTAATAAATCTCAGCCCCATAGAGTAATCGCAATATCAGCTACAAAAGGTTATAATTTACCCTTTTGACCTTCTGGACCATCACATTCTAAGACATGTTCACTGTTTCACTCCACTCATAGTACCAATTCCAGTAAAAGTAACAGACACATCTTTTAATGCTAGTTCTGGGGGCCAATGATGAGTAGCCACAATTGAAACATCAGCCCCAGTATCAACCAAGCCTTGTAATTTATGCCCTTCAATTGTAACAATCATTTGTGGTCTCTCATAATTAATAGTGGTATTCCAATATATATTTGATCCTATACTGTCAAAGCCTCCTTGTCTCTTTATAGGAGCAGCCTTTTGCTTAATATATGGTAGCAACAATAATTGAGTGATTCTTTGACCTTTTAGTAGATTCTGAGGCTGTCTAGTAGATACCATTATACTTATTTCTTCTTCATAATCAGAATCAATAATCCCCAGATGAAAAAAGATACCCTTGCTAGTTAAACTACTTCTTCCAATAATTAATCCAACACAATTTTCTGGAATTGGTTCAGAAATATTAGTCAGTATCTTATAAACTTCCAATTCTGGTACAAGAGCAATCTTAAGAGCTATATCTAATGCTGCGCTGAAATAAATCTGAGACATACTGTCTTCGATCACAGTGAGATACTGCTGGCAGCTCGCATTGTTTGTTGTGGGGCCCCGAGCTGACAGGCCCCCTCGGAAGTTTCCCGACCCAAACTTAACAACTTGTTTATCAAATAAAGATCTACATTCATTAGTCCAATGATATTATTTTCCACATTTTCTACAAAGCCCTGAAAGCCTGGATTTTTTACTCTTCCTTCTTTCTTTCTGACAGTCTCTTTTCAAAAGTCCTAATTTCCACAATTGTAACATTAAGTTTGGGACAAATGTAAAGTTCTTTTAAAAACAGCTTTGTTTCTTAGCACTTAAGAAAGTCTGACCTTTTGGATTTTACAGGTAGTCAATAGAGGGTATAACTTTTCTCTTTATATCTACTCTGAGAACGAAGTTGCGTTTTCTCTTTTATCTGCTTCTAAACTTCTAGTTCATCTATCTATGCAGCTGTGAAAGACTGGTTGTCTCTTTATTGTTGGCATTCCAGACTACCAAAAATAAAGAAAAACTAGCCATCTTTCGAATGAAGTCTATTTTTAAAAAAATTTTACTAATTCAGAGATTTTTATCCATATTAAAGTTTTTTCAGCTGCAGCTTTTAAATTTATCAATCTTTATAACTTATTCTTTGCTTACTTCATCTTCCAAATAAATATTTTTCTCTTAAGTTAGCTTTATTCTCTTACTTTTCATATTTCACTGAAATTATCAGATTGTATGAGGCCCAAAGTCAAATGCGTTAATGGTTGGCTACCCAATGCGGACTGAGAGTGAGGTGGAGCTCCCCAATTAAACAAGCGTGGAAGGAGGAGTGGCATCCACTTCCATAAAAGCTTGCCTCCAGAAACCCTATGAACTTGGAGAGAGGATGAAAGGCATCCAAGCGTCAAGGACTCTCCTTCATAGGGTCGCTATGAGTCGCCTGC
>NW_006399789.1:17576503-17583582 GCF_000299155.1 Elephantulus edwardii
TATAGTCCCCATGAAATATTTTTCTTCCCTTAAATTTGCCTTTTAAGGGGTGAGAGAATCCTCATGAAATTTTTTCTAATTCTATCCTTAATTTCCAAGGAGTGAAGATTCTCTCATGACCCTGTTTTTAATTTTCCCGAAAGTTTCACTTACCCTCAATGAATTCCCTTTTACTTCCTGGTGTCTGCTCAAAAAAGAGAAAGAAAGAGAAACCACCACCTTATCCAAAGAAAAACCACCACCTTATCCCAAGTTCAGGCACAAGAATGTTGCAGACTGAGGGTAAAGTATTTTTATAATTATTAATAATGAGACAGACTACCAGGAATGACATAGAACAGAGGGTGTGAAAAACATGGGGCCAACAGTTCCCATGACTGAAGGCCTGTTTCCACATTCTTGATAGGCAGAATAACACTGCTGTGGATATTGATATTGGTGTACAGATCTCCATTTGCGCCGCAGTTCTCACTTTCTTGGGGTATATTCCAAGTAGTGGAATAGCTGGGTCATATAGAATGTCTATGTTCAGCTTTCTGAGGACATGCCAGACTGCTTTTGAGAGTAGCTGTAGAATTTTGCAATCTCACCAACAATGTATGAGTTCCTATCTCACCACATTCAAGGTCATATTTTGGTTCTTCTGAATTAGTTTTCATTTTCTTTAGCTTTAGTTTGAACTTGCACATGAGTAGTTGATGGTCTTTTCCACCATAGAAAACCATAAATATGCAAATCAGACTCAATAAAGCAGGGAGTGTAAATCCTTTATAATCTTGATGTGTGTGGAATAGAGTATGTTACAGGGATGCCATATGTACTGCCTTGCAAAACAAATGAACAACTCCAACCCAACAAACAACAAAGGAATCACCAATGTCCCTCTGAAATGATGCCTCCTTGGTCTTCCAGATCCATTAGATGGAAGGGGCAATGCTAGATCCACTTTCTCAGGCTCTAGGTCCTCTTTTGTCGCCTACAAGACCCAAAAAGCACCGTGAGTGCTATTACTTCTCTTCACATTTCTACTTGTCTCATGGAGCCCTTTGGAAAAACTGCTTGTTCAGCTTCTGCCTGTGCTCATCTCTTCTTATGAATCAACTAGTGCAGAGAATTATGACAGCGTCTGGGGGCTCTGGAAAGTGCCGCCTGCTTTACATCCTGGCTCTGACACTCAGAGCTGTTGTGATCTTAGGTAAATTTCTGTAGCTGTCTGTACATCTGTTTGCCCATATGCAGAATGGAAATGAGTATTGTACAATCTACTCTAGACAGCAAGAAGTCGGTCTCAGTGTTGAACTGCTGTGCACAATGGACTCATTAAAGGACATAGAGCATCCTTAGAATTATGCCCACACTAGGGCAAGGACTGACTTTTTTTTGTCTAGTTATTTTTTATTATCAAATTATTTAGTGCTGCAAACAGAAATAATTCATATGGTGGGCTTTAACAAGCAGAATTTCCCCCCCCCCACTGTTACTTCTTATTGTTAGATGTCTTCTAGTCAACTCCAACTCATAGTAACTCCACGTACAACATATTAAAACCTTGCTCTGCCTTGCACCATCCTGATAATATCCACCGTGCCCCCACCCGTTGTTGTAGCTGTTGTGTCAATCCATCTCATTGAGGGTCTTCCTCTCTTTGGATGACCCTCCAAGCACAATGTCTTTTTCCAAGGACTTGCCCTACCAGAATCTCATTACTTACAACCCTGAATTCAAGTCCAAATTTAGGGTACCAGCTTGAGGGGAAAAGACTGATGCAAGACACACACTATACTAATCCTGTCTATTAACATGACAAAAATGACCTATTTTAAAATGGAATTATAACTATAAATATGCTGTTATTGTTTTATTGTGTGTATTATTGAGTTAGAACCAACATGTAGCTGACCCTCCAGTGGGTTTTGAGTGACAATAAACCACATGAAAGGAGATTGCCCATCTTTCTCCCATAGAGCAGTTGGTGGATTTGATTGAAACTTGTACTTTTGCAATTGCAGCACATCTTCTTACTATTACACCACCAGAGCTCCCTAGGCTAGGTTTTATAACATCTATGACACAGTGGCTGGAGTAATGACCTCTGGTATAGCAGGCATGCTGAGGATGGCACAGGCGAGGGCAGGGATCAAGTCTGCTGTTCATAGGGCTGCTATGAGTCAAAGTTGGTTTGATGCCACCTAAAAATGATAACAACAATGGCCTACTTGGCACTAAGGTGCACCTGATTAAAGCCATAGTCTTTTAATTACTTCCTATGCATCTGGAAGTTTGGAAATGAATAAGGCTGACATAAGAATTGATGCCTTTGAGGTGTTGTGTTTGTGAAGAGTAATGAATACACCATGGACTTCCAAAAGAATAAACAAAATATGGCTTGGGGAAAGTTGAGCTAGGGCACTCCTGAGAGGCAAGGATAGTGAAGCTTCATCTCACATACTTTGGATATGTTGTTAGAAGGAGCCATTTTTTGGAAGAAGACATCATGCTTGGGAAGGAATAATGTCCTTGAAAGGGAGGAAGACCTTCAACAAGATGCAGCAACACAGTGATGATAGCAATGGTCTAGAGTCTATCAAGGATAATAGGATGGGACAGGATAGGACGAGATACAGGGAGAGGGCAGGCCAGGGCTCAGACCCATTGTTTATAGCGTTCCTATGAGTCATAGTTAATTTGACATCATCTAACAGTAACAACAGCAATGACATAGTCTGAAAGACAAAGATAGTAATTTCAAATTTACTAGCAGCTCTGAGGAAGAAGTATGAGAAGCATTTTCCTGAGCAGTTTACAGCCTCTAAAAATCCACTGGGGGGTCAGCTATGAGTTGGTTCTGACTCCATGACAAGAAGTTGGTTGTATTGGGTTTAGTTTGCTTGTTCAAATTTTGGGAGACTAGAATTCAATCTGGAATACTTACTAAATGGTTCTTATTATGTGAAACAGAACAAAACAATCTAGTGTCTAACAACAAACTTCATGTTATCCCAGTTCTTACTCGTCCGGTTGTGCATTTGTGCAGAATACTTTGCCGTTGTAAGCTTCCTTTCCCCCGTCGGGTCTGTATAAATAGACACCAGTCTGTAACCAGGTCTTATTTTCTCTGCTCAGCCAGAACATATTGCTGCATTATTCAGTTTCTTTCCCCTCTCTCCCTGCTTCCCCTTCTAATCACCAAGGGCAAGCACCTATTTTTTCAATCCCCATTGTCTCAGTACAGGAGAACTACGGGCATGCAGTAGTATTGTAAATGAATAAGTAAATGAACGGAACGATGGATAATAGAGGTGTTTATATTGAAAGCATAGATGTTGTTGTGAAATATTTTCATTCAAGGCTTCTCTGTTCCTGAATTTTATTTCAATGAATTTCATTTTCTAAAAATTGTACTGAATCGAGAGTAGGATTAAAATAAAACTTGCAAGAGAACCTTCTTTTGAATGAGAAATTTCAAGTAAGGCTACGAGAAAGGTAAAGAATAAAAATGCACATGCTTTGCACAGAAATACTGAATACTGAATGAATAACTTTTTCTTCCTTTGTGTTTTGTTTCAGCATCATTATCAAACCGTTTGGAGGATTTGATGACTTATGGTCTTAAAATGAAACCGCATATCATTAAAGCGTTATTTTCTTGAAGATATTTTCTTCTAATTAAATTCAATACCATCTTGTGGAAGAATAGTTTATTCAACACGGCACATAGAAGTACTTTTCCATGTAATACAGAACTCAAAGATTTCATGTTTAACTGTGAATCAAGGAGAAACACACAGGCTTCCTTTGGGCAAGTATTTTCCCTTAAACGAGCAGCATGTGCTTTATTTCACTGTGAAAAAAAGCAGCTTGAACTGTGATGGATTTACCCTGGCATGTGATAAAACAGGATTGAAGGGTTAGAAACAGTTCCAAGAACAACAGTAATAATAAACAAAGCAAAAAAATTCAGAGGAACCCTATGAACAATAGATATAAATCTTGCCCTATTAAATGCTATTCTCACTATCTCTTCCACATTCAATCCCATTGTTACAGACACGGTGTGAGTCCACCTTGCTCAGGGTCTTCCTCTCTTCCTCCAATCCTCTGCTGCTCCCAGTATGTCTTTTTCCAAGAACTGGCTCCTCCTGGCAACACACCTAATGGATGTTAAACAAAGTTTGACTGTCCTTGCCTCTAAGGAATACCTTGGTTGCACTTTGTCAAAGAGATTTCCTTCTTGTTTTCACAGCCCATGGTATACTCTATACTCATTGCCAATGCCACAATTCAAAATCAGGGACTCTTCTTCAATCTTTCTTATGGGGGACCTCTGATGGCCTAGTGGTAAGAAGTTGCAACTACAATCCCAGAGGTGCACGGTTCGAATCCACCAGATGCTCTGCCGAGGAAGGAGGAGCAATCTCCTCCTGTACCAGTCAGATCTGATTTGATGATACACGCACACAAAAATAATAAAATTTTAAAAAAAATATAAAAAATCAATCTTTCTTATGTATGGTCCAACTTTCAGATATTTATATTGCTACGAGCCACCAGTGACTCGATGGCACATAACAACAAGAAGACGAAGTAAAAATACCATGGCTTGAATCAGGCGCACCCTAATATTTAAACTGATATTCTTACTCTTCCGCACTCTGCACTGGTTCTTGACAGTATAATTTCCCAACGAAACACGTCTTTTGACTCAGTGATTGCTCTTACCATGGGGGTTGATTGTGAATCCAAGTAAAAGGAAATTGTTGGCAAGATCCTACTCAAGCAAAACCAAATCAGGAATAATAACAAAGACAAAACAAAAACCCTTCAGACATTTCATTGATGGTTAGTACTATGTGCTGGAGGTCTTTGCAGACATAGAGAAAACCCCTGACGTGGGTCTAGCACTGTGTCAGGCTGCAAAATACACAGACAGTAGAACATATCAGTGGCTGCTTTAAAAAAAAGAAGTCATAGCAAAGTAATTTTGACACATTTCTTTTAGAAATGTAATCCAATAAGAAGGCTAAAAGGAAGCACCTGTACACATACATACACACACAGCTCTGTTTATTCACTTGCAGAATCATATTTGACTGCTGATGTAGTGAAAAGGAACGTGGGAGAGGAGAAAAGTACATAAGTAATTTATAAAATTTTTTCTCAAGAAAGCTTTTATCCTGAATTCATATATCTGAGTGACAAACTTAACAAATAGTAATATAGTCGTATTAGCAACAACACTGGTCAAAAGAATAGTTCACAAGAGTGAAACAAATCTTGTTGGACTGTTTCTTAAATTTTTTAAAGATCTTTGAGCGCATCTAGATTTAGAGATGAAGACTTAAAGATGAAAATATTTATGTAAACACATACAGAGGAATGATTTTGAAGTAAAAAAATCATACTTAAGATGAGATTCTTTATTTGTAACACTATTCTTCAGTTAAAGGGACTAGGCTCAGTGGAGAAATTACTGAGTCTAGGGCTGAAAAGGTTATGACGATATGACTGATGCTTGGAAAGTTGAAGGGAAAGAAAAGGAGATGAAAGCCTTAAAACAAATGGATTGGTATAGTAACTGCAGCAATGGGCTTCAGTGTATCAGAGACTGAGACTGGCATAGGTTGGGGCAGGATTCAAATCTGTTCTCACGGTTACAGTGAGTTGTACTCACCTCTATGATACCTAAAACCAACAATAGACATATGATAGAAATAGATGGTTAAATATGTCAATATTTATGGGCTAAATCTTAAAGGAGAGAGAAGACACAGATATTTATGCAGAAATAGATTAGATACTCTTATTTATGTAGAAATATCTCCTTAAGTGGAATATGTAACACTCTATACTTTTAAAAAATATTTTATACTGATTTACATGCAAAGTTCATAATGTTCATATAGATTGTTTTTCATACCAGACCTTTCCCTTTTCCTTTACCAATTCTTTCCTTCATCCATCACATTATATGACCCTGTGTTTAACACCCCTCCCATCCTTGTACATGCTCTACAATAATGATCTTCTATAGTATTTCTCTTTATGAGTCTGAGTTAGCTCCCTTAGCATAACACTCTCCAGTCCCCCCCATGTTAAGTAGTAATTTACAAAATCATTGCTCCTGTGTGCTGCATAGTATTCCATTGTGTGAACGTACTATAATTTCTCAAACCATTCCACTGTGGTTTTGCATTTTGCTGTTTCCATGTTCTTGCGATGGTGAATAATGCTGCTATGAACATCAAACACTCTATACTTTTAGTGCCATGGAATGTCTCTCATGGACTGCCAAAAGAACAAATAAGGCTATCTTGAAGGACATGCAGACAATGTGTTCCTTACATACAAAGATGGTCAAATTTAATCTCACATACTTTGAAGATGTTATCAGGAGGTGCCAATAATTGGGAAAGAATATTATGCTGGGAAAGGGGGCTGGCCACAGAAAGTGAAGACCCTCAATAAAATGTATTGAACAGGGACTGTAACAATGGACTTGAGCATGGTAGAGATTATGAGGATGGTGCAGGATAGGGAAAGATTCTGATCTGTTGTCATAGAGTTGTTGTGAGTAGTAGCTGACTCCCTGGCAGTTAACAACAACATCACCAACATCCACAACATATATTTAAGTGTATACGTCCTGGATGTGCTCACCAAGTTGTGCCAAGAAATCGAAAGAACAACCACTTGGCCAACTGACTGGAAGAGATCTATATTTCTTTCCATTCCAAAGAAGGGCAACCCAACAGAGTGTGGAAACTATAGAACAATCTCATTGATTTCATATGCAAGCAAGATTCTACTGAAGATTGTCCAAAAAACGACTGGAACAGCACATCAGCAGAGAACTGCCAGAAGTCCAGGCTGGGTTTAGAAGGGGTCGTGGTACTAGGGACATTGTAGCTAATATTAGATGGATCTTAGCTGAAAGCAGAGAATACCAGAAGAATGTCTATCTGTGTTTCGTTGATTATGCAAAGGCATTTGACCGTGTGGATCATAACAAGCTGTGGCTGACTCTGAGAAGAATGGGAATCCCAGAACACTTGATAGTGCTAACGCGAAATCTATACTTG
>NW_006399789.1:17583972-17587942 GCF_000299155.1 Elephantulus edwardii
AAATTAAAAAACGTATTGCGATGGGGAAGTCTGCTGTTAGGGACCTCTCTAAAGTACTCAAGAGCAACGGTATCTCTCTGGAGACTAAGGTGCATCTGACACAGGCCATGGTCTTTGCAATCACTTGTTATGCATCAGAGAGTTGGACAATGACTAGGGAGGATAGAAGGAAAATTCATGACTTTGAGCTGTGGTGCTGGAGAAGAGTATTGAGTGTACCATGGACTGCTAAGAAAACAAATAGATTCATCTTGGAGAGGGTCAAACTGGGCTTCTCTTTGGAGGCAAGGGTTCTGGCGCTTCGTCTGACATACTTTGGACATGTTGTAAGGAGGGACCAGTCCTTGGAGAGGGACACCATGCTTGGGAGAATGAAGGGACAGTTCAGGAGGAGAAGGCCCTTTATGAGGTGGATTGATTCAGTGACTGGGCTAATTGGGATGGGTGTATCAGAGACAGTGTGATTGGCAAAGGATAAAGCAGGGTTTAGGGCTGTTGTACATAGGGTCGCTATGAGTTGCAAGTGACTCAACAGCACATAACAACAACACAGTGTACAGTGACATCCTTCCAACAAATATTGTCTGAGGAGACTTCCTTTGCAGTTTAGAAATCTACCAAACACTGCCTGGTCCAGAGGATCCAGGCTAACAGGATGATAGCCACGTTGATACTTTGCGAGCTCCCTCTCCAAAAGATGCAACTGTAGTTTAATCATAAGAAAAATGCTGACAGAACCAAACTGAAGGATAGTCCACAAAATACTTGGCCAATACTCCTCAAAAGTGTCAAATTGTTTAAAAAGGGAAAAAAGTCCAAGTGCTAATCACAGCCAAGAAGTACTAGAGAGGTCTGGTGAGTAATTGTAATACGTCATCTCCATTGAGAAAAGGAACATTAAGTAAAATCACTGAGGACATTAACGCAATCTTACAAAAGTATGGACATATTTGATTAGTTTGTACAAATATATGCATTTTTTTTCATCACAAATGTATGCATATAATTGTTACCTTTCTTTCATACACATATAGTATAGCTTGTAAGAGATTAAGAATATGAAATGGATGCTGGATATTGCAATTCTCTAATTTTGCCACTTTCCTATGAGTCTGAAATGATTTAAAAATTAAAAATGTCTTTTAATAATCAAATATCAGATAACTGAAGTAGATGAAGAGGATGAGATTATTCTCAATAAATAATTCTGGATATGTACCAATTATTTGAACCTGGCAAACCCATACATGAGTTTATTTTTTAGAATAAACAATACGGTGCAATTTACAGTGATTCTATTTACTGTTTTATTACTGAATTTTACTTCATGTTTTCTTGAAGTATTTTGAAGACAAAAAATTATACAGTATCTTTTTTGTTTGTTTTTCAACAGGAAAAGGGTTTACTTTTGTACCTAGCTCCCCTCCCCTTACAAATTCAGTGACTCCAGAAATTTTTGGTTGTCCAAGTTGTATACTTTTGTTTAAAATACTTTTTCATAGAGTGAGTAACTTTATTTTTTTATCATACAATTTTTTAATCCATTTCATTGATACGAAATGTCATAGAAACAATGTTAGTGTTCAAAATTATCCTTACTAGAATATAGCCACATTGACACGTTCGAAAGTGAGAGAAATAAACATATTAACTAAGCATTACTTAATGCACAATTTGAAATAATGTTAATTACTCAAATTAAAAATTGATTAAGAAATCATTATCTAAAATGTATTTAAACAGTGTTTATACTATTACCACATGGTGGCGCCAGTTCAGCTGGTGAACTGAAAGACTTGGCAAGTTGAATTGACTGAAGAGATCTTGAATTAGATGACATCACTGGAACACAATCTATGTTCTAATTCTGTCCCTGGTTTATACTTGAGATAACTGGAGACAAGAGTTAAATGATTCTGCAAGTCTACACAGAATTTTGCTACTAATCCAGAACTAGAATGTGCTCCCTTCTACTTGGTTCTTTGCTATATATATATTCATCTGTGGGTAAGTTGCCAAAATAAACTTTATGGGGCTGGGGAGAGAACTTCCTAATGAGACTTAATTTAAGTTCATTCATAAAAATAAACATTTTTAATGTATTTATTAGCATTCTAAGTACAGTTATCCTTCACATTTCATGATGTTTCTGTGCTGTATTTTTTTTTTTTTTTTTGCTGGTGCTAAATAATTTTTGGTGTTGTTATGTATTGTCAAGTTGGACCCTCCAGTGGGTTTTCAGAGGCAGTAAATCACATGACTATCTTTCTCCTGCCGAGCAGCTGGTGGTTTCAAATGGCCAGCCTTTGGGATGGCAGCGTAGCTCTTTACCTTTAGGCCACTAGAGTCCTATGCTAGAATATTTAAGAATCATTAAAACAATTAATTAAGCTCTGGTGGCCTAATGGTCAGGAGCTGCACTGTCAAACCAAAAGCACATGGTTCAAATCCACCAGCTGCCTGGATGGCTGGCTGGGAGAAAGATGGACAATCGTTTGCCATACAATATGCTACCTCTGAAAAAGTGCTGGAGGGTCAGCTATGAGTCAGTTCTGACTAGTTGATATGTAACGACAACAATAACAAGAACATGTTGAATTAGAATTATATACCTTGACTTGCAGGATTTTTTATAAAGCATTTGTTATTGTTGTTTTTGATTGCCATTGAGTTGAGAACTTGACTCCATGAACAAAAGATCTATTGCCTTTGTATAACTATCATCTTTTCTCCAAGTTCATAGAGTTTCCATATGCATGTGGTTTAGGAAATGGATGTCACTCCTGCTTCCAAATGTGTTTTACAACAGGGAGCTCGACCAAACCCTGTCCACATTGAGAAACCATTATGGATGGCATTTTACAACCCAATGTCACAAGGTTCAGCATCACAGCAAACCCAGATTACCTCATTACAGCAAATTGACAAAGAGTTATGTACAAAGTAGAAGAATGTCCTTCCAAAAGTAACAGCACTAGTCTCACGTAGCAGTGGTTAAGTGTCGTCAGGTCGAAAAGGACTCATAGCAAGCCTATGAACAAAAGACCTGAAGTCTGTTCAGAGTTAACATTTCTGTATGTTGATAGAGTTTATAGAGTTTCCTGAGGCATCTGTTTTAGGAAGTGGATGCTACTCTTACTTCCAAACCTGAATCAATCTGGAAGCTCCTCCAAACACTGTCCATGAGAGGTAGTGGTAGTTGACATAACTATGGCACAGTGCTCAGCATTGCAGCAATTCCAAGTTATTCATTACAAGCAGAATGCTGTACCACTTAAAGAATGTTAATGCTAATATTAATACATTTGTTCATCCTAACATTAATAAGTTAATAAAATCCCTACAGAATTTTAAAGACAAAGCCAACAAATGCTGTTGACTATGATGAACCATGTATTCCCTCTGCCCTTGGGCCCTTGTTGGTTAAAAGAGGCAAGCAAAAGTCCAGCCAACTGATACCCGCTTGTGGAGGGAAAGACCCCAATAACACAAACCAACACAAACCCCAAAGCTTTCCTCACGTGACCCTTCTCAAGATGTGAGAAATCAACTTCCAGAGTGGAACTACTGTTTGTAAAGTGTTACGAAATGAAAATTGTAAAAAAGCAAAAATGACTAATCCCACATTTGCAAAACAAAGACAAAAATGAAAGTTCCTTGTATGGTAGAAATATTAACATTCCCCCCATTGCCATTTGGTTTCTTCTGACTCACAGCAACCCCATAAGACAGAGAATATCTGACTCATAAGGTATCCTGAGTTATAATATTCACAGAGGCAGAGTGTCTCATCTTTGTCCATCATGGCAGGTGGTGAGTACTTATTGTTGACCTTTGAGTTTGAACCACTGACATTTCAGTTGGCAGCCAAGTGGTTAACCACTGCACCATGAATGGCTCTTTTGTGTAGTGATGTGAATGTCTCTAAGTGCATGTCTATGTAGACTGATTATTTAAGTACAGAGGAAAA
>NW_006399789.1:17588042-17594634 GCF_000299155.1 Elephantulus edwardii
TATATATATATATTAACATGCTGTACCTCTGCAGGAAGAAGGGAAGTGACTCATGAGATGAATAGGTTGTTGTTGTTATTATATGCCACTGAGTTGACTATTACTCATAGCAAAGCTATGCACAATAGTTCTGAATCCTGCTCTATCCTGAGCCAATCCAACTGTCTCTGACACACCTACCCTCATTACTCAAATTAATGTGTCGATCATCTCATCCAGAGTCTTTCTCTCTTGCACTGTCCCTCTATACTTACATGCATGACATCCTTCTCAAAGGATGCCCCTCCAGACTACATGCCTAAATTATATAAGACAGAGCCTGAAAATCCTTGCCTCCAGGGAGTAGCTTGTTTTCACCCTCTCCAAGACATCAGCAAGCTGGACAATGACTAAGGATGATAGAAGAAGAATTGATGCCTTTGAGTTGTGGTGCTTTAGATGAGTATTGAACATATCATGGATTACCAGGAGAACAAATAGGTCTGTGAACAAACAGGAGAAAATGAGACCAAGTTTCTCATTGGAAGCAAGGATTTTGAAATTTCTTCTCACATACTTTGGGCATGTGACTGAGAGAGACCAGCCCTTGGGAAATGACATCATACTGGGAAGGGTGGAGAGACAGCACAGAGGAGGAAGACCCTGGATGAAATGGTTTGACATGGTATAGCGCAGTGGGATTAAGTGTGTTGAAGTCAATGAGACTGGCTCAGGATAAGGTAGGTTTATGGCTATTGTACTTAGGGTTATTATGAGTGACCGGCAATTCAACAGCACCTAACAACAACAATAACAACACTAAATAATTTATTAATGTTACCCAAACTCAAGCTTGTTTTAATCAGGAAGCTCCAACAAACACTGTCTCTACCATGGGTAACCATTACCACATTTGGCATATGAGTGTCACAGTGTTTAGCATCACAGCAACCACGAGCTACCTCTGTACAACAAATGGACAGACCACAATTTAAACCAGAATGCCTTGTCACATGGCCTCACTTACCTTAGTGAATCAACATTCCACCATAGTGCTCACCACTCCCAGCCTCTGTAGAACCAGCTCCTGTAGATGACTTTCACACTGGTCTCCAGCATCATGCCACCTACCAACAAGAGTTTTTAAACAAGCTTGGAAGCAGGAGTGACATCCACTTCCGAAATGACTTGCCACCGGAAACTCTATGAACAGTGCTCAGGTCTTTCATTCATAGGATCGCTATGAGTCATCTATGACTCGATGACACTTAACAACAATAACAACAACATAGAGAGCTATTTTGGCCTAGTGGACAGAAGGTTATGCTACCAAGCCCAAATTGGGTGATTTTAATCTGTGGCCTTCAGGCCTGGTTTAAATTGTTTTTTGTCAAACATTCTCTTGAGTGGTATAGTCCTGGTCTGTGCATTGCTGTACAGAGGTAACTCATGCTGCTGTGAAGCTAAACACTGTGACACTTATGTACCAAATATGATAGGTTACCCATGATGGGCAGTGTTTGGTGGAGCTCCCTGATTAAAACAAGCTTGGAAGCAGGAGTGGCATCCACTTCTGAAATGGCCTACATGTAGAAACTCTATGAACAGTGCTCAGGTCTTTCATTCATAGGGTTGGTGTGAGTCCTCTATGACTCGACAGCACTTATAAACAACAACAACAACCCAAACTCAAAACCAGGCCATCTGGATACAGCACAGAATCTAAAAATGCACTGGAGTTGGCCAAATTCACTGGACAAAAATTCTTAAGGACTAATAGTAAGGCACAGTCAACCCAAAGACGTGACGTTGTCCAACTCCACCAGCTGTTCTGCTGAAGAAAGATAGACAATCTCCTCCTGTATGATTTATAGCCTCTGAAGACGAGTATGAATTGGTTCTGAGTCAACAGATATGAGTCAGTTAGAATTAAGAAATTCTCTTTTGCAGATAGTTGATTAAACAGTAAAATTTTATAAATACAGATTAAGTAATCAAAAGTCTCCTTAGGATATTTTATTAATTTAATTTTATATATGTTAATTCACATATTTAATGACTAAGTTTTGTACATTATGTTGGCTGGTCAAGCAAAAGCCCTATTTTCTAACAGTCTTCACTTTAACATACATAGAGAAAATATTTCAGGCAAATAAAAATGGATGTGGTGTTGTTAAAGGAACTTAAACAGAGATAAACTTCCTACACTTCACTTGATCTGCTAAAATGTTTATACAGATAAAACTGTGATGAATTATGTACATAAAATGAATACCTAGAGCAAAGAAAAAAAATCTAAATAAATCAGGAAAACAAAAATCTACTCAAAGAGCTAATCACTTTGTCTAATCACTGTGACTCCTGGAGGCAACATACACACCAGACAAAGACACTGCCTGGGTTTTCACAATCCCCATAATGCTATCTGTATAATAGCTAATTTTTACACACATTGTATCAATCCATCTCATTAAGTGTCTTCTTAATTTTTTTTTTTACCTTCTATTTTTCCAAGGATGATATCTCTATCCAGGGACTGCTCCCATGTAACACATCCAAAGTATGCTGAAATCCTGCCTTCCTAACTAACATGTGCCTGACTTATGCCATTGTATTTTCAGTCACCTCACGTGCATTAGAAATCAGGGCAATGATCAAGGACGATCAGGAACTGATGTCTTGGAACTAAGGCATTGGTGATGGTTTTTGAATATATCATGGAGTGCTAGAAGAATAAGCAAGTTTTTCTTAGAAGTACAGCCAGAATGTTCTTTAGAACTAGGGGAGGGTGGAGGGTGGGTAAAGGAGAGGAAGACCCTCAACCACGTGGATTGACACAGTGACTGCTGCAATGGGCTCTTGTGTGTCAGGAAGTGAGAGGAAGGAACAAGATAGGAAAGGGTTCAGAGTTTTTTGCTCATAGGGTCACTGAGTCATACTTGATGACACCTAACTACAAAAACAATTTCTTGCCCCATTTTTACACACACACACAAGTACACAGAGGAAATAAAAACATCATGGATTCGGTCAGACATCACTTAGTGTATTAAGTGCTCTCCAGAGGGGCTAGTCTTTATTAAAAATCATCATGTTCAGAAAGGTGGTGGGTCAGCAGAAGAGAGGAAGACCCTCAACAAGATGGATTGACACTATGACTGTAAAAATGGGCTTAAATATATCAGAGACAATGAGGATTGCACTATTCAAATCTCTTGTTTATATGGTTGCTTTAACAGCAATGCTGAATTTGAAGGAGTCTTGGAAATATAATTGATTAAGGATTACAGAGCTAACCCAAAGTTGGGCAGTTCAAATCTATCAACTGCTCCACAGGAGAGAGATTAGGGAGTCTACTTCCAAAAAGAATTATATCCATGGAGATCTCTGGGACAGTTTTCTTCTGCCCTATAGAGTCACCATGAGTACGAACTAACCAGAGAGCAGTGGGATTTAATGCCAAGTTTAGGAAAGGGTGTGAAACAGTGAAAACTCTTCTGCATTCTCAGTGAGCGTGTAAGCTGATATAATTACTTTTGAAAGCAATTGGACAGTATGTAGAAAAGTTGAAGATGTTCAAACTCTATAACACAGGAAATGTGCTCTAGATAGATGTCCTGTCATATGTTAATGAAGCCACATTCATAAGAATGTTCACGGTAACATTGTCTCAGAGAGCGAAAATCAGAAACTACATAAAACTGGGCATGACAGGAGAATGGATATATAGATTTATCCACTTTTTATGTTCATATAATGTTGTATTGAACATTAAGGTAAATGAATGAATTAGAGCTGTGTAGATAGCATAAACAGATTGTTGCAATTTCATGTTGATCTAAGAAGTATACAGCAGATGAATTCAAACAATAAGATGATTTAAGTGAAGTTTAAAACCTGCAAGTTAATTATGTACTCACACATACAACATGAGAATCAATAAATGTGTTGCAAGGTCCACATAAATTCACTGGAGTGGAGAATATAAAATAGACAGCATTAAATACTTTTGAAAAAAAGAAATGGAAATCCAATGAGGAAAATGAAACAGTGGTCTTTATCCGAATAGTATATTTTTTTAAGAAAGCAAGTGGTCTGCACTTATGTCATATGTATATTTTTTACTGTGGGTCTGTCTAATTATGCCTGATCCAAGCTATGGTCTTCACAATTATTTGTTATGCATCAGAGAGCTGGACAACGACTAAGGATGATAGATAAAGTAATGCCTTTGAGTTGTGGTACTGGAGAAGAGTATTGAACATACCATAGACTGCTAAGAAACAAACAAGTCTGTTCTGGAGAGGGTGAAGCCAGGTTGCTCTTTGGAGGCAAGGATTGTGAACCCCTTTTCACTTACTATGGGCATGTTCCCAGGAGGGACCAGTCCTTGGAGAATGACACCAGGCTTGGAAGAGTGGAGGAGAGGACGATCCTGGGTGAGATGAATTGACTCAGTCACTTGAGTAATCTGGGTAGGTGCATCAGATACAATGAATTTTACTTAATATAGGGTAGGGTAGGAGCTGTTATGCATAGGGTCGCTATGAGTGGCAAGCAACTTGACACATAACAACAACACATTATATTCTTAATATTTAATATTATTTCATACTATTTTTAAAAAGAAAGGCAATTCTCTATAAAAGGGAAGAATATTTATTAAAATGACTTATACATATTGCCATAAAAGTGACACTGACCAATGGACACCCTATATGAGAGAGTAGAAATGCCCCACAAGGTTGCCAAGGGTGAATATTTATAAGGATCACATTGTTCTCTTCAAAAGTGGCTGATAGGTTAGTAATGTTGACCTTTCGGTTAACAAACACTGGATCACAGTGACACCAGTTCTCAATAAAATTATAGCAAGGGCCTGCTTTTCGCTTAACAGAATATTGTTGTTGCCGTTATGTGCTGTTCGGTCGGAACCATTTATAGCTGACCCCCAGTGGGTTTTTAGAGGCTAGAAATCACACAGGAAGGGATTGCTCAATTTCCTCCCACAGATCCTGACCAGCGGATTCAGCCTTCATGTCTCTAGATTGGCATTGCAACCATTCCCCACCTGCTAGATTAGCAGAGATTTTGATTATATAGTGTTCTTCCAAAGGTGCCAGGACACAAGCATTTTCCGAAATTGTTGAGCATGTTCATTTGTTCAAGTTCTACATGAGACAATTTAGCAATGTTTAGAAAAATCAAGTGTAACCTAACTCACCTTTAGAAATTTATCCTTCAGATAACACTCTACCAAATCCACAAAGACTTAGATATAAAACCATTCATTACAAATCTGTGACAGTAAATGGCTAAAAACAACATCAGTCAACCTTCTGAAAGGGTCTGGTTAGATAAAATACAGTTCATCCATACAACAGAATTTATGCAGGAAGTAAAAAATAATGAGCTATTACCCATAAGTGGTTCTGGGACAGTTCCAGAGATAAATACTGAGGAGAAAAAAAAAAAAAAAAACCAAACCAAAAACAACCAAAACCAAAACAACCAAAGTGCAGAACATTTGCAAAGCAGGCTACCTCTTGGTAACACTGGCTGCCTCTGGGACCTGGAACAATGGATAGGAGACAGAGGCAGGGATAGATGGATTGCACAAATATTTTCACTTCTATGTTTTGAATCTTGTTTGATGTGTGTATCATCATTTCATAAAGGTCCTGAAGCAAATAAATGAAAGAATAAATCATAACATTAAAAAGCAAAATAAAACCAAGACATGATCCTCAAACATTTTATATCAAAGATAGCCCTGGTACTTAAATTTAAGTATTGTAATTAAACTGCATACCTACTTTATATATGAGGTTTACAAGTGCAATTAATTTAGGGGTCATCTAGTGCTCAGGGAAAAAAACATATCATTAAAATGCTACATTTATTGAGAGGCCCTCCATTGGAAGAACTAATATTCTGACCAAGATAACAGTTCCTCTTCAGGAGGCAACTAGGGACTGTTGTTGTTGTGTATCGAGTCAGAACTTACCTATAGCTAAACCTCTGGCAAGTTTTCAGAGGCAGTTAATTGCATGGGATGAGAGTGTCCATCCTTCTCCCATGGGGCAGCTGGTAGATTCTAGCTGCTTGCCTTCAGGATTGCAATGCAGCTTCTTGCCACTAGGGCACCAGTGCTCATTTAGAGACTATAACCAAAAAATATCATGGGTTTAGTAGGTCTACCCCTTCCATTAGAGATTTCAATATTATTTAATGAGCTTTATCCTTGCTTGTTCTGAAAATGTTTTAAAACCGTTTAACATGTAAGTACAAAATATAGCATGATGCACTAAATAAAAAATGATAAAGAAACTGAAACAAAGAATTGTTCTTGTTGTTGATGATATGTGCCATCGAGTCGCTTGCGACTCATAGCGACCCTATGTACAAGAGCCCTAAATGCTGTTCTATCCTGTGCCAACCTAGCCATCTTAAACGCACTTATTCCCACCGCTCCAGTCACAGAATCGATCCATTTCACCAAAGGTCTTCCTCTCCTTCACTTCCCCTCCACTCTGCCAAACATGATGTCCCTCTCCAAGGACCAGTCCCTCCTTGCAACATGCCCAAAATATGTCAGACGAAGCTTCAGAAT
>NW_006399789.1:17597039-17602545 GCF_000299155.1 Elephantulus edwardii
CAGTGCGATTGGCACAGGACAGAGCGGAGTTTAGGGCTGTTGTACATAGGGTCGCTATGAGTCGCAGGCGACTCGACGGCACATAACAACAACAACAACCTGTCATTCATGTAATTTCACACATTCCTACATTCACATTGTGTTCCAAATGATCACTCACATACATTGTGTTTTACAAATCAACATTGATCTATGGCTTCTATTACCCTGTCTTTTCAAATCCCTATTGGATCTTTTCTAATTCCTTCACTGCCACCTTCATCAAACTCTGTCATCCTGGTGATTTCTTTCCCTTCTATTTTCTATCCATCTCACTCCTTTCTTTTCCCTTTTGAACTTTTACACACATCTTAAGAGTTATCCTTCTATTTTTACAATAATGGTCATATGCAGTATTTGCCCTTATTAGACTTATTCACTCAGCATAATGGTTTTTAGATTCTCCCATGTTACACAGTATTTTACAAATTGTTGCTCCTAAGTGCTGCACAATATTCTATTCCATTGTGTGAATGTACTATAAGTTCTTAATCCATTCATTTTTTGATGGACATTTGAGCTGTTTCCATTTTCTTGCTATTGTGAATAATACTGCTATGAACATAGGCATAGGACAGAAGCAATTCATGTTGGAGAGGATATGGAGAGATTGGAACTCTTATATACTTCCGGTGGGACCGTAAAATGGTACAATCTGGGTATAACCTGGAAGGTAAATTGGTATTTTCTCAAAAAGATGATTAATTTTTTAATCTAGTTGATATTATTATTTTAACATTTAGTACACTTACATTTAAGAAGACTCAATGGGACAGTGAAAGTCTGGCAATTTAAATCCACTTTGACATTCAATGGGAGAAAAATTTTCAGTATGGGGTTATAGCTTATGAAATTAAAGGGGACAAGTCTACTTTTTCATGGCGCCAATAGAAGCTGAAAGTCAACTAGACAGCAACTAACAACACTTACACGTAATTACATAAATAATGTATATTTGAATTGACCATATTTTTTCATGTAATGTTTATAGAACATATAGCAAAACAGTGGAACACTTGTATAAGTTGTAAAACAACATGTAAACCATAAGTTATTTGTGTAAAAATATGGTATTTCTACCATCTTAAATTGTGAGTTTTTATTCACTCATCTGTTTCATGTTTATTTTTCTCATCCTGGAATAAGCCCCACTTGGTTATAGTATATATCACTATTTAAGTGTATTTCAGGACTTGATTTACCCATACCATGTTAAAGATTGTTTCATCTAGGTACACCATAGGTATTCCTCTATACTTTCTTTTCTCTTTTTGTACTTTTGTAATATCTGTCAGGTGTTGGTTCCAAGAACATGATCATATACAAATTGGGAAATGTTTCCTTTGCTTTTTAAAGAAGTTTCTGTAAACGTGTTGGAATTTCTACTTTAAATATTTTATATAATTCCCAAATGAAAATATTGGGTAAAATATCTGACAATTAAAAAAACCTGCTAAATATTCTATTATTCAAATATTTATTACATTTTATATCTCTACTGGTAAGGTTTTTTTAATTGAAATTTCCTATTCCATCAAAAAGAATTAAATTACTTGGAACCATTTTAGAAATCAACGTTGGATCAAGAACCTATGGTATTGGAGAGAAAGTTCAAGCTGCACTGAAGTCATTGGCAAAACCAAGTGCCAAAGAATTAAGGGAATTCCATTTGACATATTTTAACAAACAGACACAGCTCTAGATCTGCTCATCGGTCTATGCTAAGAAGTTTAGAAGATGCCTATCTGACCAATTTTTGTTACCATTACAAAAAAATGGTGATTCAACAGAGAGATATTGCCATAGATTTCTTAAGAATGTTTGGAACAATACACCAGTAGAGAATTGCCAGAAATACAAACTAGATTTAGGAGAGGCCATGGAGTGAGGGCCATCATTGCTGATATCAGATGGATCTTGGCTGACAGCATCAAGTATCAGAAAGAGGTTTATCTATGTTTCATTGACTATGCAAGGATATTTGAGTGTATAGATCATAACAAATTATGATTAACAACAAGAAAAATAAGAATCCCATAGACTTGCTTGTGCTCATATGAAACTTAGACCAAGAAGGCTGTGTTCAAATAGAGAAAGGAAATAAATTATCATTTAAAATCAGGAAAGTGTATATCAATGCTGTGTCCTTTCTCCAAACCTAATCAATCTGTATGCTGAGCAAATAATTCTAGAAGTTAAACTTTATAAAGAAGAATGTGACATCAGGATTGGAGAAACACTCAACAACTTGTGTTATGCAGATGACACAATCTTACCTGCTGAAAGTGAGGAACACTTGAAACACTTGCTGCAGAAGAGCAAAGGGCACAGCCTTCAATGTGGATTCCATCTCAATATCAAGGAAACTAAAATCTTCGCACCTGGAGCAATAGGCAACATCATGATAAATGGAGAAAAGACAGAAATTGCCAGCCATTTTAATTAGACTTGGATCCACAATCAACACTCATGACAACAGGAGCCAAAAAATCAAAAGACATGTTGCATTGGGAAAATCCGTTGTCATGGAACACTCCAAAATGCTAAAGATCAACAATGTCAGTTAAAGGACCAAGATGTGCATTATCCAAGCCATGGTCTTTTTAGTTACTTCGTATGTATCTGAAAGTTGGGCACTGAATAGGGAAGACAGATGAAGATTTGCTGTTGTGTTGTGTTGTGTTGTGTTGTGTTGTGTTATGTTAGAGAAGAGTACCGATATTCCATGGACTGCCAAAATAAGAAACCTGCCTGTCTTGGAAGAATTACAAATAGAGTACTCCTTAGAAACAAGGATGGTAAATCTTTGTTCCACACACCTTGGGTATGTTGTTTTTCTTATTAAAGTGTGACCCATCGTGATCCGATGAACAACAGATTTAAACCTTATCATATCTTGTGCCATCCTCACAACTGACACATTTCAGCCTACTGCTACATTCATTGAGTCAATTCATCTGGTCAAAGGTTTCCATCTCCTTGGCTGACCATTCACCTTTCCAAGCATGATGTCCCTCTCTAAGGAATAGTCTCCCTGACAACATGCTCAAAGTATGTGAAATGAAGCTTTAGCGTCTTCGCTTCTAAGGAGCACTCTGGCTGCACCTTCTCCAAGACATACCTGTTTGTCCTGTAGGCTAGTCCATGAGATACATAGTATTTTTCTCCAAAACCACAACTCAAAGGCATTAATTCTGCTTGTCATCCTTATTATTCATTGTCCAGGTCTCAGATGCATAGAAAATTATTGAGAAGACTATAGCCTATATCAGGTACATCTTAGTCCTGGCATCATTGCTTCTCAGTAATTTGGAGAAGTCCCTAGCTACAGACTTTCTCAATATGGTGTTTCTCCTGATCTCCTGACTGCTAATATGACAGGGTTGATCATGAATCCAAGTAAGATGAAGTCGTAGGCAGTTTCAATCTCTTCATCTGTCATGATGTTGCCAATCAGTTCAGTGGTGAGAATATTTGTCTTCTTCATGTTGAGAGACAATGCATATTGATGGCTGTAGTCTTTGATCTTCTGCAGCAAGTGCTTCAAATCCTCCTCACTTTCAGCAAACAATGCTATGTCATCTGCATAATGTAAGTTATTGATGAGTCTGCCACATCAGAATCTTCTTCATAGAGTCCCGCTTCTTGAATAATTTGCTCAGCATAAATTTTGAATAGACATGGAAAGAGGACATGACTCTGACACATTCCTTTCTTACTTTTAAACCATGTATTGTTCCCTTGCTCTGTTTGTAACTCCTTGATCTAGAGACAAGTTTCTCATGAGCACAATGAAGTATTCTGAGATTTCCATTCATGAGCACAATGAAGTATTCTGGGATTTCCATTCTTCTCAATGTTAGCCATAGTTTGTCGAATCACAGAATCAAATTCCTTTGCATAATCAATAAAACAGATAGACATTCTTCTGGTATTGCTAACTTTCAGCTAGGATCCATCTGACATCATGATATCCCTGGTGCCATGGCCTCCTCTAAATCCAGACTGAACATCTGGCTATTCTCTATCAATGTACCATTCTAGTCATTTTTAAACAATCCTCAGCAATATTTTGCTTACATATAATACTAGTGATATTGTTTTATAATTTCCACATTCTAATGATCACCTTTCTTAGGAATGGGAACAAATGTGGATCTTTTCCATTTAGCTGGCTAGGCAGCTGTCCTCCTAATTTCCCCACTTAGACTAATGAGCATGTTCAGGTGTCTTATTTTTTGCCAATGCCTTCACTGCAGTTTGAATTTTTCCTTCATTACTAATGACTCTTGATAACATGTTACTTCCTGAAAGATTTTACGACAGCCAAGACTTTTTGGTATAGTGATTCTGTGTACTACCTTTATCTCATTTGGATGCTTCCTGGATCACTCAGGATTTTACCTGTAACATTTCTCTATATGCAACTTGAAGACTGATTTTTTTTTTGTCAATTCTTTTTGTTTGACAAATGCTGAGCAAATTCTTCTCTTTTATTCTCCAATTCCAGTCCTCTGCACATTCCATTTTAATGCTTTGTTTTGTTCTTAAATTGCCCTTTAAAATCTTCTATTCAGCTTTTTTATTTCAGCATGTTTTCCCTTTGGTTTGGCTTCTTAACTCTTTGGTGCAATTTTCAGTCTCTTCTGATTTACAGTTTATTCGTTTTTTCCTCATCTGTATTTGTAATGGTATTTTACTCTCTTAATGAATAATATCCTTGATATCATCCCACAACTCATCTGGTGTTTGACCATTGGTATTCAATTAATCAAACCTATTCTTAAGATGTTTTGGTTGGGTTTATTTTGTTGTTGTTGTTTGTTAATTCAGGTATAATAGACTCAAGCTTATATTTTGGTTTTGTGGAGTTGTTTTACTTTTTTTCAACTTTAATTTGAAGCTGCACATTAGTAATTGGTGGCCTGTTCCACAGTGAGTACCGGGCCTGCTTTTGACTGCTGATTTTAAGCTTCTCCAATGAATCTTACTGTTTATATCTTTTACTACAGCATGTTTTCCCTTTGTTTTGGCTTCTTGATGCTCTAGTGCACTTTTTAGTCTCTTCTGACATCCATTTTATTTTTTTCTTTCTCCTCTGTTTTAGTAATGACCTTGAGCTTTCTTCATGGATAATATCCTTGATATCATCCCACAACTCCTCTGTTCTTCAATCTTTGGTGTTCAATGCCTCAAATCTATTCCTAAAATAATCTTAAAATTCAGATAGATTTCAGAAGATTGCAAAGGGCAGCTCAAGTGGACAAAGAAAAGTACAATAATAAAATGTGCAGAGAACTGGAATTAGAGAATAAAAAGGGAAAACTCACTCTGTGTTTCTCAATCTGAGAGAAAAGAAAAAAAAAAATCTCAAGTTTCAATATTGGAAGATATTATGGGCAATATACTGAATGAACCAGAAGCCATCAAAAGAAAATAGAATCATTGAACCAGAAGGAGCTGAATG
>NW_006399789.1:17603876-17605346 GCF_000299155.1 Elephantulus edwardii
AAGATGGCACAGAATAGGACAGGGTTCAGATCTGCTGTTCATTGGGTCACTAGGAGTCATATTCGATTCAGTGTCACCTAACAACAATAACAACAATGATTCTTTCTAAAGTTGTAGTCAATCTCATTCCTATGCAGTCTATCATATGAGTTCCACATGTAAAGTTGCCATTTGTATTTCTTATAAAAGGTATTTGTAATTAAATCTACAAAATTTGATTATTCTATTTTTTTTTATTTTTGTCTTCATTTCCTCCACAATATCCATACTTTCCTACTACCATTCTTCTTGTTGGCAACTTTTGAATTTCAGTCAACAGTTACCAATAATACATCTTGCTTGCATGTTTGCTCTATTTCAGACTGCAAAATTTTGTAAAAATATTAAATTTCTTCCTCTTTGGCTTTAGTTATCGGTCTGTAAATTTAACTAACAGTCTTATTAACAGGTCTTTCTTGTATATGTGTATGTGTATGGATGATAAAATTGCACTTCAAGGTAAAACTTGAAATCGTCTTTTTAACTATAAATACAGCACCACTATTCTTCTGTTTTTCACTTCCAACAGAGTACACCCTGCAATTATCTTAGTTGACGTGGCCAAAGCCAGGGCATCTTATCTCACTGATTTCTAGAATGTTGCTCTTCAGATGTGCCATTTCCGTTTTCACAAGTTCTAATTTCACAACATGCATACTTTGTGCATTCTATATTCCAAATATTAAAGATTGTTGGATATCTGCAGCTTTTTCTTTCCATTTTTATTAACTTCCAGTCACTCTTTACTTCTAATACCATAACTATCCATATTCTGCTTTTGTTTATAGAGGTTTTAGAGGTGTGCTATTTAAGAAGTGGATGACTAATTCTGCTTCTTGTTGTCATGTTCTATTGACTCAATTACAATTCACTGAGACCCTCTGAACAATGGCTCTGAACTCTGCCCACTCTTGAGGCAATCTCACTGTGTTTGACACATCTGTCCCCGTTGTCAGTTACTGTGTCAATTCATCTCATTCTGGGTCATTGTCTCCTGCACTGACCCTCCACCCTTCCAAGGATTATGCTTTTCTCCAAGGACTGGTCCCTCCTGGCAACATATGCAAAGTATGTGAGATAAAACTTCACAATCTTTGCCTTCAAGGAGCAACCTGGTTTTGGCAATTTCTGGTATATTCAATCCTCTTCTCCAGAATCACAACTCAAAGGCATTGTCCACTTCTCAGATAGATAGCAGGTTATTGAGAAGATCATGGCTTGGATCAGGAACACTTAAGTAGACTCTAGATTTACATTGTTGCTTCTTAGCACTCTGGAGAGGTAGGTTACTGGCAGCAGAATTTCACAAAGCAACTCATCTTTTTATTTCCTGAATGCTGGTGCCAAGATTGTTGATTATGGACTTGAGCAAGATGACATTATTAACAACTTCAATTTCTTCCCCATCTATCATGCTGCTGCTGATTGGCC
>NW_006399789.1:17609105-17617786 GCF_000299155.1 Elephantulus edwardii
TAGGCTACCAGAGCTCATTGAACAGAATACAGACTGGCAAAAGAACAGACATATTTTTGTTACAAAAAGTGCAACCAGAATGGACTTGATGCAAGGATGGTGAGACTTTGTCTCATGTACTTTGGAAATGTTGTAGGTGGGGCTGGTCTCTGGAAAAGAACATCGGGTTTGGAAAAGCAGAGCATCAGAGGAGAAGACCCTCACAGAGATGGATTGGCACAATAACTACAACTATGGGGTTAGGCATAGCAGAGATTTTGAGGATGGCACAGACCTGGGCAAAGTTTTGACCAGTTGTGTGTAGGGTCACTATGATTCTGTCAACTAGACAACAGCTAACAACAATAACTAAATGTTTTATTGTTTAGAATTAATTTCTTATAGCGGGCTTTCAGAGGAAATTAATCACATGGGAGGGGATTACCCATCTTCTCCTTTGCACAACTTTCTTATAATTATTGTCTTTATTTTCCCCAACTGTCTCACTCACTTTCATTTAAAATGATTAATGTTTGATAAAATTGTACCATTACTTTTCAGTTTTACTTTCTTTTTCAGAAATTAAACATTTTAGAAATCTGTTTTAAATTATTGATTGATTTATTTTTAGATGTATCTAGGTTATTTTCATGTGTGTGTCTCTTCTACAGGTTACTGATTCATTTGGAAATTTTCAGAATGTACTTGGTTATTTTTGAACCACTTCACATACCTGTAAGTAACTTAAAACTGTTTAAGTGCTTTATGCTGTAATTGTCATACATTATTACCTACACAATATGGTATAATTTTTCCTTAAAACACTCGTCGCTCTCTCCTCTTGACATTGAGTAAGAATTGACTCACAGCTGACTTTCCAGAAGATGTAAACTGGACAGGAGGGGATTGCCCATTTTTCTTCTGAAGAGCACATACTGCATTCGGACCACCTGCCTTTGGGTTGTCAGAACAACTCTTTTTCTAGGCTAGTAGAGCTCCTAAAGCACTTATATAAATTGTAATTAAATGAAGAAAACCATAGCGTGTTTTCCATTTGTTCACTTATTTATCATTTCTGGTTTTCTTCCTTCCTTTCTCAAACCCAGATTCCCATCTGGTATTGTTTCTTTGCTGCCTGAAGACTTTAGCATTTCTTGTTTGCAGGTCTGTTGGCAATAAAAATTCCCAGCTTTCATTTATTATGGTATTTTTATTTGATATTGAATTCTGAGTGTACATGATTATTTTCTTTCATTTTCAAAAAAGAAATTTAAAATTGTTACAATGTTGTCCAGACTCTAGGAAATGTGTCATTGTTTCCAGCCTAATTTTAGTAGTTTGAAAAGGAGCCCTGGTGGTCCAGCAGTAAAGCAGCTGTGCCGCCAACCTAAAGGCAGCTCAAATCAGAGGAGCAATCTTCTCTGTATATTTTGTTGTTGTAGTAGTTGTGTATGCTGTCCAGGTAGATTTTTCAAAGCATTAAACCACATGTGTGTGGAGATTGCCTGTCTTTCTCCCTTGGAGCAGCAGATGGATCCAAAACATAGACCTTTATGTTGACAGTGCAATTCATTATCACTAAGCCATCAGAGCTCTTTCCTGTGTTTTATAGTCTCTGAAAACTCGCTACAAGCGCGAGTCGGTTTTGACTTGATGGCACATGACAATAATGCTAACAGTGGTTTGATTCTGATATACTGAGGTGAAGTGCTTCTTGTTCTTATCCATTTTGAAGTCCTCCCAGTTTCTAGAATTTATATATTTATGTTTTTCCCACAATTTAGTAACATTTATTGAAAGTTTATGTTTACCATATTCCTTCTTACTGCTTTAAGCTTGCTTAAAGGGATCTGTAGTCATGATCTCCTTTCCTCTTTATCTCTAGTTCCTGTACATTCATTGGAGTTCTTGTATCATGGTTCCATTCTAAGGCCTGACTGAGCCAGTTGAAAGGACCATCTTCAGAAATCCAATGAAAGGCTTTTGAAAACAGCCTGACCATTCAGAGTTGACATGATGAGAATGAAAGTGTACTGAGCTTTTTATTTAAAGGGAAAGCCAAAGGTTGAAATGATCAAATGGATTATTTCTTAGGATCAACATGAAGAAAACAAAGATTCTCATCACTGGGCTAACTGACAGCATCGAGTTGGATAGTGAAGAGATTGAGATTGTAAACAGCTTTAGTTTGCTTGGTCCCACAATCAACACTCTTGGCACCAGCAGCCAGGAATTGGATAGCACTGGGAAAGTCTGCTGTCAGAGACCTCTCCAAAGTGCTGAAGAACAATGATGTCAGTCTGAAGACTAAGGTGTGCCTGATACAGGTCATAGTCTTTGCAATTACTTTCTATGCATCAGAGAGCTGGACAATGACTAGGGAGGATAGAAGGAGAATTGATGCCTTTGAGCTGTGGTGTTGGAGAAGAGTATTGAATATACCATACACTGCTAAGAGTATGAACAGGTTCATCCTGGAGAGGGTTAAACCAGGCTGCTCCTTGAAGGCAAGGATTGTGAAGCTTCATCTGACATACTATAGACAAGTTGCAAGAAGGGCCCAGTCCTTAGAGAGTGACATCATGCTTGGGAGGGTGGATGGACAGTGCAAGAGAGGAAGACCCGGGTAGGTGTGTCAGAGACAATAAAATTGGCACAGGATAGAGCACAGTTTAGGACTGTTGTACATAGGGTCACTATGAGTTGCAGTTACTTGACAGCACATGACAAAAACAAGAACAACGAAAACAACAACAAAAACAACAACATACCTACAGAGTTTTGAATAGAATCAATCACAATGGCAAGATGGAATAAAATGTGAGGAATGTCTCTCAAAAGTCAGTTTAAATGACTGAACAAGTAGTGTGCACTGAATGCCCATTCTTTTCTTGGTGGGAGAAGGATGGCAATCTCCTCCCCAGTGATTAACTGCCTCTGAAAACCCACTGGAGGGTCAGCTATGGGTCAACTCCGACTCTACGGTGCACAGCAACTCTTTTGAGGGCGTGTGGTTGAGTATTTGGTTAAAAAGGAAGAATGTAGATATATAAATCATCTGTCGTCAACTGGTTAAAACCAATCCTCAGGCTTGGTGTGAGTTCCCATGAATGTGAAATGGCTTGGATCATCTTTCCGGAGGAAGTAAGGATCCAGAATGCCCTACACTTATCCGTCAGGTTCCCTTCCCTTAGCGAAGGCGGTGGTTCAGGAAGAAGAATGGTTTAAGTGGAATCCAGGCTGGTGGCACGTAGGAGGCAGATAGAAAATTAAGTGAATATGCATTGAATATAGAAACTAGAGCAGCAGACTGTGGAGGCCAGTAGTTCGGAAAAGTGTAAAGAATTTAATAAACAGGCCTTCAACTTATGTAGTCAGAGCAGGCAGGGATATTTGATTGTTTTGGCACAAAATCCTGGAAATCATGCTGTTAGTGTGGTCAGCTTAGTTATTAACTGCAGTTCATAGTGAAGAAATGTGCAACAATTCAAAACCTTTGGAATCAGGAAAGTTTATTAGTTAAGCATCTATTTTATTTAACGTTCCTGTAAGTTTTCAAGCCTTTATTTTATCTTAATTAGTAAAAAAAAATTATGTACTTTATAATTTCCACCGAACAAAACATACATGAATTGAAAAGACAATCTGGAAGAAAATAATGGGAGCATGAAAATATTTTATGGATTACAAATGGCTATTTTTATAATAAGTAGAATTAGAATAATTTCATATGCCTATTCAATTTCTTTCTATAAGAATATCCTTTGCTGTTCTAATAGCAATAATAAATAAGTTATAGTTTCTAGACACTTTCAGATATTTTTTAGTTTGTCTCTGGTACAAGACATAGAAGCTCTGTGTAGCTTAGGGACACTGACCCAGGGATCCAAGGCAAGAAAGATGATGGAATTGAACTTAGACTTTACCTACTGGAAAAGGTTTATTGAGAAGATTTTAATATTTCTTTTCTTTTGTTATCAAGAGTGTCACACTGAGTGTAGTGGTGGTTGGCTACTGCCTCCTGAGATTACCCATTAGTTTTAGGCAGGATTGTATCACCTCAAAGCTCTCTCGGGACATAATCCTCCTGTTAGTGTTGGCTTCTCCATTAATTCATTGTTTAGTTTTGTTTTATTTACACCATTGAGAAGCAGGAAGTACAATGAGTTATATGTCATAGTTTACACAGCTTATTTAATTCCACATGTTTTTGTTTAGGCACTTTGGGAACAGATATTACCATATTTGTTACCCTGGAACACAGAGCCATTATGAAATGATGCTGAAGTGACACATTCTGATGTATATATGTGGAAGAGATTTTGCAACATGGCTAATGTATATTTATCTACACTTCCCAACACTATGCATGGTGCCATCCTGTTCATTAGGAATAAAGTAACTGCTTGATGAATAACTTTTCCCCCTTTTCAAAACCTAGCATCAGAAAAGACTCTAAAACTCATTAATCTTAAGATATTAATAATTAATAACAGTTTGAATATGACTTCTGTAAAGGATTTTTTTTCACATTAATAAGAACCATAGCTTTAAGATGAAAGGGAGGAAGATTTACAAAATAAATTAGGGGGGAAAGATAGATAAATGGCTATAAAATACATAAATCTAAAGTCTATGATTTGAAAATAAACAAAACAAAAATAGAGAAAAAATTAGCTAGTTCAATCAAAATAAAAATGTGGATAATGTGCCAATTAGGAATGAAAATGAAAAAGTACACAGATGTAGACTGATTTTAAATCACTGCAAGAGGTTACTTTGTTAATGAAAAAATTTTAAAACATCTTTGAGCTGTATCAACTTTTAGGAAATTACCAAAATGAAAAATGGAAGAGGTACAAGATGTAAACCAAAATAGAGACTATGCAAAGTCAAAGCATCCTTACTTCAAACCCTAAAGTACATAAAAGGTCAAGTCAAGATAGTCCATTGCTGTATTTTCTGAGAGTTTGAAGGAGAGAGAATGCCAATAATAATTAAAATGTTCCAGACGATGGACAAACAGATAGAATAAATATCAACATTCTTTTTTTAGGAACAAGAAAAGCTGAGCTGCAATCCCAAGGCACATGGTTCAAATCCACCAGCTGCTCCATGTAAGAAGGATAGGCAATCCCCTCACATGCAATTTACTGCCTCTGAAAACCCACTGGAGACTCAGCTATGGGTCAGTTCTTACTTAATAGCCCACAAGAAGAAGAACAAGAATAATTTCACAAATAAAATTAGAAAAACATGGAAAACCAAAGCAAATATATTTCATTTGTAACAATTGATTTTTAAGTATTCTAATAATTATTAAGAGAAATGGATCATAGATCTTGACTATAAGCAGGAGTGACATCCACTTCCTATACAGCATGCCTCCGGAAGCTCTATGCACTTTGATAAATGTCAATAGTTGTAAAGGGGCTTCAGGCCTTTTGTTCATAGGGTCACTAGGAGTCTTGCTAGACAATATACAATAACAACAGAGAAAGATAATATCAGAAGGCAAGGCATTTCAATTTTAGAATATCTAATAATATAAGACATATAAGAAAAGTATAAGGAATGTGCAAAAAGCTAGAGTTAGAAAGTCAGAAGAAAACATATTTGCATTTCTTAACCTGGAATAATTGAAGAATAAATTGAAGTTCCAAGTTGAAGTATTGAAAGATTATTTGGGAAAAATACTAAATTATGTAGGAAGCATCAAAAGAAGATAAAAGGAATACATACTGTACCAAAGAGAACTGGTTTATATGGAACCATTTCAGAAAGCAGCATATGATTTTTTTTTTAAAAAAAGAATCAATAATAATGAAGCAAAGAGTTCAAGTTGCACTAAAGGCATTTTGGTAAAAAAAAAAAAAAACAAGACCCCAGCAATCAATGAAATGCCTATTGAAATATTTTGACAAATAAAAGCAGTCTTGGAAGTGTTCACCAGTCTGTGCCAAGAAATTAGGAAGACAATTACCTGTCCAACTGACTGGAAGAAAACCATATTTGTTCCTATTGCCCCCCCCAAAAGTGATCCAACTGATTGTGGTGATTATTTGCATTAATATTGTATAAAAGAAGGATCTTGCTGAAAATTATTCCAAGATGGCTAAAACAGAACATTTACGTGGAACTACCAGAAATTCAAGCTGGATTCAAAAGAGTTTGTAGCACAAGGGAGATCATTGTTGATATCTGATGGATCTTGGCTAAAAAGTAGAAAATATCAGAAAGATCTTTACTTGTCTTTTGTTGATTATGAAAAGACATTTGGCTGTATAAATAATAAAAATAATTCTGACTAACATTCAGAAGAATAGGAATCCAGAACTCTTAATTGTGCTTATGCAAAACCTGTACCTAGACCAAGAAACAGTTGTCCAAACAGGGAACATACTGCATTTTAAAATCAGAAAAGGCATATATGCCAAGGTTGTATCCTTTTTCCACACCTTTTTAATCTCTATGTTGAGGAAAACATTTGAGAATCTGAACAGATAAAGAATGTGGCATCAGAATTGGAGGAAGTTTTATCAACAACCTATGTTACTTAGATGACAAATGTTACTTGCAAAAAGTGATGAAGACTTGAAGCACTTAGTACAGGAGATCAAAGACTACAGTTTATTATGAGTTATGTCAATAAAACGGAAGTCCTGACCACTGGACTAGTAGGCAACACCGTGATAGATTGAGAAAAAATTGAAATGTAAAGGATTTAATTTTACTTGGATCTGCAATCAACACTCATGGTAGCAGCAGTTAATAAATTAAACTTGTTGCACTGTGAAAATATGCTGTCAAGGACCACTCCACTTAGAGATTGGGTTGTTAATCTTTTCTTTTTTTAAAAAAAATACTGGTTTACTTACAAAATTTATAAATTTCACATAAACTGTTTCTCACACTGGATCTTTCCCTTTTCCTTTACCCACCCCACCCTACACTCATCAAATTGTGTGATAACCGAATGATTAAGCCCCACCTCCTGTCCTAGGATCCTTGTACTCATTTTACAATAATGGTCTTATACAGTATTTGTCTTTATGAGACTGAGTTAGTTCACTTAGCATAATGTTCTCCAGTCCCTCCCAAGCTATGTAGAAATTTACAAAATCATTACTTCTGCGTGCTACATAGTATTCCACTGTGTGAATGCACCATAATTTCTCAATTCATTTCATTGTGGTTGGGCATGTGGGGGGTTTACATGTTCTTAGTATGGTAAGTAACACTGCTATGATATTGATGTACAAGTCTCTGTGCCTCAGTTCTCATTTTTTTCCAGGGTATATCCCAAGCTGTGGAATAGCTGGATCTTGTGGAATTTCTATGTTCAGCTTTTTGAGGAAAATACCAAATTGCCTTCCAGAGTGGTTGTACCATTTTACAATCCCACCAACAATTTTGAGTTCCAATTTTGCTACATCCTCTCCAAAATTTATTACTTGCTGCCCTGCTAAACTTGATTTGCATCTTTCTTACTGCCAGTGCCTTGAAGTGTTAGTGTTCTATACATTTTAGATATGAGTCCCTTATCAGATATGTCTTTGTCAAATATATTTCCCAGTCTATAGGTTTTCTTTTGGCACTGCTGGAGAATTTTTTAGATGCACACAAGGATTTTATTTTGAGAAGGTCTCATACTTCTATTTTATGTTCTCTTGGTTGTCTTTTTTTATTATGCTTGAAAGTCTATTCATGCCATAGATTTGAGAGTCTAGATTTATTCCTATTTTTTCTCTGATTTTTATAGTTTGTTGTTGTACTTCTAGGTTTCTGATTCACCTTGAGGGTTTTGTGTGTGTGTGTACAGTGTGAGGTGTGGATCTTGTTTCAGTTTTCTGAAGATGGACATTTAATTTTGTCAGTATCACTTGTTTAAAAGACTGTAATTTCTCCACTTAATTGATTTTATCTCTTTGTCAAAGATCAGTTGACCAAACATAGATGGGTTGATTCTTGATCCCATTCCATTGGTCTATGTTTATTGCTGTACCAGTACCATGATTTACTGATTACTATGATTGTATAGTAGGGAGCTCTGGTAGCTTAGTGCTAAGACGCTGTGCTGAAATCCTAAATGCATAAGGTTAGAATCCACGAGCTCCTCTGTGGAAGAAAGATGGGCATTTTCCTCCTGTGTGATTTACTGCCTATTTAAACCTGCTAGAGAGTCAGCTATTGGTTGATTCTGACTCAATGGCACACAATAACAATTTGGCTGTACAGTAGATTTTGAGAATAGGGAGTGTGATGCCTCTTTGTTTTCTTCTCTTTTTTTAATCTTTTTAAAATTACTCATTTATTTACAAAGTTTGTATACATTGTTTTTCACACCAGATCTTTCCATTTCTTTCATCACCACTCCCTCCATCCATCAAATTGTGCAACTTATGATTAACCATCTCCATCCCTCGCCCCTCCTCAGGCCTCTGCTCCTCCCCACCTCCCCCTTGAATCCTCATACTCATTCTACAATGTTGTTGTTGTTGTTGTTATGTGCCGTCGAGTCACTTGCAACTCACAGCGACC
Source organism: Elephantulus edwardii (assembly GCF_000299155.1). NCBI lineage: Eukaryota > Metazoa > Chordata > Mammalia > Macroscelidea > Macroscelididae > Elephantulus > Elephantulus edwardii. Next base: position 17,617,626 of record NW_006399789.1, read on the forward strand.
CTATGTACAACAGCCCTAAATTCCACTCTGTCCTGTGCCAATCACACCATCTCAGATACACCCATCCCGAATATCCCAGTCATTGAATCAATCCACCTCCTAGAAGGTCTTCCTCTCCTGTGCCGTCCCTCCACCCTACCAAGCATGATGTCCCTCTCCAA
>NW_006399789.1:17618341-17621884 GCF_000299155.1 Elephantulus edwardii
TTATGCTGAGTAAGCTAACTCAGTCCCATAAGGACAGATACTGTATTAAACTTTCATCTTCTTTTGATGCTTCTGGCATAATTCAATGTTTTGACTGTGAAATTCTTCAATAAACATAGATAATAATTCTTCAATTGTAGTTATACTAGTTTGGAAAATGCTGAACATATTCTCCTCACTTTCCCATTATTTTTTGCTGAGGAATAGTCTTTCAAATAGAAAAAGTGTGGTTTAAAATCACAAAAAGTGTAGTCCTGTATCTTTCATATAATCATTGTTGTTTGAGTTCTTTGTGGAAGTCAATCTGTCAATCTATCCCACCAAGATTCTGGTTCTTTTTTGCTGACCCTTTACCATGTATGATGTCCATTTTTATAAAACTTTCAAAGTAAGTGATATCAAGTAACCTTCTTTCTAAACAACAACCTAGATTTCAGAACAGATATGTTCACTCAGGATATATTCAAAATCTTCACCAACACTATAATTCAAAAGCATGACTTCTTCAGTATTTCTCATTCATTATCAAGTTCCAAAATACATATGACTAATTAACTCTTGAAGTTTCGTCTGACATATTTTGGGAATGTTTCAAGGAGGGACTGATCCTTGGAGAGGGACATCATGTCTGGGAGAGTGGAGGGATGGCGCAGGAGAGGAAGACCCTCAATGAGATGGATCGATTCTGTGAGTGGAGTAGTGGGAATGAATGTGTTTGAGACAGTGAGGTTGGCACAGGATAGAATGGCGTTTAGGGCTCTTGTACATAGGGTCACTATGAGTCGCAAATGACTCGATGGCACACAACAACAACAACAACAACAGTTGAGTTGAAATTGAATCCTAGCTAACCCTTCAACAGGTATTCTGAGGCTGTAAATTGCATGGCGGGCAGGAGAGACTGCACATATTTCTTCTGAAGAGTCAGCACAAGTTCCTACAGATTAGGCCACCAGAGCTCTGCTAATACATCAAGCAATTGACAATATCATGAGTTAAGTCAAGCAAACCTTAATCCTCAAAGCAGTATTTCTGGTTTTCAACACTTTAAAAATATTTGGGGTGGGGGTTTCAAAGCGGATTTTCCTGATGAAATGTGTCATTTGATTTCTTGGCTGTTCTCTTTGGTCATTGAGTCTGGAGCCAAATAAAATTAAATCCCTGACAACCCTAGTCTTTTTCCATTTATCATAACATTACTTATTAGTCTACTTGTGGAATTTTTCTTTCCTTATGCAGCAGTATAATCTATATCAAATCTATAATCTTCATCCTAACTAATATGTGCTTCAAGGCCTCCTTGATTGTCATTTTCATATTGAAAGTTGTTAATGAGTCTTCATTCAATCCTGGTGCCATGCTCGTCTTCATATAGTCTAATTTATCAGATTATTTGTTCATTATTCCAATTGAATAACTGTAGTTAAATGATACAACCTAATATTTTTTTTTTCTTTTTTCAGTAGTGTTTTGTTTGTTCAGAGTCTCTTTCCTTTCCAGATAAAGATGGAAACTGCATTTTCCATCTCCTAAAAGCATGGTGATGATATTTGTATTGGAATTGCATTTAACTTGTAGATGATTGCTTTTGATAGAATTATCATTTTCACAGTATTAAGTCTTCTTATCCATGAACATGGTATATTTTTCCCATTTATCCAGGTTTCTTTTTAAAAAATTTTATATATTTCCTTACAAAGTTTACATACATTGTGTTTTGCCCTATTCTTCATTCATATTGTGTTTCATACAATCATTCCCATGCATTATTTTTTAAAAAATTAATCACCTTTGGACCTTGCCCATCATTACCCTATCTTTTCACACAGATCCTTCCCATTTCCTTCCCCCTCTCTCCACCCATCTAACTGTTCAGTCTTGTGGTTTCACCCCTATGCATCCTCACCCCACAGCCCCTACCACTTTCTCCTGTGAGTTCTTTAACGTTTTACTAGTTGTACTTTTATTTTTATAATAATGGTCTATGTAGTATTTGTCCTTATGAAACTGAGTTAGTTCACTCATCATAATGCTTTTACCCATGTTTCTTTTTTGTAGTGTTTTGTAATTTTCTTTATATAGGTCTCTTGTGTCTCTAGTAAAATTTGCTTCTAAGTATTTAATATTCTGGTTAGCTATTGTAATTGGCATTATTTTTCTCATTATTTTCTTTGTTCTCTTTGCTACTGTAAAAACATATGACTTATTTTTGTATGTTGATTTTATATTCTTTTCTTTGGCTCATTTGTTCTACTATGCCCAAAGGTTTTCTTGCTGAGTCATTTATCATATCATATGTGCATAAGGACAGTTTTACTTCCTCTTTGGCTATTTGGATGCCTCTTACTTCCTTCTCTTGCTTTATTGCTCTGGCTAGGACTTTCAATACAGTTTTGGATGGAAGTGGTATCAGACAGTGGGCAACCTTGCCTGAGCCCTGTACTCAAAGGGGAATGCTTTTAATCTTTCTCCATTGAGGATGAGGTTGGCTATTGTTTTAGTATAGACTCTTAGTTATGTTGAGGAACTTCACTTCTACTCCTATTTTGTTAAGTTGGTCTTAGCAGGAAAGAGTGTTTGATTTTGTCAAAAGCCTTTTCTGCATCTAATTCAATGATCATGTGGTCTTACTCTTTGTTTTATGGATGTGATGTATTACTTTTATTGTTTTCTTTGTGTTGAAACATCCTTACATGCCTGTTATCAATCTCACTTGGTTATAATGCTGTGTTTTAAATATGTTGTGGCATTATATTGGCTAGGATTTCATTAAGGATTGTTGTGTCAAACTAATCACAAAAAAAGGGGAAAAGATTCTTGACCAAATAAGATACTCAGATGACCAAGCACCAAATAAATGCTCAAAAATTATAGTTATGAGAGAAATACAAATTAAATCAACAATGAGGTATCACCTCACCACTGCAAGACAGCAAATAACAAATATTGGCAAAGATGTAGACAGACTAGAACTCTCATACACTGTTGGTAGGAATGTAAAATGGACAACTACTATGGAAACCAGTCTAATGGTTCCTTTAAAAGTTTTAAATAGAGACGGGGCTCCGCCACCAGACAGACCGGGAAGAGACCCGGAAAGAGCAACAGCCAGCCACCCACTGCGGAACTCCAGAGGAGTGAAGACCTTGAGACCCCAGAGGAGAGAAGACTACCCACCACTGTGTGACCCCTCTGCAGCCCACACCTGTATGACCCCCAACACACAGGGTGCTGCTGCATAAACCCCCAGCAGCGCCCAAGCCTCGCCCCCACCTCTTTGTGATAGTGTCCAAGCACTGCGCTCCTTACTCCCCTAGTCCCTGGCTTTCCTCTCCTTCCCCCGCCCCCCTTGCAGCTCCACAACCACAGCCCTGTGACCTCAGAGCACCACCAGATCCAGCCATCACCTAGAGCTATTAGCCAAGCTGTTGTGGAACTAACCTGACAGGAGAAAGGCTGAAACACTTCCATGATACATCTTCAAGGATATAAACATGTACGGCTAAGCACAATTGATAACAGTGCATCTAAATTCCAAAATCA
>NW_006399789.1:17623475-17630429 GCF_000299155.1 Elephantulus edwardii
AAAAAAAGTTTTAAATAGAAATATCATTCAATCCAGCTATCTCATTACGGAGAATATATCCTAAAGAAATCAGACCTGTGACACAAACAGCCGTATGCACTCCCATGTTTATTGCAGCATTATTCCTAATAGCAAAAAGATATAAGTAGTCCAAGTGGCCATTAGCAAATGAAGTGATAGAGAAACTATAGTACAATCACACAATGGAGTTTATACAACTATGAAAAACAATGAGCATGTGAAACACTATACAAATTGGATAAATCTGGAAGACAGTATGCTGAAATAACTCAGCCACAAATAAATAAGTCCTATGTAAGACCACTGTCATAAAAATAGGATGGTTGAATGGGAGCAGGAGTGTAGGAAACAAACGGATAGATAATTCCTGTACTAAAACAGGTGAAGGGAAATTCAACTGAAATGAACAATCAGATATTAGGTGTATTGTGTATTGTAATTAACAATCCATAACAGGATACACACTAAAATTTAAACAGGGCAAGGAAGAAGGAAAAAAAAAGGAGAGGAAACAAACCAACAGAGAGGAAAGTGAAGGCATACAATGAGGGTTTGCTTTATTTAATATTTTAAAAGTTAATTGCAATAATCGATGATAATTAATGTAAATGAATGATTTCTGAAAAAAAACTAATGTGATTTGTAAACTTTCACCTTTTGAAACAAAGCACCTCTCCAAGTGCTAAAGATCAATGGTGTCAGTTTATGCATATGGCTCAAGTCTTTTTGATGACTTCCTATGCATCAGAAAGTCAGATAATGATTAAGGATGATATTAGAATAATTGATGCCTTTAATTGTGAATTGGAGAAGAGAATTGAATATCCTACAGACTGACAAAGGAACAAACAAGTCTGTCTTGGATGAAGTGCAAACGCGGTGCTCTTTAAAGGCAATGATGGTGAAATAAATTTCTAAATAAATTTTAAGTAAATCAGATATTAATACAATAATAATGTCAGGATCATCAGTAAGGCTAATCCTTCCCTGTTCCTTCTTCTGGAGAACAGAGATAACATGATCATTTGAATTCACATGATATGTGATTATTTTCTCTGTGTAAGCAAGACTTGCAACATCCTGTTCACTCCTGTCTGATTTCTTGATGATCACAGGTAAGAAAAAAGGAGAAAAAAAATATAAGGAGATAGAACAAAACAGAAGGGTTTTTTAAAGTAAACTCAGAAAAAAATTTTGAAGCTACATTTTTTAAATCATATAAAAAATTCATTATAAAAAATTTCTTACCCAAAGTTCAAAGATAAATACAAGTTGAAGGAAAATTTTGTGTCACATTATAGACTGAAAATGCATGGAGTCATATATGGAAAGTTGCTATAAATGAATAAAAAAGATACCTAACCCAATAGGAAAAAGAATATAAAGAACATGAATTAAAAAGGAACTACTTGTAATACTTGAGTATTTGAAAAGATATTCAACAGTGATATTTTGTCAGTGAAAACAAAAGTGACTTGGATTTCACCGTATTTCCCTTTTATCTATCAAAGATCAGTTACTATATTCTTCGGCAAGGATGTAGATTAACTGGCACCTTCATATACTGTTGATGTGTGTTCTCTGTGGAGGTTAATTAGAATCTTTTATAATAATAATAATAATAATTTTAAAAACACCCACCTGTGCCTGGTGTTTGGCACATCAATTTTATTCCTAGTGATATATTTTTAAGGTATACTTGCTCAAGTGGGCAAAAACATGTGTATATAATTTTTCAGAAGCAGTTTATTAACAAAAGCTGAATAGTCCAAAAGATATTCAACAAAATGATATTCAACAAAGATGGACTCTTCAGTTATGATGTTGTTGTTGTTGTTGTTTGCCTTCTATTCAAGCATGATTTATAGTGACCCTTTGAACAAAAGGACTGAAGCCCCTCTATAACTATTGACATTTTTCAAAGTTCATAGAGTTTTCAGAGGCATGTTGTTTAGGAAGTGGATGCCACTCCTGCTTCCAAACATGTCTTAAACTGGGAGATCCACCGAACATTGTCCACTCTGGGTAACTCTTATGGCATTTAACACCCCAATGGCACAAGGTTCAGCATCACAGCAACGTCAGGTTACCTCAGTACAGCATATTGACAGAAGAAGCATGTAGAAGAATGTTCCTCCAAACTATAATAACAACCAATTTTAAATACAATGGCCCTCTCCAAGGTCTTGTTGACTCTAAGCAAGAGGCTTAAATAAAAAAAAAAAATCCAACCAAAAAAACCCCCAATATAGTATGTTGTTATTGTTGTTGTTATGTGCTGTTGAGTTACCTGCAACGTAAAGTGACCCTATGTAAAAAAGCTCTGAACCTTTCCCTGTCCTAAGCCAGTCTCAATAATTCCAACACACCAAACCCCATTGCCCCAAATACTGAATCAGTCCATTTCATTCAGGGTCTTCCTCTCCTATGCTGTCCCTCCACCCTTCTGAGCATGATGTCATTCTCCAAGGATTAATCTCTCCACTAACTATATTTATATATAGTTATGATATATACATAATGTATATAATTATTCACAAGTGGATATTTTAGAAGAATGAGACAATCCTAAGTCTTATAATAAAATGATCTCCAAAATATATTACTACAATTTGTGTCCCAAAAATATTTATTCATATATACAAATACATTAACATATACACTTGCATATTCATAAAATATCACCCAAAGCCCACAAAAGAAACTGGAATCACTGGGGCTTGGAGTGGGAGTGAGAGTTATTATTGCTTCTCATTTGTTATTAGGTATCTTTTGAATTTTGCATGATGTGTAAAATTTATTGTTAAAAAAATTAATGAATGAATGACCTAAATTAAACAGTGGATATTTAAAGATACTCAGGAATTGACTGAATTAATATTGGAGTGTAGAGTTTTTTCTCATTTTGTCCTTATAGCAAACCACGCAGGGTAACTGTCTACTTTTCTTTAAGTACTAAGAAGTTAGGAGCAGGAATTATGTTTCTATTGCTTATAGAAAAACAAATTGGGGGCAGTAACTAATTAGGAAAACATTTAGGAATTCCTAAAAATCTACACAGACTAGGTCATAAATTATGAACGCTTCACAGTAGAATACTTTTGTCAGAGCACTTAAATGAGCTCATGCAGAATCTGTAAGAATACCAAGTATCAGTCATTCAAACAGAGCAAGGGTATGCTGGATAGATTAAAATCAGCTAAAGAGTCTTGAATGTACCCTGGACTGCCAAGAAAACAAATAGATTCATCCTGGAGAGGGTTAAACCAGTCTGCTCCTTGGAGGCAAGGATTCTGAGGCTTCGTCTGACATGCTTTGGACATGTTGCAAAGAGGGAGAGGTCCTTGGAGAGGGACATCATGCTTGGGAGGGTGGACGAACGGTGCAGAAGGGGAAGACCGTCTATGAGGTGGATTGATTCAGTGACTGGGGTAATCAGGATGGGTGTGTCAAAGGCAGTGAGATTGGCACAGGATAGGGCAGGGTTTAGGGCTGTTGTACATAGGATCGCTATGAGTTGCAAGCGACTCTACGGCACATAACAACAACAACAATGTGTATGCCATGATTGTATCCCTCCATATTTATTTAACCCGTATGCTGAGTGAAAAACCCAAGAAAATGGACCATATGAAGAAGACTGAGGCATCAGGATCAGAGGAAGACACGCTAACAACCTATGACATGGAAATGATTACATCTTCTGGCTGAAAATGAAGATGATTACTGTTGAAGAACAGACTGTAGCCTTCACGATGGATTACACCTCAACATAAAGTAAAAAAAATATTTAAACTGGATCAATAGGCAGCATCATGGTAAATGTAAAAAGAATTGGATTTGTCAAAGATTTCATTTTACTTGGTTCCACAATCAACATCTATGGAAGCAATGACCAAGAAATTAAAAAATAAATTGGGTGGAACAAATCTGCTACCAATGACCCCTTTAAATGTTAGAAAGCAAAGATGTCATTTTGAGAAGAAAAGTGTGCATGAAACAAAAAAAAAAAGATATGAAAGAATATTGAATAATTGATGTCTTTGAATTTTGATGTTGGCAAAAAATATTGAATGTACCATTCAATGCCAGAATATTATTTTTTTAAAGCAAATCTGTCTTAGAGCAAGTATAACCAGAATGGTGCTTAGAGAAGAGAATGGTGAGCCTCCATTTCATATATGCTGAGTATTTTATCAAGAGATGTCAATCACTGAATAAGGATGTCATGCCTGGTCAGTTAAAAATAAAAGAAAAAGTCTCTTAACAAGATGAATTAAAACAATAACAGCAACAACGGACTTAAGCACAGCAATAATCATGAAAACTATGCAGGTCGGGACAATATTTCATTCTGGTGTACATTGGGTTGCTATGAGTTGGAACCAACTTAATGGTATCTAGTAAAAACGCACATGCACTAGTAGTTGTCTGTATCTGTCATCATTCAGATGATAGAGAAGAATTGATGCCTTTGAGCTGTGGTATTGGAGTAGAGTATTGAATATACCATGGACTGCTAAGAGAGCAAACAGATTCTTCCTGGAGATGGTGAAACTAGGCTGCTCCTTGAAGGTAAAGATTCTGAAGCTTTGTCTGACATACTTTGGACAAGTTGCAAGGAGGGCCCAGTCTTTGGATAGGGATGTCATGCTTGGGAAGGTGGAGGGACAGTGCAGCAGAGGAAGACATTCGATGAGATGGATTGAATCAGTGACTGGGGTAATCGGGGTAGGCGTGTTGGAGACAAAGAATGTTGCATGGCCTCTGACACACCCATCCAGATTACCCCAGTCACTGAATCAATCCACCTCATAGAGGGTCTTCCCCTCCTGCACTGTCCCTCCACCTGACCAAGCATGATGTCCCTCTACAAGGACCTGTCTCTCCTTACAACATGTCCAAAGTACATCAGATGAAGCCCCAGAATCCTTGACTACAAGGAGTATTCTGGTTTAACCCTCTCCAGGGTGAATCTGTTTGTTTTCTTGGCAGTCCAAGGGTACACTCAATACTTTTCTCCAGCACCACAGCTCAAAGGCATCAATTCTCCTTCTATCTTCCCTAGGCATTGTCCAACTCTCTGATGCATAACAAGTGATTGCAAAGACCATGGCCTGTATCAGGCGCACCTTAGTCTCCAGAGAGACACCGTTGTTCTTGAGTACTTTAGAGAGGTCCCTAACAGCAGACTTTCCCATAGTGATATGTCTTTAGATTTCCTGGCTGCTGGTGCCGAGAGTATTGACCATGGAGCCAAGCAAACTGAAGCTGTGAACAATCTCAATCTCTTCACCATCCATCCTGATGCTACCAATTGGTCCAGTGGTGAGAATCTTTGTCTTCTTGACATTGAGTAACTTTAAAATAAACTTGATTCCAGGTTTTCTCAAGTCTTGGGTTATCTAAATTTGTACCATTGTGTTTCTAATTCCTACTTGAATTGCTTTCTATAGACTACTAGATTACATTTAGAAATCAATTAAGCCATTATATTTAGAGAGGAAAGTAGATAGCGAGAGGTCTAAAATTCATGCTATATGAGAAATGATTGAAAATACTGACTTTAAATCTGTATAGCTTCAGAGGAAAGAAAAAGGAAAGATCAATGAGTATAGTTACGGGAAAGTAAAATGTGACTCATAAAGGGAAGACATTTCCAGTGATGAGACCAATTTGAAAACTTGAAGGGTTCTTTCAGTGGGATTTGAACATTTCCTCTCTAGAAGTGCTCAATCAGTTCACATTATAGCAATAAATAGCCATACACTAGAAATATCATCTTTTCACAGAATAATGTCATGCTGTATCTGAGAACAAGACTCTAAAGTGAAGTCCACCCCGCTGTCCAAAATTCCTTATTCTATCATCTCATCTTCCAGGTCAAGGTATTTGAAAATTTAACAGTTTAATAATGAAGCAACTGTTCAGCTCTAGTTAATTTAATTTACTCCTTTGAACTGAAAGATACCCATACTATGCTATTATGAACATCATGTAAGTCCAAGGATGTGGTCAGCATTATTTTCCTTATTATGCTGTGACCCAGCTCTCTGACGTAACAGATTTAGAAGGCAGGACCTCATTTACCTGACATTATTTAGCAATAAAGAGCTTTTATTTATTCACATTTGAAATTTATATAACAGGTAACCTTTTTAGCTATTGCTTAACTACATTAAAAAAGGAGAATTGTTTCAGCTATCTGCATTTACAATTCAATCTTGCATCAAGACCTCTTTTCATTAATTTACAAGAAAACACAAATGAGTAATGTCTTCATATTATGCTACTAATACTCAATGTATTTTACCATTTTCCACGAAACAGGCTCCTCGATGTATTTTCTTTCTTCCTCTCCTTATCTTTTGGCTAATTACACCTCTTTCCTTGCAGATATATCATGTACTGGTCCCTAGCCCCAGCCTATTTAAATATTATCATTTTAGAAAAAAGTGGTTTATCTCCATCAAGGATAGCCCTTTCATGAATTGGCTAGTTATTGTGGGGCATTAACAACTTTAGATGGGCCAATCAGTTGTTTCTCTGAGAGACTGAGAAGCTGAGAAACTATTGCTAATTATCCAGAGAAGTTGAGGGTTCATATAGTGGAATCATAGTGGGAAAGGTAAAATAAAAAATAAAATAAAAAGAAATAAAATAACATAAATACATACATACAAGAAATTAAAGAGCGAAACAGAAAGTTTCAAAGGCAGCCCGGGACAACAAAGCAAATAGTATAATGAAATGTGCAGAGAGCTGGAGTCAGAAAATCAAAAGGGCTGAACTCACTTTCTTAAGCTGAAGGAGCTGAAAAACAAATTCAAGCCACGGGTGGCAATACTTAAGGATACTTTGGGTAGAATGTTAAATGATCCAGGAAGTATCAAGAGAAGATGGAAGGAATACACAGAATCACTGTATCAGAAG
>NW_006399789.1:17632436-17648326 GCF_000299155.1 Elephantulus edwardii
TAGGGAATGGCAAGGGACACACTGACAAAGGAGATTAATCAGAACTGGCTTTGACAAGCACTGTGGCAATTGGACAATTAAAACAGACATTCGGCGGGGTGGAGGGGAGGAAGAACCAACTGGGGATGAGGGTGGAGAAAACAGTGCAACAATGAATGAATGAAAACCCAAAATCTCTGTAAATCTTCATTAAAACGAATAACATTTAATAATAATTTTTAAAAAAAGGATAATTGCAGTAAAAAAAAAAAAAGAAGTGACTGGTCCTTGGAGAGGGACATCACGTTTGGCAGAGTGGAGGGGCAGCGCAGGAGAGAAAGACTTTCGATGAGATGGATCGATTCTGTGACTGGAGTGGTGGGAATAAGTACGTTTAAGATGGCTAGGTTGGCACAGAATAGAACAACGTTTAGAGTTCTTGTACATAATAGGGTCACTATGAGTCACAAGCGACTCGATGGCACATAACAACAACAACATACATACATAAATAAATGAACAAATTAAAGCCACATATACTTACAGGCTGGCCAAATCCCAGTAGGTATAGAAAAAGGATCAATAGGGCTTGGAACATGGACATGAGCAAAGAAGCCAGACAGCAAAGGCATGTGGAGGCAGGCATTGGAGCATTTGGAAAGTTTCATGTGGAGCAGTCTTGGCATGTGACATAATTTTGGTCCCCATTTCTGTTTTCTAAAAGGGACCCATCTTAATTATAATGTTCTTCCTGAATTCTCATGAAAGGCTCCTGTTTTGGAAATATCTTTGTTCTCTTTTGTTAGCTAGCTTAACTGATTTTTCCTTGCAAACTCAATGAATTGTAAAATCTTCTATATTCTCCATCCATCTAATTAACTGCACACCTACATGAAAAACAAAAACAAGACAAAAGACTTTTCCTGCTGAGTCCATTTTGATTTTAGAGAACAGAGTAGAACTATCCTTTAGGGTCTGAAAAGCTGCAAATTTTTATGGAAGTAGATTGTCCCATTTTTCTCATTGAGAAGTAGCTGCTGGATTTAAGCTGCTGATCTTTCAGCCTGTAGTAGAATGCTTAACCACTGTACCACCAGAGCTCTTTGCTGATTCCCACTACCAGGCTAAAGACTAATTCTGACTGACTGCTTTCTTGCTCAGAAATCTTTTATTTACGTCTAGCAAATTAACACAAAATGCTATAATTCAAAAGTGGTCTATTTTTGGAGTTTATTTTCTACAATTGATAAACCCACGAATACTTATGTTAAGTTTTGGGGGTTTGAGGATTTAGGCAATTGTCCAAGTACACTATTATAATTTAGTCCTTTTGGTATAGACTATTCATAATGTGGAATATGCATTCTCATTACTTTCTATGGTCTACAGAAGCTTCTCCCACTTTTTATGTATCAAGAGTACTGATAGACTTTATTTATTTCCAATGGAATAAGAATATCTGCTTACTTTTTGTGTAAGTAACTAGTCTTTAATAGGAGCAATGAAAATATTTAAGTAGTACTTGATTAGAAACATAATGAAACAAAATTATCTGCTTGGAAATTTAAGTGTTTATCTTTTGAAATCCTATCTATATTGACAGTATGTGCTAAATTTCATCTTTGAGATTTTCTAGATTCACAAAGTTAGCTCTGATTTCTTTGTCAATGATATTCTATACTTCCTCCTCTCTTATTACATCTACTTTATCCTGCCTTACATTACGATTATTTTCACATTTATTATAACCTTCCTCTTAGATGGTAACCCCTTCAAAGGCAGGCCTTGAGTCTTCTGCACATTGATGGCAGCTGGAATACTTAGCAGAGTTCTCTGTCCGTATTGTTATTGTTGTATATTCCACATAGTTAACTACAATTCACAGGGACCCTATGGAAATCAGATCAGAACGTTGCTCTATCCTGCATCATTTCCATGACATGCTTGAGTAAATTGTGAAAGTCACTGTGCCAATCCATATTGCTGACGGTCTTCCTCTCTTTCTTTCTTTGACACTCCACCTTTCACAGCATATGTTTTTCCAAGGGCTAGTCCCTCCTGACAACATGCCCAAGGTATGTGAGATAAAGTTTCACATCTTTGCCAAAGTTTCACATCCTTGCCTCTAAGGGGCAGCCTGGTTACTGTGCCTCTAAGACATCCTTGCTTGTTATTCTGGCAGTTCATGAGATGTGCAGGACTCTTCTCCAATACCACAGTTCAAGGGTATCAATTCTTCTTCAATCATTTTTTTAATAATAAAATTTTTTATATTAAAAAATTCTTCATTATTTTTATAATAATTTTTAAATTTTCATTATTATTTCCTTCAAGCATTCTTTTTATTTGTTCACTTTTCAGATGCATAGGAAATAATAGCAAAGGCGAGGGCTTGAATTGGGCATATCTTAGTCTTTAAACTGGCATCCTTGATCTTTAGCACTTTGCGTAGGTTCTTAACATTACATTTTTCCCAGTGAAACACTTCTTTTGACTTCTTGATTGCTGCTAGGATGGGTGTTGATTGTGAATCCAGGTAAAATGAAATAGTTGACAATTTCAACCTTTTCTCTTTCATGATGTTACTTATTGTCCCACTGGTGGGTTTTTTTGTTGCTTGATATTGGGATGTACTTCATAGCGAAGGTGTGGAGCTTCTTCAATAGTGTTTCAAGTCTTCTTCAGTTTCTGCAAGCAAAATTGTGTAATTTTCATACCACAAGCTGATGATGAGATTTCCTCCAATCCTGATGCCAGGATATAACCCAGAAGCACACCTCTTTTTAGTTTTTATACTGTGCAGTGTTCCCTTCTTCTGTTCAGACAAGTGCTTCTAGGTCTATGTATATATAGGTTTCACAAAAGCATAATTACATGTTCTGGGATTCTCATTCTTCTCAATGTTAGTCATTGCTTGTTATGATCCACAGAGTCGAATGTTTTGCATAGTCAATAAAACACAAGTAAGCATCTTTCTGATATTCTTTACTTTCAGTCAAGATCCATCTGACATCAGTGGCGATATTCCACATGCTTCTCCAGAATCCATGTTGGATTTCTGGAAGTTCCAGCCACTTTTGAACCATCTGCAACAAGATTTTACTTGTATGTGATTTTAATGATATTGTTCAAGAATTTTCACACTCTGTTAGATCACCTTTTGTGGCAATTGGAACAGATATGGTTCTTTTGCAGTCAGTTGATCAAATAGCAATCTTCCAAATATCTTGCAGTTTAGGAGTGTGTACATCCAGGGCTTTATCTGTTAAACAGGTCACTTGGTATTTCATAAATTCCTGGGCCCTTCTTTTTGCCAATACCTTTGATGTGGCTTGACTTTCTTCCTTCATAGACATTGGTTCTTGATCAAATGGTGCTCCCTGAAATGTTTCAATATTGACCGGTTCTTTCTGTGTATTCATTTTATCTTCTTTTGATGCTTCCTGCATCGTTCAAGATACGGCCCATAGACTCCTTCTGTATTGTAACTTGAGTCTGGAATTTGTTTTTCATTCTTTCAGCTTGAGAAATTTTATGCATGATCTTCCTATTTGGATTTCTAACCTCAGCTGTTTGTGTATTTCATTATAATACTTTACTCTGACTTCTGAACTGCCCTTTGAAATAATCTGTTCCATTTCTTAGGTCAACATTTTTCCCTTTGTTTTGACTTCATGTTCTAGTGAAAGCTTTATAGGTTCTTCTGATACATATTTTGAACTTTTCTTTCTTTCCTTTCTTTGCAATGTCTTTTCATATTTTTTTTAATATTTTACATTGGTTTGCATATAAAGTTCACATACATTGTGTTTCACACTATCTTTAATTCACATTGTGTTTCATACAATCATTCTCTTCCATTATGTATTATAAAATCAATCACCATTAAACCACGCCCATCATTACCTTGTCTTTACAGATCCCTGTTGGATCTTTCTTAGTCCTTTACTCCCTCTTCCTCCACTCACCAAGTTGTATGATCTTGATCTTATATTTTCCTTCCTGCCAACACTAACCCCTTCTCACCCTTGGAACCTATTCCCACTAACCTATTTCCACCCCTTCCACCCTTGGAATCACACACACTTTTTACTAGTTATCCTTTTGTCTTTACAATATTGGCCCTATGCAGTATTTGACCTTATGAAACTGAGTTCACTCAGCATAATGCCCTCTAATCAGGTTATGTAGTACTTGTTTAAATCATGCCTCCTGAGTACTGCATAGTATTCCATCATATGAATGTACCATAATTCCTCAGTCCATTTGGTGGTTGGACATTTAGGCTGTTGCTATGGTTTTGTGATTGTCTTTTCACTTTCTATTTATCTATCTATCATCTATCTATCTATCTATCTATCTATCTATCTATCTATCTATCTATCATCTATCTATCTATCACATATCTATTTTTGTGTGTGCATACGGTCAAATTGGAGCCGATGGTACAGGAGGAGATTGCTCCTCCTTCTCCAGTAGAGCATCTGGTAGGTTTGAACTATGTGCCTCTGGGATTGCAGTGTAGCCTCTTGCCACTAGGCCAACAGAGCTCCCTTCACTTTCTTTATGAATGATGTCCTTTCACAGATTATATGGTCTTTGATCATTAGTGTTCAATGTATCAAATTTATTCTTGAGCAGAGTTTTGTTGTGTTTTTTTTTTAATTCAATTGGGATAGACTCAAGGTTGTATTTTGGTTCTTGGGAACTTGTTTTCATTTTCTTCACCTTCAAGTTTCAAATTGAACTTGTATATAAATAACTGATGATCTGTTCCACAATAAGGTCTTGGCCTTGAGCTTCTCCACCGTTTCTTTCCATAGACTTAGTCAACCTGATTCCTGTGTGTAGTTCATCAAGTAAAATTTGTACGTACAGTTTCTGTGGTATTTGCAATGAGTAAAGTATTGGTTGTACAAAGTTCTGTCACTAGATCTCTAGCTTCATTTCTATTGACAAGACTCTATTGTTCAGCTACCATTCCTTCTTTTCTCTAACTTTTATATTCATCTTTTTTTATTAATGCACCTTGATTGTATTTTTTGTCAATTTCAGACAACAAAAGTGGTAGAAACTTCCAATTTCTTTGTCTTTATCTTCAGTTGTTGGCATGTATATTTGAATAATAGTTGTGTGAATCCATCTTCCTTGTAAGTATGTTAGTATCCTATCACTCACAGTATTGTATGTTAGGATAGATCTAGAAATGTTCTTTTTCACTATGATCATGACCCCGTTCATCTTTGTCATTCCTGATCTATGAGTGTCTGATTAATAATTGGCAATACTAGTCCATCTCAATTCATGTAGGATGATTATCTCAGCTCAGACTAAGGTGTTGATTTGATTTTTCACAATTTTCCTAGATTCAGCTTTGTACATCCTATGTTGCAGTTATTACCAAATGTGTATAATAGCATATTAACTTCTACAATAGTGGTTTAATAAATGACTTATGACTTATTTTCAAAATAAATGTAAGCCTGAACAGCATTTACTAGTTAATAAAGTTTATCTATTATCTATCTTTCTATCCATCCACCTATCCATCTAGGGATTAAAATACTTGATGAAGTAGACTGAGCATTCCAAGTAATGCACAGTATAGTAGAGAGTTTTCTATGTATGGTACTGAGGAATCAGATTTAGCTTATGAATTAATCTAATCACAGTCTTAAAACCATATATGTCCCAGTAGTAAAAAGAACAGTTCAAAAATATCATCTGGTTAAGAGAGCATAAAGATAATATCCAGATACTCTCTAAAACTTCACCGAATTGCAGGCACTTTGTGTCCTGCTGTTGTCCCTAGCTAGGTGTTTTTTTCTTCCAGAGAAACCATCTGGTCACTGTGAGTTCCTCAGCCTGTCCAAGGTGACACAGCTGCCTGGAGACAAGGCAGAAAAAAAGGAAGAAGAAAAAAAGAAAAAGAAAAATACCACAAAACTTTACAAAAAACTGCTCTACTACATGCAATCCAGAATATTTGCACAGGCCTTTATCAATCATGACAACACTTTCTTTGTCGATAACTGCATCTGTGAATTTGCATCACTTAATTAATATTTATTAGCCAGCTACCATTTGCAGTGGATTAGGTGATATATTTTTCCCCCTGAAGACTAAATTTATTGAATAATAAAATATTGTATTGTATAATAAATGTCCTATCTCCATACCTTTTCAACCTGTATGCAGAGCAGATTATCTGAGAGGCTGGGCTCTATGAGGAGAAGCATGGCTTTAGGATCAGTGGATGATCTATCAACAATCTGCGTTATGCAGATGACAAAACCCTGCTCGCTGAAACTGAGGAGGACCTCATGCACTTACTGCAGAGGGTCAAGGACTGCAGCCTTCAATATGGACTGAGGCTCAATGTCAAGAAGACAAAAATTCTCACCACTGGACCAATAGGTAGCATCAGGATGGATGGCAAAGAGATTGAGATTGTTCGCAGCTTCAATTTGTTCAGCTCCACCAGTAGCCAGGAAATCAAAAAAACGTATTGCGATGGGAAAGTCTGCGGTTAGGGACCTCTCTAAAGTACTCAAGAGCAACGGTGTCTCTCTGGAGACTAAGGTGTGCCTGATACAGGCCATGGTTTTTGCAATCACTTGTTATGCATCAGAGAGTTGGACAATGACTAGGGAGGACAGAAGGAGAATTGACGCCTTTGTGCTGTGGTGCTGGAGAAGAGTATTGAATGTACCATGGACTGCCAAGAAAACAAACAGATTCATCGTAGAGAGGGTTAAACCAGGCTGCCCCTTGGAGGCAAGGATTCTGGGGCTTCATCTGACATACTTTGGACATGTTGTAAGGAGAGACAGATCTTTAGAGAGGGACATCATTCTGGGTAGAGTAGAGGGACAGCACAGGAGGGGAAGACCCTCTATGAGGTGGATTGATTCAGTGACTGGGGTAATCGGGATGGGTGTGTCAGAGGCAATGAGATTGGCACAGGATAGAGCAGGGTTTAGGGTCACTATGAGTCGCAAATGACTAGAAGGCACATAACAACAACAACAACAATGAATAGTGTATAATAAAAATATTGAATCGTATTATTGTATTTCAATCTCAATTGCCTTTATATTTCGGAGCTCTGGTAGCCTAGTAGTAAGGAGTTGCACTACCAACCCAAAGACATTCAGTTCAAATACACCAGCTGCGCAAAGGTAGGAAAATGGGCAATCTCTTCCCTTGTGATTTACTGCTTCTGAAAACCAGCTGGAAGCTCAGCTGACTTGATGGTACACAACAGTGACAATATTGTTTTGGCTGAAACAAATGGCTGTAAGTAGTCATTAAAAAATGATTGTTCACAATTCTTTTGCTTCTCTCTCACACTCCTAAGTCACATCTCAGGGGCAGAAGCTGGTGGAACCTGGACTTATTGGAGCCAGCAGTTGCTAAGTAGGCTCAAATAGAGCTGGTGCTGGAGTCTGGGCACTCAGGGGTCCTACTGCTTGCACGGTAGTTATCACAATATCTTTTCTGTGGTCAGTGCTGGATTTTAAAGAAATATTCTTTTATTATTATTATTAGTTTGTTTACAAAGTTCGTACACACTGTGTTCCACACTATTCTTCATTCACATTGTGTTTTATACAATCATTCTCATGTATTATGTTTTATAAAATTAATCACCATTGGACCATGCCCATCATTACCTTGTCTTTTCCCCTGCTTCCTGAATCGTTCAATATTTTGCTAATAGAATCCTTCAGTACTGAGGATTATTTTGGGGGGGTTTGTTGTTTTGTCTTGTTTTTCCATTAGTTTGCTTTCAAAGTTCATATACATCATGTTTCAGACTATTCTTCATTCACTGTATTTCTCAATGCCTCCCTTCACCAGAGGGGCTTTCTTGGATAGAGGGTGGAAGAGGGCAAACTGCAACTGCAGATGCTGGAGTCCTAGTCGAGGGAAGGTTTGTGTTTATGTGTTAAGCTCAAGATCCTTCTAGATAATCTGTTCTGCATATAGGTTGGAAAGGTATGGAGATAAGACACATCCCTGGCATATACTCTTCCCAATTTTGAACCATGCAGTGTTTCCTTGCTCTCTTCTTCCCTGCCTCCTGCTCCAAGTATAGGTTTCGTATTAGCACGATCAAGTGTTCTGGGATTCCCATTCTTCTCAGGGTTAGCAGCAGTTTGTTGTGATCCACTCTGCTAAACACCTTTGTATAATCAATGAAACACAGATAGACATTCCTCTGGTACTCCCTGCTTTCAGCCAAGATCCATCTAAAATTAGCTACAATATCCCTACCTAGTACCATGAGCCCTTCAAAACCTAGTCTGCACTTCTGGCAGTTCTCTGTTGATGTGCTGTTCCAGTTGTTTTTGGATAATCTTCAGCAGAATCTTGCTTGTATGTGATATTAATGATATTGTTCGATAATTTCCACACTCTGTCAGATCACCTTTCTTTGGAATGGAAACAAATATAGATCTCTTCCAATCCATTGGCCAAATGGTTGTAGTCCAGATTTCTGCCTAGCTACATGTCCAAATTGTGAAAGACGTTTTGACCTCTTCGCTTTCAAGGAGCACTCTGGCTGTACTTTTTCCAAGATGTAACACTTTGTTCTTTTGACAGTCCATGGGAAATTCAGTACTCTCTCCCAACACCACATCTTGAAGGCATAGATTCTTTGCCATATTTATTATCTAGCTATCTGATGCACAGCAGGTGGTTGAGGAAACCATGGCCTGAATTAGGCACATATTGGTCTTCAAATTGACATCACTGCTCCTCAGTATTCTGGAGAGGTCTCTGACAGTAGATTTGCCCAGTGCAATATGTCTCTCGATTTCCTAATTGCTGATACCAGGAGTATTGATTGTTAATTAACACAAGATTAAATGATTGAAGCTATTGACAGCTTCAATCTCTTCTACATATATCATAATGTTGACTGTTGGTCCTGTAGTGAGGACCTTTGTTTGCTTGGTGTTAAGTTGCAATCCATAACAAAGGCTCTAGTCCTTGATTTTCCACAGCAAGCATTTCATATCCTCTTCACTTTCAGCAAGCAAAGCATGTCATCTGCAAAATACAGGTTACTGACAATTTCTGCTCCAATTCTAATGTCATATTCTTTTTCACAGAGTCTGGATTCATGAATTATTTAAGTATATGCACCAGCCTCTAAAACTAAAGAGGAGGCGTAAGAGTTTATAAACTAATTTTTGCAATCTGAAATTGGTCAAACATGCAATCAGGATGCAATAATTACTGCACTGGTGACTGGAATAAAAAAGTTGGAATCAATGAAGAAGGAATGGTAGTCAGAGAGTATGGACTTGGTGACAGAAATGAGGCCAGAAATCAAATTATTGGATTTTGTATGCTTAATGATTCATGCATAGAATATAGCTTGGAAAAAAACCCAAAACCACAAATAGTGACTTTACACATGGACTTCACCTGATGGATTACATAGGAATCAGAGTTACAACATTTACAGAAAGAATCCTTGGAGAAGCACAATATCTACAGTCAAAATGAGACCAGGTACCGATTGTGGAACAGACTATCAATTACTCATGTGCAAGTTCAAATTGAAGCTGAAGAAAAGGAAAACTAGTCCACAGGAAATAAAATACAACCTTGAATATATCTCAGTTGAATTTAACAATCATCTCAAGAGCAGGTTTGAGACTTGAACACCAATAATTGAAGACCAGAGGAATGGTGGCAGAACATAAAAAATATCATCCATGAAAAAAGCAAAAGGGCATTAAAAAGAAAGAGGAGGAAGGAAAAAAAAACCCAAAATGGATATCAGAAGAAACTATAAAAATTGAATTAGAATGATTAGAAACCAAAACAAAATTCTTGATGAGTTAAGGGAGTTGAACAGGAGTTAAAGTATTATAATTAAATGTGCAGGAAGCTGGAGACAGAGAAGAAAAAGGAAAGAATTTGCTTGACATTTCTCAAACTGAAAGAACTGAAAAACAAATTCAAACCTCAAGTAGCAATTCTGAGAGATGTTATTGTGACAATCTTGAATGATCCAGGAAACATGGAAAGAAGATGGAAAGAATACACAGAATGACAGTTGTAAAGTAATTTGGTTGACACTGAAAAATTTAAGGAAGTACCATATGAACAAGAGCTAATGGTGATGAAAGATAGAGTTCAGGCTGCTTTGAAAGATTTAGCAAAAAATAAGACCCTGGGCATTGATAGAATACCAACTGATATGTTTCCACTAACAGATTCAGCTCTAGATGTGCTCATCAGTTTATGCCAGGAAATTTGGAGAACAGCTACCTGGACAACTGACTGGAAGAGAATAATATTGTCCTCTATTCTCAAAAATTTGGAAGCAGGAGTGGCATCCACTTTCTAAACACATGTTTCCAAAAACTCTATGAACTTTGATAAATGTCGATAGTTATAGAAAGGCTTCAGGCTTTTTGTTTATAGGGTTGCCATGAGTAGTGCTCAACTCAAAGGCAATCACCAACAACAACATTCCCAAGAAAGGTTATCCAATAGAATGTGGAAATTATTGAACAATACCCTTAGTATTTCATGCATGCTAAATATTGTTGAAAATCATTCAAAAATGATTAGAGCAGACATGGGACTACCAGGAGTGCAAGCAGGTTTTAGAAGAGGTTACAGAACCATGTATATCACTGTTGATGTTGATCAATACTGGTTGAAAGCAGAGAATACCAGAAGAATGTCTATTTGTGTTTTATTGACTACACAAAATAATTCACTGTGTGAATCATAACAAATTATGGCTAACATTTGAGAAAACAGGAATCCCAGGACACTTAATTGTGCTTATATTGAATCTAAATACCTAAATCAAGAAGCTATGGTCTGAATGGAATAAGGGAACACTGCAAGGTTTAAAATTAGGCAAGATGTGCATTAGACTAGATCTAGTAGACCAGTTTAGTAAAGTGGTAGGATGTAAGATCAATATACAAAAATCAGTGGGATTCCTGTACAGTAATAAAGGAGACACGGAAAAGAAAATGAGAAAGCAATACCATTTATAATAGCCAAACACAAATCAAGATACTTGAGAATAAACCTAACTAGAGACACAAAAAAACCTTTATAAAGAAAATTGCAGAGTACTTCTGTCAGAAACAATAAGAGATCTAAATAAATGAGAAAAATGTTCCTTGTTCATGAGTAGGAAGACTCAATACAGTGAAAATGACAATTCTACTAAAAGCAATTTACAGGTTTAATGCAATCCCAATACTGATACAAAATTCCTTTTTTCAAAGACATAGAAAAGACAATTGGCACATTTATTTGGAAAGGAAAGAGGCCTTCTTGAATAAACCAAGCAATTCTGAAAAACAAGAATGAAGTGGGAGACATAGCACTTCTTTTATCTCAAAACCTACTTTTGTTGTTGTTAGTTGCCATCGAATCGAGCACGACTCATAGAGACCCTATGAACAAAAGATCTGAACCTAGTCCTGTCCTGTGCTATCCTCACATTTCCTGACACACAAGAGCCAACTGCAACAGGCACCCTGTCAATCCACCTGGTTAAGAGTCTTCCTCTCCTTTGCCAATCCTCCACCTTTCCCTACATCACATCCCTCTCCAAGGAATAGCACCTTCTATGTCCAAAATATGTGAGGCAAAGCCTCATCATTCCTGTCACCTAAGAGCATTCCAGCTGCACTCTCTCCAAGACATATCTATTCATTTTCTTGGCCTCCCATGGGATATTCATTGCTCTTCTCCAACACCACAGTTCAAAGGCATCAATTCTTTTTCTATCATCCTTATTGCTAGTAATCTGAAAGACCATCACCTGAATCTGACACCTTAGACCTCAAACTGACATCACTTCTCCTCAATAATGTGGAGAGATCCTTAACAGCGTACTTTCCTAGTGCAATGCATCTCCTTATTTTCTGCCTGCTCATACCAAAGTTGTAAATTGTGAAACCAAGCAAGATGAAGCTGTTGACAGTTTCAATCTCCTCTCCATCCATTACAACACTACCTATTGGTCCAGAATCTTTGTTTTCTTGATATTGAGATACAATACATACTGAAGGCTGCATCTCTTGATCTTCTGCAACAAGTACACCTTATGGTGGAGCTCCCTGATTGAGACAGACTAGGAAGCAGGACAGGCCATCTACTTCCTAAATAAAAGGATGTTGAAAACACTATGAGCACTAAACAAAGAGGATAGTTACAGTAGTGTAGTGGTAGAGCCCAGACTGAAAGTTAGTTGAAATGAGGAAAATCAACAACAAACATTTAACAATTGGTACATGGAATGTTCATAGCTTGAATATTGGAAAACTGGATATTGTTAAAAAGGAAATGGAATGCATGAATATTGGCATACTAGGCATCAGTGAGATGTGATTGACCAACTATGAACACTTTGAATCAGCTAATCATATGATATACTAAGAAGGGAAAGAAAAAAAAAAACCTGCTACACAACTGTAATTGCCAAAACAGCCTTGTATTAGTACAATTACAGACATATAGATCAATGGAATAGAACTGAGAATCCAGAATTTAACCTATATCATTTGCAAACTAGATTCTGCTGAAGATTATCCAAAAATTACTAGAAGAGTACATCAACAAGAGGCCACGGAACTAGGGACATTATAGCCAATATTAGATGAATTTTAGCTGAAAGTAGAGAGTACCAGAGGAATGACTATCTGTGTTTCATTGAATATGCAAAAGCTTTTAATTGTGTGGATCACAACAAAGTGTGGTTAACCTTGAGGAGAATGGAAATCCCAGAACACTTGATTGTGTAAAATTTATACTTGGACCTGGAAGAAGTCGTCAGAACAGAGGAGGGAAGTACGGCATAATGTAGAAATCAAGAAAGGTGTATGTCAAGGATGCATCCTATCTCTATACATTTGCAATCTACATGCAGAACAGATTATCCTTCAGTTTGGTCTTTATGAGGAGAAATGTGACAGCAGGATTAGAAGAAGACACATCAACAACATCATTATGCAGATGACACAACCTTGCTTTCTGAAACTGAAGCGGACCTGAGTTGTTTACTACATAAGGTCAAGGACAGTAGTCTTCAACATGGATTAAATCTCAACATCAAGTAAACAAAGATTCTTACCACTGGACCAACTGGCAGCATTATGATACATGGTGAAGAGTTAGAGATTGTTAACAGCTTCAGCTTGCTTGACCCCACTATCCACACTTGGCACCAACAGTCAACAAATCAAAGAACAAATTGAATTGGGAAAATCTGCTGTCAGAAACATCTCCAGAGTACTAAAGAGCAATGATGACAGTCTAGAGTCTAAGGTGTGTCTGATCCAAGCCATAATCATTACTTGCTATACATCAGAGAGCTGGAAAATGATGAAAGATGATAGAATATGAAGCAATGCCTTTCAATGGTGGTGCTAGAGAAGAGTATTGAACGCACTATGGACTGTTAAGAGAATAAACAGGTATGTCCTGGAGAGGGTAAAACTGAGCTGCTCCTTAGATGCAAGTATTTTGAAGCTCTGTTTCACGTACTTTCGGCATGTTGTCAAGAGGGACTAGTCCTTGGAGAGAGATATCATGCTTGAAAGAGTGGCGAGACAGCACAGGAGAGGAAGGTCCTGGATGAGATGAATTGTCTCAGTGACTGGGGTTATGTGGATTGGTGTGAAATTGGCTCAAGATAGGGCAGAGTTCAGAGCTATTGTTCATAGGGTTGCTATGAGTTACAGGCAACTAAATGGCACGTAACAACAATCACCACCTATGGTTTTCTGGTATTCAACAACAAAAATAAAACCTATCAAATGGGGAAGTAACATCTTCAACAAATAGTGCTGGCAAAACTGGATTTCTACTAACAGAAAGCTGAAGCAGGATCCACATGTCATACCATACACAAAAATCAACTTAAGATGGATCAGGAATCTAGGGGTATTCCCCAAAATAATAAAGATAATAGAATACAAAGTGATACCAAACTTAGAAGCCCTAACCTATGGGATGTTGTTGTTGTTGTTGTTATGTGCCGTCGAGTCATTTGTGACCCATAGCAACCCTATGTACAACAGCCCTAAACCCTGCTCTATCCTGTGCCAATCTCATTGCCTCCGACACACCCGATTACCCCAGTCACTGAATCAATCCACCTCATAGAGGGTCTTCCCCTCCTGCACTGTCCCTCCCCTCTGCCCAGCATGATGTTCCTCTCCAAAGACCTTTCTTTCCTTAGAACATGTCCAAAGGATAGAGACTGGTAAATACAACCATAAATACACAACCAGGAGAGGATAAAATTGAGGAATGGGACATTCTTTTAAGTTTAAGTCCTTGTGTGCTTAAAAAGGCTTTCCAATAGGGTGAAAAGAAAACCTACTGACTGGGGAAAAACATTTGACAATGTCATCTCAGATGAATACTAGAGGGCCTCCACACAAACAAAAAGACTCATAATCCAATTACAAGTTTGGCAAAAGATATGGAAAGACTTTTCACAGAGGAAAACATTCGCATGGTCAACAGACACAATAGGTTCAAAATCGCTGGCAATGAAATGCAGATCAAAACCACAATGGGATACCTCACCCTAGTAGCAGTGACAAAGTTTAATAGGACACAAGGAGTAAATATTGGAGAAGATAAGGAAAGATTAGAACACTCATATACTGTTAATGGGATTGTAAAATGGTACAACCACTCTGGAAGGCAATTTGGCATTCCCTGAAAAAGTTGAGCATAGAAATTTCATATGATCTAACTATTCCCAATCCTAGAAATGAACTCTGAGAAAAATAGAACTGAGCCAAAAGATAGACCAATGGAAAACGCAAAGGAACAATCCCAGAACCTTCTATTTGTCCAATGTTGATTCAGAAGAACATGATGAAAGCCTGAGAATTTGAAGACCACATAAGCAGAGTGAAAAGGATACTCATGAAACTGTAATGAAAGATGTTTCCATAGGTTCAAGAACATACTCAGAGCTGTGCAAAACAGCGAGGAGAGACAGTACAAAATTGATTTCCTCCAACTTTTGCAAAGATTAGTGATGAGGAGGGTTTCCCAGCTCTGCTAACTTCCAGGGTGGACAAAATTGATCTTTCTTTTCTTTGTTTTTTAAGATGCTTGGCATCCTGGATAGCATCAACGAATAAGAATAAAAAATATAATGCTAACTTTAAAGTTGTAAGATCTAGAGACCTTTGGTGGCTTCATGTTAAGAAGCTGCACTGCAGTCCCAAAGGCAAGAGGTTCAAATCCACCAGATGCTCCATTGGAGAAGGGGCAATCTCCTCCTGTGCCAGCCAGATCTGATTCAATGGCACAAGACAAAGAGGGGAGGGGAATAAATAATGTGGCAATATCTAATTCACTCATATTTGGTGAAAATCCTTAGAGGATCTAAGCAGATTTTTTAATATAAATCTGAACATGAATACTTTTTATCTTCTTGCTTCTCCATAGGAGAAAGATGGGCAATATCCTGCCCTGAGATTTACAGCCTGTGGAAACCCTCTGTACAGTCATCTATGAGTTGTTTTATACTAGAAGACAATGAGTGAGTGTGAATGAGTAGTTACACATGCAAACAAACAAGGAAAGAAGTGCTTCCGCTCAAGGGTAGTTCAACAAAACAAAGTGTGATGAAATGTGCAAGAGTTAGAAAACCAGAAGAGAAAAACACACTTGGCATTTCTCAAGCTGAAAGAGATAAATATAAATCCAAGCCTCAAGTTACAATACTGAAGGATTCTATGGGCAAAATCTTGACTGATGCATGAAGCATCAAAAGAAGATGGCCAAAAAGTATTGTTCAAGAAGGATTTCATGATATTCTCAAGAACCAATAGTACTGACAGAAGTTGGTCCGCTTGTACTGAAGACATTCACAAAAAAAATAAAAT
>NW_006399789.1:17648513-17650466 GCF_000299155.1 Elephantulus edwardii
AATTTTTAATATTAAAATTTTGCTGAATATTCTTGCAAATGGCTAGAACAGTATCTTGACAAGGAAGTGATAGAAATTCAAGCTGGATTCAGAAGAGGCAGTGGCATAAAGGATATTATAGCTGATTTCATATGGATTTTGGCTGAAAGCAAAGAATGCCAAAATGAAGTTGACTTGAATTTTCTTGGTTACACATAGGTATTTAACTGTATGGATCATAACAAATTATGGTTAATATTGAGAATAATGGGAATCCCAGAATATTTAATTGTGTCATGCAAATCTTTACATAAACCAAGAAATAGTCATCCAAATAGAACAAAGGAGCACTGCATGTTTTAAAATCAGGAGAGGTGTACATCAAGGTTGAATTCCTTTTCTGTATCTATTCAACTTGTGTGCTGAGGAAATAATTTGAGAAGCTACACACACTGGGGTGAAGGGACACTGAATATATTGGTATTTCTGTAAGAGAAAATGTCTTTCACCTGCTCCTTTTGGTAAAATGCTTGTCTGACAGATATTGTTCTAAAACTAAATATCCAAATTAAAACAGAATAGGAAGAAGGATTGGCCCTCCACTTGGAAAATATAACAGACTTTTGAAAAACCCTATGTATACTAGAGCACACCCAGAGTAGACTAACAGATACGGCAACAGAAGCTGAACCCTCAAATTTGGAAACACATAGAAGGAGGAACAGTTGTAAGCAAAAACGATTGGTTGGAATGTAGAATGTGAGAAGCATGAATGAGGGCTGGACATAGTTAAGAAAGAAATGGAGCACATAAGTGTTGACATATTAGGTATTGGTGAAACGAGATGGATTGACATAATATATTTTGAATCAGACAGTCATATGATCAACTATGCCAGAGATGAAAAGGTGAGAAAAAATGGGGTCACATTCATAGTGAAAAAGGCCATTTCTAAATCCATCTTGAAATTCGGTGTTGTGAATGACAGAATAATATCCATATACATACAAGGAAGACTTATTACTATCACTACCATTCAAATTTATGCATCAACAGCCAGAGCCAAAGAGGAGGAAATAGATTATTTCTACCAACTTGTACAATTGTAAATCAATTGAACATGTAACCAAGATGCATTGATAATAATGGGTGATTGGAATACAAAAGTTGGGAACAAGAAGCAGTATCAGTAGTCAGAAAACATGGAATTTGAGACAGAAATGAGGCTGGAGATAGAATCATAGAATTCTGTACAATTACTGATTTATTCATTGCAAATATCTTATATAAAAAATATAAAAACAGGCTATATACATGGATTTTACCTGATGGTATGCACAGATATCAGATAAATTCTATCAGTGGAAGGAATTGTTGGAGAAGTTCAGTATCAGCTGTGAAAACTAGTAGATGTTCTTATTAGTAGAACAGACCATCAACTACTCATATGCAAGTTCAAATAAAAGCTAAAGAATGTTAAATCAAATCTAGCTCTCCAGAGATGGGGCTGCAGAGAGATCAGCCCACCTACCTTGGACTGGGGAATGCCCCCTGCCAAACCCAGCCTCTCGCCACTATATTGGTCAGTGTTCTTTCATAGATTATAAGGGAGATCACCAATATCCAAACTCCTGTCAGGACATCACCTGCAAAGAGTACAAGAATGAAGTCAAGGACCTGCCATTGCTCTGTTTCATACAGGAGAGAAGAGGGATACTTTGGCATTGAAAACTGCTGTCTAGCTACATCACATGGGATTTCATAAGGGCAAGCAGAAGAGATCTGGTGGAGCTGTGGTTTCTGGAGGGCTGCAGTCATCGTTTGGGGGGAGAAAGGAGGGAAGCAACAATATACAAGTCCTTCACATAACATTGCAATACACTGGGACATTATATGTTGTTGTTATGTGCCATCGAGTCGTTTCTGATTCATAGCGACCCTATACACAACAGCTCTAAACCCTGCTCTATCCTG
>NW_006399789.1:17655436-17656572 GCF_000299155.1 Elephantulus edwardii
CTGGGATAATTGGGATGGGAGTGTCAGAGACAGTGCGATTGGCACAGGACAGAGCGGAGTTTAGGGCTGTTGTACATAGGGTCGCTATGAGTCGCAGGCAACTCGACGGCACATAACAACAACAACAACAACAACAACAACAACAACTTGTTAGGGCAATACAACAAGGAAAAGAAAATATAAAAGACTTGTAGATTGGACATTTATTGTTAGATACAGATGATATGATAGTGTACACAGAATATTGCAAGGATTCAACAAAACAACAACAAAACCCTGTTAGAGCTAGTAGACCAATTCAGTAGTAGAGTGGCAGGATATAAGATCTATATAAAAAAAAAAAAATCAGTGGGATTCTTAAACAGTCACAAAGAGAACACAGAGAAGGAAACCAAGAAGAACAATGAATACAGAAGACAAAAAAACCAACCAATGCCATTGAATTGTGGTATTTGACAACAGAACTGAAAATACTAGACTGTCAAAATAAGAAACACGTCTGACTTGAAGGAAGTGAACCCAGGCATGCATGCGTTGGAGGCAAGGATAGTGAAACATCATCTCACTTATTTTGGGCATATTAATAAGAAGAGACAATCGTTGAAGAGAAAGGAAATGGATCTGGTGTGAAAACCAATGTATATAAACTTTGTAAATACACCAGTAGAAAATATAAAATAATTTTTTAAAAAAAGAAAAAGGTGATGAGTTATGCTGGAGAAAGTAAAGGATCAGCAAAAGAGTAGAAGACTCTCCTTGAGATGGACTTATACAGTGGATACCACAATGGACTTGAACATGACAGATTGTGAAGACGATGTAGTATAGGGCAAGGTTGTAATCTGTTGTTCATAATGTCACTATGAGTTATACTTGAATTGACAGCACCTAACAACTACAACTAAAACATTTTTAAACAGTGGTTTCCACTAACACATTAACTTTTATTGTGAACCTTAAACTTTTTATGTAATTTATTATTCATTGTGATTGTAAGCACAGCTACTTTTTAGAAAGTTTATTAATCGTATGTTTTAAACCAGTCACAAAAGGACAAATATTACATGATGCCACTGTTGTAGAATGGGACTGTCCTTGGGGTTGGGGAGAGACTGAGTAAGATGGGTTCAATAATG
>NW_006399789.1:17656672-17659419 GCF_000299155.1 Elephantulus edwardii
TATTTCAGAAGTGGGTGGCCAATCCTTCTTCCTAGTCTGTCTTAATCTGAATGTTCAGATTTAGAGGAGTATCTGACAGACAGCAATTTGTGGGGCAGTTAAAGATAAATCCCTTATTGTGGGGACATCTACTAAGAAAAGACTCAATGTCAGAAAAGCAGCAGTCTGCCTCAGTCATCATGAGAACAACAAAATAACCCTTTTCCTAAAAAAGGAGACCCAATGAATACTCCAGATAGAGAGAACCAGAACAAATATGTTGAAGTGAATTTATTTGAATAGCTACACAAGAACATATAAAGGATGGAAGAAGCAGTGGAAGCCATTAAGAGAGCAAATTCACCAGAGACAGCAATCTAGGAAAAAAATATCTTGATAAGGAACAACTTAAATAGCTACAGAAGAAAACGCAAAAGATATAAGAAAGAATTGATAGTATAGATAAAGAGGTACAAGAAGTTAAAAAAAATCATCACAAGATATAGTACAGCCAGCACAATACTGAAAATAACATAAAAGCATAATAATACAATCCAGAATATTAAGACAAAAATGGCAGGAGTGCCCAACATGCTGGTGGGACAAAAAAGTAGATCTGAAGAGATAGAACAGAGAGTCAGCAAGCTGGAAGATAAGAGCTTCATTGGAAACCTGTTGTTTTTGTTGGTATGCACTTTTGAGTTGTTTGCGACTCATAGTGACCCTATGTACAAGAGCCCTAAACCTTGCCCTGTCCTATACCAACCTCACTGTCTCTGACACATCTACTCCTATTGCCCCAATCACTGAATTGATCTATATTATCGAGGGTCTTCCTCTCTTGCACTGTCCCTCCACCCTCCCAAACATGATGTCCCTCTCCAGGGACTGGTCCCTCCTTGAAACATGTCCCAAGTATGTCAGATGAAGCTTCAGAATCCTGGCCCCCAAGAAGCAGCCCAGTTTCACCCTCTCCAGGTAACACCTGTTTGTTCTCCTAGCAGTCCATGGTATATTTAACAATTTTCTCCAGCACCACAGCTCAGAGGCATCAATTCTCTTTCTGTCTTTCCTACTCATTGTCCAGCTCTCTGACACATAGCACACATTTGCAAAGACTATGGCCTGGATCAGGTGTACTTTAGTCTCCAGCCTGATGTCATTGCTCTTCAGTACTCTGAAGAGGTCTGTTACAGCTGAGTTTCCCAATGAAATTCCTTTCTTGATTGTACCCAACTAAAACTCAATTCATTTTATTCTCACGTGCACATGGTACATTCTTCAGAATTGATCATCTATTAGGTTACAAAGAAAGCCTCAACAAATTAAAAGACATTGAAATAACACAAAGTATCTTCTCAGACCACAATGCCATAAAACTAGAAATTAATCACAGGAGAGTAAAGCTTAAAAAACACTCATGTGGAAACTGAATAACTCTCTATTAGAACATGATTGGGTAATGAAAGAAATGAAGAAAATAATTTAAAAGTTCTTAGGAAAAAAACGAAAATGAAAATACAACATACCAAAACCTCTGTGATGCAGCTAAGACAGTCCTCAGGGGGCAGTTTATAGCAATAGGCACAAACATAAAAAAGGAAGAAAGAAGGAAAAATCAATGTTATAACTCAACAGCTTGATCAAGTAGAAAAAGAACAACAATGTAATCCTATAGCCTCTAGAAGAAATTATAAGGACAAGAACTGAAAGCAATGTAATAGAGGAATGAAATAGAGAACAGCAATTGAAACCAGCAATAAGACCAGGAGCTGGTTTTTTAAAAGGGTTAATAAAATTGACAAAACACTGGCAAATTTAACAAAAGGAAAAAAGGAGAGAAGACACAAATAACTCAATTAAGAAATGATAGAGGTGACATCACAACAGAACCAGATGGACGTAAATTGATAATGTCACAATACTATGAAAAGGTATACTGTAATAAATTTGAAAATCTAGAGGAAAGGGACAAATTCCTTTAAACTCATCCCCTACCCAGATTGACCTGAACAGATATAGAACATTTGAACAGACCCATCACAAAGAAGAAATTGAGCAGGTCATAGAAAGACTTCCCCAAAAGAAAAGTCCTGGACCATATGACTTCACAGCTGAATCCCACCAAACATTCAGAGAAGACCTATCACCAATTCTACTTAAAATATTTCAAAAAATTGAGAAAGAAGGAGTAATCCCAGAGTCATTCAATGAAGCAAGCATAACCCTAATACCAAAACCAGGCAAAGATACTACCAAGAAAGAAAACTGTAGACTGATATCACTCATGAATATAGATACAAAAATCCTTAACAAAATATAGCAAATAGAATAAAAAACACATCACAAAAAACAAGAGGCATGCAAGAATGAGTCAACATAAGAAAAACAATCAATGTAATCTAAAAAAGCAAGTAACAAGAACCATATGATCTTAGCAATTGATGCAGAAAAGGCATTTGACAAAATCCAACACCACTACTTGATAAAGATACTCAGCAAAATTGAATAGAAGGAAATTTCATCAACATGGTGAAAAATATATATGCAAGACCAAGGGCCAGTATCACTCTCAATGGAGAAAGGCTAAAACATTTTCTTTGTGAACAGACAAAGATGGCCATTATCACAACTTCTATTCAATATTTTATTGGAAGTACTTGTTAGGGCTCTCAGAGTCAGCCACAGTTTGTTATGATCTACACAGTCAAATGCCTTTGCATAGTCAATGAAACACAGATAGACATTCCTCTGGTATTCCCTGCTTT
>NW_006399789.1:17663676-17696290 GCF_000299155.1 Elephantulus edwardii
TTAATAAAATATAATTATAGAAAAAAAATAGTATGTTTTAAAAAAATAAATTTACATTTTCCCATTTCTATGCAAGCAAAATAAAGCACAGAAATATATTGGATACTGAAGACTTTCACTATCACATTCAATTTTCTTTTTGTGTGTATATTCAGTATAAAATAGCCTGATGGTTTTTATTGATTGACTAAAACTTATGTTCTTATAAAATACTACCTTCTTCCATTTTATACACAGGGATTCCACATAAAGTTTCCTTCAGGGGAAAAATGTTCTAGTGTTTAAAAGCTTAAAAATCATGACTATAAACACAAAAACTATTGAAGGTTCTCAAGCAGTAATGTTACATAATGAAAATGGTGTTTTGGGGAATATATTGATTTGTATATATGTCAAATGGACTGTCCAAAGACCAGTTAAAATGATACCATGAACAGCCTCCTGTGAAGATACCATTATAATACAACAGGAAATGGAACTAAGACCTATTATATCTGTTGGAAATCTTGAGCATAATAAAACAAAGTGGTTGAGAAATTATGTTTACATGCCCAATAAGTGTACTGAAAGATTTTTTTTCACCTTTGTTCAAATAAAAAACAAAACAAAACAAGGAATGAATGACTTTCCTAATATAAAAAAGGTACCCAGATATAAAATGTTACATTATTTTATTTATGATTTTTAACTCCAAAGTACTTTTTCTTGGCTTTGCAAAAGTGTTTTTCTTCAAAGATAATAAATATCCACAGGAGAATTTAATGGAAGGAGCTCTAGTGACCTAGTGGGTAAGACATTGTGCTACCAACCCAAAGGTGGGCTGTCTAAATCCTCCAACTACTCTGCTGGAAAAAGATGAGACATCTTCTCCTATGGGATTTATAACCAGTGAAAACCCACCAAAGGGTCAGCCATGAGTCCCATCTGACGCAATAGCACACAACAGCAACAAGCCATAGAGTGCATAGAGAAAGAGATTTCCAAATAAGACAACTGAAAAGGAAAAGGAAAGTCTGGCAATATACTTCCAAAACTCATCCAATGAAAACTTATAAAGGATGCACAGGGGTTTGATTAGGAGTTGATAATGGTAAATTGTGCAAGCTAGATCATGTTTTCACTAACTGTGAATGGTGTCACTATAAGCCATGGCCAATTTCTCTTTTCAGTACCTACTCTCTCAAACAATATCTCATATAAATGTATATTAATCAACAAATGGGTCTACAAACAAAATGAAATTAAGCTAAATATCCAAATAAACACTTCTGAGATAGGTCCTTTTGATTATTATTTCACCACTAGCATCAATCATTTAATAGCCGTGGGCAGAAACAGTAGTAGAAAATTTCAAATAAATTAACTTGAGAAAGAAAAAAAAATCATACTAAGGTTGGTCACAAATGTGCTTGATCCCAAGAATAAATTTCTTTTTAATTCAATTACAGGTTTTCAGGTAAAGGGTTTAGAAATCTCATTTTAATTTCAGTATCATCTTGACTTCAAAATCAACAGGATTTAGTATTACATAGGTCCATAGGAGAATCTTACCATATTGAAACTGGAAAAAAATATTAAGATACATCCATTTCAACTGACCAGACAATGTAGCTCAGTATTTCCAGTTGATAGTACAAGCCAGGCACATTTAAGCTACCTTACATTGGTGTTGACTCCTATCCCTCTTTCTCCTGGGAAATACTCATTAAAACATTGATTGTCTCTTTGTCATTAGTTTGCATACTGATACTTACGGTGGAAGCTACTGATCTCCTGCTGACTCAACTGGGAGATCTCATGATTTAACCCACAGGAAGTTGCATTGCTGGCCCAAAAGCAGTGCCTTTCATGTGCACATGCGGCTCCTAGAGAGAAAGATGAGCCACCTCCTCTTTGGACAGCTAAGGGAGGGTCATCTGTGTGGGTCTAACTGAGAGCACAGACAGAGAAAGAAAGAGAGAGACAGAGACAGACAAACAGATTCAAAGACACTTACTGGCAGATCTCACTTGACTCCTCACTCCAACATTTCCCCCCTGACTTGTAGTCAAGGATGTTTGCTACCACACTTACTATTCTATACAAAAAGGGTAAAAAAGAGAAATATTAGGATCAGTTATTATTAACTTAGTTCCACTAATTGCAATGATTTCGTGATGTGCAGTCTGAGGATGTAAAGTGAGAATTGATATTTTAAACTAAAAAAGTCAACAAAATAAGAAAATTTTTAAAAATAATTATTTTACTACTCAAAATAACATGTTAATTTTTTGACTGAAAATAAAACTTACTAACCAATACTATTCTTCCTTATGAGAGTGACAAAAAGTAAGGAGTTGAACAGCGTTCTGTCTCTGAGGTTCTCTTACCCTGCTGGTTGAAGGACATAAAGATATAATTCCTATGAAGGACGTTTTGAAAATATTTTTTAATACTTACAAATATATTTAGCCTTTAACCTACAATTTCACTTCTGGGAATGTATCTTACTGACACATCTACACACAGCAATATGATTTATGTCCAAGGTTATTCACCATCTCATTGTTAGTAAAAGATTGGAAACAACCCACATCTATCAACAGAGGAGTGGCTAATTAAACCACAGTACAAATGCACAATGGAGTATTATTGTTATTGTTATGTGCTATTGAGCTGGAACCAACTCATAGCTGACCCACTAGAGGGTTTGCAGAGGTACTAAATCACATGGAAAAAGACGGCTCTCATCTTTCTCCCACAGAGCAGCTAGTGCATTTAAATTTAGGGCCTTTGGGTTGCTACAATAGTTCCTCACCACTAGGCCACCAGAGCTCCCTAACTGGACTACTGCTGTTGTGTGTCACTGAGGTGGAACCAACCTATAGCTGATCCTCCAGAGGGTTTTCAGAGGCAGTAAATCACACATGAGGAGATTTCCCATCATTCTTTGGTGCGGATTTGAACCAAGAGCCTTTGTTTGGTTTGTTTGCACAGGGCAGCTGCTTTGATTCGAACCAACTGCAGCATGGTACTTAAAATTGTTGTTGTTGCTGTGTACTGTGTAGTTGGAACCGATCCATAGCTCACCCCTTGGCGGGTTTTCAGAGACAGTTAATCACATGGGAGGAGACTGTCCATCTTCAGAGAAGCTGGTGGATTTGCAAGATGTGCCTTTGGAATTGCAGCACAGTTTTAGCATTAGGCAACTATAATAATAACAATAAGAATGAGATTATTTGACTAAGAAATAACTCCAGGAATTAATAAACCACATAAGAGTCCAGGTAGGGAATAAACTATGTGGTATATTATATTTTAATAAACAAATGAAATTATATTTTGCATAGGGCAAGTAGAGGGCCAGTGAAGGGGACCATAAATGAGATGGATTGACACAGTGTCTCCCACAATGACCTTGAGCATCAAAGAGATCGTGAGGATGGCACGGACAGCACAAGCTTCAGGTCTGTCATTCACAGGATCACTATGAGGTGTCATGGACTTGATAGTACTGAACACCAACAACATGGGGCAAGTAGACAATGAGGTCGATAATAGTAATGAGTCTTTTCACACTGTATAGTTTGCTAAGCTTTTTAAAATGATTACCTATTTAGGAGACAGAAATTTTAGTTCTATTGTTCTAGTTAAATGACCCCATTTCCAACTCATGGAAACTCCTCATTGATTTTCTAAGACTGTACATCTTAAGAAAAGCAAAGTATCCCATCTATGTCTGGTGTGGATTTTAATTAGAGATGCTAATATCATATTATGCCACCAGGTCTCCAGGAAAAAAGCATTCTTAGACTTTTTTAATTAAATAATTTCTAGTAATGTCAGATATCTTTTTAAGATAAGCGCCTTGCTACAAGAAAAAAAAAGATGAGGGAAATATTGATCAATGCACTGACAACTTCCTATGGTAGCACTTTCATAATTTGTTGTTTAATGATATTAAAATAACTAAGATATTCCAGAAGAATGCTGACTTTACTGACTTTTCTTAATCTGAGGAATGATATATCATCAAAAACTCCATGTTTCAAATACTAACCCTCTACTTTTGAGTTGGTTCTGACTCATATTGACCCCCGATCAGGTTTCTGAAGCTGTAGGTCTTTATTAGAGGAGACCACCCATCTTCTTCCAGTGCAGCAGCCAGTGGATGCAAACTGCTGGACCTTTGGTTAGCAGTGCAACGCATGTGCATTAAGTCATCATAGTGCTATTTCAAATATAAATTTTATACTAGACTTGTACATCAATATTCATAGCATCAGTATTCACCATCACAAGAACATGGAAACAGCCCTGATGTCCAACCACAATCAAATAGATTGAGAAATTCTGGTACATTCACACAATGAAACACTACGCAGCACATAGGATCAATGATTTTGTAAATCACTACCAAATTTGGGAAGGACTGGAGAGCATTATGCTAAGTGAACTAAGAAAGTCACCTAAGGACAAATACTATTTAAGACCATTATTGTAGAATGTGAATGAGGATCCAAGGGGGTAGGGTGGGAGCAGGGGGCTGAGGATGGGCGGAGGGGAGGGGATGTTAAATCATAGGGTCTCACAATTTGATGGTGAAGGGAGGAGTGGATAAAGGAAATGGAAAAGATCCAGCATGAAAAACAACATATATGAACTTCCAAATAAATAAACCACTATAAAATAAAAATTTTATTTCCTTTAAATGAAAAAAGTGTTTTGTGAAGATTGAATGGGATAATATATATAAATGTATTTAGGACCATATACTAAATGTTCATTTTATGAAGACAATTACGTTGAGTTACCACTCATGTGCCAATTTCTCTTACTTAGATGACTTTGTGTTGCTGTGGTGCTGGGAGTTATACAATTGATCTTTTAAATATCAGCATAATCAGTCATGATTGATAGATTTCAGTGGAGATTATAAACTAAGGGAGGCTAGAAAGAACTGGCGATTTACAGCTGGCCACTGAAATCATTGTGAATAACAGCTGAACACGGTTTAATACAGTGTCAGAAGATGAGCCTCTCAAGTGGGAAGCCATTCAAGACAGCTGAGGAAGAGCTAGCACCTCAAAGCAGAGTAAAGGTAAATAATACACATGAAGATTTATTTCATGAAGTGGCATCACTCAAAATATTAAACATCTGCAAACATTAATTAATAATCAGAATGAGTAATATAATATGAATCAAGGAACATTAGAAGCTGTCAAAAGTGAAACGTGATGCTTCAAGATCAATATGTAAGCATTTGTGAGCTGACGTGGGACTTATATTGGCCATTTTGAATCAGAATATTTTATACTGAGAATTGAATAGGAACAGGTTGTTGTTAGGTGCCATGGAGTTGAGTCTGACTCATAGTGAATTCCTGAACAACACATCTGAACCCTGTCCTAGCTTGTGCCATCCTCATGATCTCTGACACATTTTAACCCATTGCTGCAATCGTTGTGTCAATCTATCTTGTTGAAGGTCTTCCTCTCTTCATTGGTCTTCCATCTTTCCAAGTATAATATCCATCTCCAAGAAATAGCCTCTTCCAGAAACATGCCCAAAATATGTGAAAACAAAGCTTCAACATCCTTGCCTCCAAGAGGCACTCGGCTGCACTTTTTTCCAAGACATATATGATATGTGTGTTTTATTTTATTTCAATCCATGAGCTATTCAATACTCTTACTCTCAAAGGGCATTTCAAGAATGATCCTGAAGTATAATGCTGTCTGTGATAATAAAATATCCAAATCCCTACTACAGGTCACTTGATTATTATTAAAATTAAAAGTAACATATAATAACCAACAAACAGTTCCAAAGATGAAGATTTCAGCTAATTTTTTGGGTCTGAAGTTGAGAAAAAAGATAAATCAAACATTTCATTGATAATTAAGCAAATAAGCAAGCAAGCATTGATAACTGCTAGTGATTGGAATGCAAATGTTAGAAATAAACAAAACTCAGAACTTGGAAAATATGAATTTGACAATAAAAATTGTACTGAATATTGCATAGTAGAATTTTGTATATGCAGAACAGATTATCCAGGAGGCGGGGCTCTATGAGGAGAAATGTGGGGTCAAGATTGGTGGATGATTTATCAACAGCCTGCGTTAGGCGGATGACACAACCCTGCTTGCTGAAACTGAGGAGGACCTGAAGCGCCTGCTGCAGTGTGTCAAGGACTGCAGCCTACAATATGGATTGAAGCTCAATGTCAAGAAAACAAAGATTCTCACCACTGGACCAATTGGCACCATCAGCATGGATGGTGAAGAGATTGAGATTGTACACAGCTATAGTTTGCTTGGCTCCATAGTCAACAGTCTTGGCACCAGCAGCCAGGAAATTAAAAGGCACATTGCCATGGGAAAGTCTGCTGTTAGGGACCTCTCCAAAGTGCTGAAGAGCAATGGTATCTCTTTGGAGACTAAGGTGCATCTGATACAAGCCATGGTCTTCGCAATCCCTTGTTATGCATCAGAGAGTTGGACAATGACCAAGGAGGATAGAAGGAGAATTGATGCCTTTGAGCTGTGGTGCTGGAGAAGAGTATTGAGAATACCATGGACTGCTAGGAAAACAAACAGATTTGTCCTGGAAAGGGTTAAACCGGGTGGCTCCTTGGAGGCAAGGATTCTAAGGCTCCATCTAACAGTTGTGAGGAGAGACCGGTCCTTGGAGAGGGACATCATGCTTGGGAGGGTGGAGGGACAGCGCAGGAGAGGAAGGCCCTCTATGAGGTGGATTGATTCAGTGAGTGGGATAATTGGGTTGGGAGTGTCAGAGACGGTGCGATTGGCACAGGACAGAGCAGAGTTAAGGCTGTTGTACATAGGGTCGCTATGAGTCGCAGGTGACTCGACGGCACATAACAACAACAACAACAAATAACCTATTTCCTGGAAGTGTATATTTTCAATAACATAAATAGCGACTATAAGTGGACCTTGCCAAATGGAATACACAGGAATCAAAGTGATTGTTATATCTATGAAAAAAGGAGGGAAATGTTCAATATTAGATCAAGGCCAGGGGGCAATAGAATATCAACTACTCATACAAAAATTCAGATTTAAGGCAAAGGAAATAAATCCATCAAAGCCAAAATTAGATATTGAGTATATGTGACCTGAGTTTAGAGATTAGCTTGAAAATAGATTTGATACAAGTCAGTTATAATGATAGAAGAGCAAACAAGTTGTGAAATTACATTTAGG
Organism: Elephantulus edwardii; assembly: GCF_000299155.1. Taxonomy (NCBI): domain Eukaryota; kingdom Metazoa; phylum Chordata; class Mammalia; order Macroscelidea; family Macroscelididae; genus Elephantulus; species Elephantulus edwardii. The sequence continues at coordinate 17,670,891 of NW_006399789.1, forward strand.
CCATCTTACATGAAGAAATAAAAAAGATTACTAAAGACAGGAAAAAAGTAAAATATCAAATGGATGTCAGAAAAATCCTGAAACTTGCTTTTCAATGTAAAACAAATAGAGCAAACAGAAGAAATGATGAAGTAAAAGAACTGAACAGAAGTTTACTAAAAGTGGTTTGAGAAGGCGAAGCCAAATATTGTAATGAAATGTGTAAATACCCAAAATTAAAAAAAATAAAAGAAAAAAATCCAATTCTATATTTCTCAAGCTTAAAGAAGTGAAGAAATAACTCAAGTACTATTGAAGGATTCTATAGGTCAATTGACTGAAAGAGATCTATATTTATTACCATTCTAAAAAAGGTGTTCCAACAGAATGTTTAAATTATCAAATAATGTCATTGATATTACAAGCAAAATTCCCATTCTAAAAAAAGGTGTTCCAACAGAATGTTTAAATTATCAAACAATGTCATTGATATTATAAGCAAAATCTTGCTGAAAATTGTTCAGGCATAAATGGAGCAGTACATCGACAGGAAATTGCCATAGACTCAGGCTGGATTCAGAAGAGACATAAATGAAGGGATATCACTGCTGATGTCAGATGGATCTTGGCTGAAAGCAGAAAATACCAGAAAGATATTTACTTTTCTTTTATTGACTGTGATACAGCATTTGACTGTGGAAATCATAACAAATTATGGCTAACATGGAAAAGACTATGAATCCTAGAATTCTTCATTATGCTCATGTAAAATCTATACATTAATTAAGAAGCAGTTGTCTGAACAGAACATGAGAACTCTGCATGGGAACCTCAGAAAAAGTATACATCAATGTTGTACTTTTTAATAAAGCCTATTTCATATGCATGCTAAACAAATAATCCATGAAGCTGTTGTATATGAGGAAGAATATGTGAATAGGATTGGAGAAATACTTATTAACAACCTATGATATGCAAATGACACAATCTTGCTTACAGAAAGTGAGGAAAAAGCATTTACTGTAGAGGATCAAACACTACAGCTTTCCATATGAATTATAACTCAACACCAAGAAAAAAATATTAGTCACTGGACTAATAGACAACAATAGAGAGAAGATTGAAGTTGTCAATTACTTTCTTTTATTTGGATCCACAATTAACACCCATATTAGCAGCAGTCAGGAAGTCAAAAGATATGTTACATTTGAAAAATCTTCTGACAAGTACCTTTCCAAAGTGCTAAAGAGTAAAGAAATCAGTGCAGAGACTTACGTTGCACCTAATTCAAGTTATGATATTTTTAATTGCTTCCTATTCTTTGGAGAAGAACATCATGCTTGAAAGACTAGAGGGTCAGTACAGGAGAGGAAGACCCTGGAGATTTATTGACAGTGATTGTCGCAATGGGAGCAGGTATGTCAGAGAAGATGATATTGGCTTAGGATAGGGCAGGGTTCAGAGCTACTGTTCACAGTGTCCCTCTGAGTGTAGTCAACTTGACGATACGTAAGAACAACATGAATTTTAAGGTTGAAAAATGAATAAAAAAACAAAGAGAAATCTGTATTTTTGAGTTGTTGTGTTGGAAAAGGGCACTGAATTACTAAAAAATGGACAAAAGAATGAACAAGTCTTAGAGGAAGTGTTCCAAGGTGCTCTTTAGAAGCAACAATGGTGATAATTCTTCTCACATACTTTCAGCATTAGATCAGAAAGGAAAATTCCTTGGGAGGAAAAAAAAGACATCATGTTGGGAAAAGTGGAGGGTTAAAAAAAGAGAGGAAGACCCTCAATAAGATGGATTGACACAGTGACTGTAACAAGGGCTGAGGCATATTAGAGATTGTGAAGACAATTCAGGATAGCATAAGGTTGAGATCTATTGTTCATGGGGCTGGTATGAATTGTAGTTGACTTGGTGACACATATCCACCACCACAACAGCACAAGCAAATAATCTGAATAAGGTGGAAAGCACACAAAATGTGGATTTGACATACAGAACCATTGTACCAAAAATAATTAGTCATGTTCATCCATTTCAGGGGGTGACATATGAACAAAACCCAATAGTATTGAAAGAAGGAGTCAAAACTACATTGAAGGCATTGTTGAAATAAAAATTCCAAGAATTGATAAATACTAATTGGAATATTTCAATAATTTGATAGATCACTGAAAGTTTTTCTTGTCTATCATGCTTGGGAGGGTGGAGGGACAGCGCAGGAGGGGAAGAACCTCTTGAGATGGATTGATTCGGTGACTGGGGTAATCGGGATGGGTGTGTCAGAGGCAGTGCTGTTGGCGCAGGATAGAGCAGGGTTTAGGGCTGTTGTGCATAGGGTCGCTATGAGTCGCAAACGACTTGAGGGCACATAACAAAAACAACAACAACAACAACATGCCTAGAAATTTGGAAGAGGGCTACATGTCAATCCACTGAAAAAGATCCAAGTTTATTCCAAAGAAAAGTGACCCAGAATACAGAAATTATCTAACAATATCATTATTATCAAGTACAAGTAAAACTATGCTAAAGGTAATTTTAAAGTTCATATAGTAGTACCCCAAGATGCAGTGCCATCTAGAAGAGTTTAACATCACAAACTTCCATCATTTTTTGAGTCTGTAAATGCCAATGAAGTAAGATTATCCGTCTTTCTCCCTCAGAGCAGCTGGTGGATTAGAACCACTGACCTTTTGGTTAGGAGTGCAAGCACAATCAACATTGCTAAAACTGATAGAGAACTATCTAAAATTCAAGATTGGTTCAGAAACGGATGTGGCTGAAAGAAAGGAAAAAAAAAAAAACTCAACAAAATGCTGATGTTAGATGAATTGCAACTGAAGCAATTAATACCAGAAATGTGTTTACCTGTGTTTTCTTGACTATGAAAAGGCATTTGACTTTGTGAATAATAACAAATTATAGATAGCATTGTGAAGAATGAGAATTCAAGAAATTTTATTGTGCTCATTCAGAACTTGTATATAGACGAAAATTATTCCAACAAACCAAGGGAATAAAACAATATACTCCATAGTTTAAAGTTGGGAAAAGCGTATATTAGAATTTTTTCCATTCACCATACTTATTCATTCACTATGATAAACTGTACTATATGAAGAATAACACAGAATTAAAATTAAAGGAAGATTTATTAACAACCAACAATTTGCTAATGGCACATCCTTTCTTGCTGAAGGTGAAGAGGACTGGAAATACATACTGATGAACATCAATGACTATTTCCTTCAGTGTGAATCATACCTGAACTAAACAATAATAACCACAAATCCTTAGAACTAAGCCAATAAGGTGACATCATGACAAAGACTGAAGGCTTTGAAGTTGTCCAAAATTTCATTTTACTTTGCTCCACAATCAATGCCCATGGTAGCATTAGTTAAGATATCAAACAATGCTAATCACAGAGTTGCACAATTTTATGGGAAGGGGGTTGGTGAAGAAAATGGGAAAGGTCATGTGTGAAAACAATGTATTTACACTTTGTAAATAAATCAGTAATAATTTTTTAAAAAAAGAAATCAATGTATTGAATTATAAAAAGGGTTGCAAAAGCCCTCCTTAGTTTTAAAAACATGAAGATAAAAAAAAACCCAAAAAAACCCCAAAAAACATGAAGATAACACTTTGAAAAGTAAGATGTATTTAAATCTATGATAGTTTTCTGCCCAGCCCGGGACTAGAAAGGACTTCAGACAGAGCAAATTATCCTTCCCTCCCCTAAAGTAGTGAGCTCCTCAGCCAAGGTCACAGGGCTTGGGAACTGTGAGGGACTCGGGCAAGAAAAACTCTTATCACAGCAATGAAAAGGAAGAAGAAGACTAACTCAAATTTCATACAAAAGCAAAGCAAGATATCACCCCTAAAAGTGATGAATACACAGAATCAATAGATCTTTTATATATAAAAAGTCTGATGAAACTCCCTGATACAGAATTCAAAAGAATAATAATCAAATGTGTTCACTGGGTGAAAGAAGTAAAATACATAAATAAATAAATACATAAATACATACATACATACATAAATAAATAAATATTTTAAAAGCAGGAATGTACATGCAAAACCCAAGAGGAACTTTAAAAAGCAATATAAGAAAAACTAGACAAAAACCAATAAGGCATTAAACACCCTAGGAAAATAAAGAAACAGCAGTCCAGAATAATAAGGCCAACATCTCAGAAGCTATCAATATTTTTAAGGGACAGAATTGAAGAAAGGGAGGACAGAATCAGCACAACAGAAGAAAGAGCTTTCAGCACTGATGTACTAGAGCAAAAAAAGCAGGGGGTGAGAAGGGGGTGGAATTAAGAAAGGCCAAAAATAACGTGGGAAAACTTCAAGAGGAATAACACACACATAATTGGAATTGTAGAACAGAAATAAGAAGATAAAAAGCCCCTGAAAAAGTTGTGAAAGAGTTACTAGAAGAAAAATTTCCAGGGATAATGAAAGATGAGGAAATAGACATCTAATTAGCTGAGTTTTAGAACTCGAAAGAAAAAAAAAAGAACATGAAGGCATAGTATAGTCAAATTTGCACAAAGACAAAGATAGAATTCTGAAAGTGGCTAGAGAAAAAAGAAGAGTAACCTAAGTGGAAATCAAATAGGATTATTAAGCCTCAATTTCTCAGTAGAAACCAGGTGAATAAGAAGACAGTGGAACAACATATATCAAACAATTGAAGAAACAATTGTCAATAGAGAGTACTGTACTATCAAAGCTGTCCATTACATAGAGTGGAGAGATCAAGATATTCTCAGATAAATAGAAACTATGAGACTCATGAAAACAAGATCACTGTTTGCAAGGAATACCTAAAAGAAGTCTATCCCACAAAGACATCACAGAAAATGGATGGATAAAAGTAATCAGCAAAAACACAAAAAAGAACCCAACAAAACGATAGCAGTAAAGCCATGCCACTCAATAATTACAATGACTGTGAATGGTTTAAATACACTGTTGTTGTTGTGGACTGTGGAGTTAGACCGATCCATAGCTGGAGAGTTTAATCGCACAGGCGGAAATTGCCCATCCTTCTCCCGCAGAGCAGCTGGTGGCCCCAAACCACATACTTTTGGGATTGAAGCACAGCTTTTTGCCACTGGGCCACCAGAGCTCCTATAAATGCACTAGTGAAGACAAAAAGAATAACATATTGGATTAAAAAAAATCCAAATTCATCAATAGGCTGACTATAAGAGACACATCTAAAAAAGTGAAGACAAAGACAGACTAAATATCAAATGGGAGGGGGTAAGGAATACCATGCAAATAAAAACCAGAAAAAAGCAAAAATAGAAATTATATAATAATCTCTGATAAAATAGATTTCAGGATAAAAACCTACATAAAAGACAAGGAAGGGCACTTTAATAATGGTTAATAGAACTAAAGGACATAATGGTAATAAATATTTAAACACCAAATAATAAAGCTGCAAAATAAACAAAGCAAATATTAATAGAACTGAAAAAAAAAACTATAACAAATATGAAAGGCTAGAGGAAACAGATAAAAGCTTAGACAATTACAGACTACCCAAACTTAAAGAGACTTAAAGAGAACATCTGAACAGACATATCACAAAAGAAGAAATTGAACAGGTCATCAAAAACCATAATAAAAAGTCTTAGACCAGATGACTTTACCAGGGAATTTTTTATCAATCATTCAAGGAAGAGCTGTCACCAATTCTACATAAAGTATTTCAGGAAATAGAAAAAGGAGTACAATCAGATTCATTCTCTAAATGGAACATATCCCTGATGCCAAAGCACAGAAAGACATCACCAAAGACAAAGCTGTAGACCAATATCTCTCATGAACATATATGTAAAAATCCTTAAAATACTAGTCAATAGAATATAACAACGTATCAAAATATATCATCACCAAGTGGAAACCATTATAGGCATACAAGGATGGTTCAACATAAGAAAAACAGTGTAATCCAACACATCAATAAAAAGGCTATTGGCAAAACAGAAACGAGGCAAGGATACCTACCATCCCCATTTTGATCTAATACATTGGAAGTTTTAGTAAGAGCAAGAAAGGAAAGAGAAGTAAATAAGAGGCATCCAAATTGTCAAAAGAGGAGGTAAAATTATATCTATATGACGATGATATGATAGTACAGTTGTTGTTAGTTGTCATTAGGTCAATAGCAATCGTATAAATAACAGCTCTGAACCCTGCCCTATTCTGTGCCAACCTCATGATCTCTGTGGAAGAGTATTATACATAACGTCAACTGCCAAAACCCAGATATCTCTGTCCTGAAAAGGGTGAAACCAAGATATTCTTGGAGGTAAGGATTTGGAAGCTCTGTCTCAAGTATTTTGGGCATGTCTTCAGGAAGGATCAGTGCTTGAAGAAAGACATCATTTATTTTGTGTGTGTGATTATTCTTTTTTTAAAATTTATTTTTTATTTTATTAATTTTAATGAACATTTACAGGGATTTTGGGTCTTCATTCCTTCATTACTGCACCATTCTCTCTACCCTCCTCCCCAGTTTGTTCTTCTTCCCCGCCATCCGAATGTCTGTTTTAATTGTCCAATTGCCACAGTGCTTGTCAAAGTCGGTTCTGATTAATCTCCTTTGTCGGTGTGTCCTTTGCCATTCCCTATCACTCCTCCCTGAGAGAGACTTCACCCTGATTCATAAGGAAAAGGGGATGGCGTATTCTCTTAGCTACTTCCTGCTGAAAAGGGACGCTGTGGGTTTCAGGGTGAAGATCTTCTCTCACTACTCTAAAGGGCCCCTTTGGCAGTAGGAAACACATAGACTATTATGGAGATTGATTTTGGAATTTAGATGCACTCTTATTAATTGTGCTTAGCCGTACATGTTCATATCCCTGAAGATGTATCATGGGGGGGTTGCAACCTAGAAGACACAAATTTAACTAACAAGTTATAAGTACATGAGTCAAAAATTATGGAAAAGTAAAAGAAAAGATTCTTTCATTGTTTTACAAACCCTCCCCCAGGTCCCCTCCACCGTGTAGCCCTCGCTCTACACTCCTGTGATGACAGAAATACCTAGTCACATATCTGAAAGACATCATTCTTAGAAGGGTGGAACATCAGTACAGGAGAGGAAGACCCTGGATAAGATGGATTGACACAGTAATTGTGGCAATGGGGTCAAGCATGTCAGAGATAGTGAAGCTGACTCAGGATAGGACAAGGCTCAGAGCCATTGTTCACAAAATCACTGTAAGTCGTAGGCAACTAGATGACACAAAAACAAACAACATTTCTCTACTGGGAATATAACCTAAAGAAATCATAGCCATGGCAAACACAGATGTATGCACACTCATGTTTATTGCAGTATTATCCACAAAGTGAAGAAATAGAGGCCACCCTGTGTGCAAGTCAACAAACGAATGTATAGAAAAACTGTGGTACATTTATATAATGGAATATTATACAACACTGAAAAAATGACCTTGTAAAACACTATACAACATGGATGAGTCGAAGGCATTTTTACTGAGTGAAATATCTCATTTGCAAAAATACAAAAATTACATAAGACCACTGTTAGAAAAAAAAGGAAGGATATGAGATAGGGAAGAGAACAATTAAAGTGGGGATAGATAATGAACACTATACAGGAATAGGTGAACAGAAGGACTATCTGAAAGGCATGGACTATTAGACATCTGTATGTATAACAATTAGCAATATGGAACAAGACAAGTATCACAAAGTGAATTGAGAGAAAAGGAGGGAGGAAATGTGCATCAATGAATAAATGAAAACCCATCCTTCCTGTAAGCTTTTAACTAAAATGAACAATTTTTTAAAATCTCTGATACAGCGACAATAGAGCATATGTAAACACATTACTAGTGGAAATATTTGAATAATAAAACCATCAGTGATTATACTTTTCCTTATACATTTTGATTTTTTTTAAATTTTGAACTTTATAATAAAAATAAAGAAAAATGTAATAAACTTGGCAGAGAGGATAATGGAAATGAATTTATAAAAATAACTTCCTTGATTCATAGGTTTCTACTGATATTCACAGAGTTTTCAAGGGCATATTATTTCAAAAGTAGATGGCCGTTTCTACTTCTTGGTCTGTCGAGGCCTGGAAGCTCCACTGAAACCCATACAGTCAGGGGAGACCCTGCTCCTGTTTGAAATACTGGTAGTATACCTTCCAGTATCAGAGCACACACAAGCTACCACAGTATAGCAAACTCACAGTTAATTGGTGAATTACTCAAATTGTGTAAGTGCAGTTTAATTCTTTATGAAGAATTCTTACTTTATATTTTTAAATTGAATCACCCATTTAATATTATTGTGTGACAGATTTTGTGCAACCCAGTAGAGGTACAATAAAGAACATAACAAAGAGGATCCTCTTCTCATTTGCCATCTACAAAGTGTAAGCTTCTTGAGCAGGTGTTAACGTAAAATATTTTAGTATAAAATTCTGCAATTGTAGGTTCTAAATGAATATGTTAGGTTCATTTGTGGTTTTGTTTTTTAAAAAATATTCTCAGCTCTCAGAAGCATACAAATCATATTGTCTAGAGGCTTGAGTCTACAGATGCCAACGTAGTTGGACAGCTTACCCAGATCATTAGATAATTACACAAGTAGAACTCTTTTTTAAAAAAAAATATTTTTTTTTATTGGGAAAAACATATTGAGGGTACAAGGAGGTGAGGGTTGGGGGAAGAAGGGTGAGGATGGGCCAGGATGCAGTTGCAGAGCTGCACAGTTTGGTTGGTGGGGGGAGCAGGTGAAGGAAATGATGAGGGTCCAGTGGGTACCAGATGCTACAGAGGAATGACAAGCATTTTCCAATAGTAATTAAACCAACTGTCTTATTGATTTGGGAATTGGATGCCGACTCTCTGGCTTCTTCATGATGAACAGGGGCGTAGATGTAAAGGGGGGAAGGGAGGACGCTTTATCACCTTACTGTTGGTCTTGGGTTAAAGCTGCTTGCCTTCTTGCTCTGTTAGAAGATATTTTCCTGTCATTTGCTCCCCTCTGGACTGCTAAGTGTTTTCCCAGGCGGGTCCAGTACGGATGGCTGATTGAACCCAGAGGCTCCATCCTCCTTTGCTTCCTTAGCTGTCAGTTGTATTTCCTTTTTGTCACTGGCACTGGGTTCAGGGTCAATTCTGGAGTAAAACTCAGAATTAAGGTTACCTGTAGGAAAGGGAGCAAACCTAGAGAGAACAAACTTGTGAGTTACAAATAGAAGAGCTTTGAGGGTGTTGCTTTCAGGTTTACTGGGGAGGGGGGAGGGTGGCAGAAGGTGGCCTAGGTAACATTCTCTGGATACCATAGGCATTCTTTTTTTCCCTTCTCCTTCCCCACCCAGGGGTCAGATGGCACAATCTGGGGACTGAGGAGCTCACCCTGAGGGCTGCAACGGCTCACCCCGAGCCAGGGGCCAAGCGCAGCCTGCCCCGGGCAGAAGGCCATGACGGCTCACCCTGAGAAGGGGGCCGAGGGCAGCCCGCCCCGGGCAGGGGGCCGAGGGCAGCCCATCCTGAGCAGGGCAACACCCCCCAGGACCTGGCTGGTATACTCCCCCTCCAATTGCCCCTACCCCAGTCTGGTCCCGTCGCCTGACTGAGGACTCTGTGGTCAGGGATAGTGTTTCCAATTCCAGCACTGCCACTCAGTGGTCATACTATATTTTGAAGTAGGTGTCACTGCCCTCCCCCTTTATATATGATAAACGGAACCTGAGAATTGTGAACAGATTCCCCCCAGGTCTAACCATCTTTTGGCAGAAGCATTCAATAGAACAAAATATGTGGTGCATTTAGGATGTTGGTCCTCTTGTGCATGCTGCCACTGTTAAGGTCATCAGACTCACAGTGACTTTCAGCAATCCATTGCATAGGTAATCGTCCTCTTTGGTCTGTCCAATGCATAGGTAATTGTCCTCTTTGGCCTTTCCAATGCATAGGTAATCGTCCTCTTTGGCCTTTCCAATGCATAGGTAATCATCTTCTTTGGCCTGTCCAAGGAAACCCAAACCTGCAGATGGCGGGCATGCATCCCATCCCCCACCTCCTACGCAGGCAGCCAGCAGGTGCGCGCCCCCCCCCCCAGTGCGGGAGGCCTTCAGGAGGCACGCAGCCCCCCCAGCACAGGCAGCCGTTGGGGGCGCGCCCCCCCCACCCCTCCGCACGGGCGCTCAGTGGGTGTGCGGTCCTTCTTGTGCGGGCGGCCGGAGGCACCCGCTTCCCCCACAGCCCGCCATCCTGCCTCCAAGAATTCTCTCCAGTACAAGACCACCTTGCGGCAGTGTGGTGGCTTCACTGTACCAGTCTTGAGGAGGGCCAGTGGCCAGCATCCATCCTGGGTGAGGGAATCCATTCGTTCAGGCTGTGGAAGCCTCATGGAGCTGCAGCAGCTGTTCGGCAGGCATGGGCTTGGGGGGGGGGGGAGCCACGAGACTCACCCATTTCTCCTTGGGAATCCTTGAATTTCTGTTGTTGAGCTTCAATCTTCACTGAGGGCCAGTCATCAACTCTTTAAGTGTTCAATTATCAATAAGCTGAAGTCTGTGGAAGGCCATAATGGCCCTGCTTTAAGTGGTTCATTACTACCGCAGCTCACCACACTGTCTCTGCCTCTGCCGCCATCTTGGATCCTCACAAGTAGAACTCTTAACTTCAGGCTCACAGTATTTTACACTGTTATGCTCTGGCATGTCTAGGAATATTATTTTTATAGAACATTTTATGAAAAAAAAAGACAGCTATATGTATATATTAGTGTATACTGTGTTAGACTGCTAAGAGCCGGACAACTGAAATCCACTAGTAGCTATGTAGAAGAAAGATGAGTAGTATCTTTCCATAAAGATTGTGCTGTTGTTGTAAGGTGTTATATAGTTGAGTATGAACCATAGAGACCCTGTGAATGGCAGATCTGGACTCTGTCCTATTCTGTGTCAATCTCACAATCCCTGACACACTTGAGCCAATTGCTGCAGTCACTGTATCAATCCACTAGGCTTATGATCTTCTTCTCCTTAGTTGTCCCTCCACCTTTCCAACCATGATGTCCTTCTCCAAGGAATAGTCCCTCCTAGGCACATGGAAACCCCACAGAGGACCACCAGGAATCAGAATTGACTCCATGGTAGTGGGCTTGATTTTGTTCTTTTTTTATATCATAAGTAATATAAATATTGTTGTTCTGTGCAATTGAGTCGCCTGCAATCCATTCCGACCCTGAGCCATTCTCACCACTTCTGACACAGAAACTCCCATTGCCCCTGTCACTGTATTAATCCATCTCATCCAGGGTCTTCCTCTCCTGCCCTATTCCTCCACCCTTCCAAGCATGATGTCCTCCTCCAAGGACCAGTCCCTCCTGGTCATGTGCCCAAAGTATGTGAGACAGACCTTCAAAATCCTAGCCTCCAAGGAGAAACTTGGTTTCACCCTCTCCAAGATAGACTTATTTGTTTTATTGCCAGCCCATGCTACATTCAAGACTCTTCTCCAGCACCACAATTCAAAGGCATCTATTCTTCTTCTGTCATCCTTAGTCATTGTCCAACTCTATGAAGCATAACATGTAATTGAGAAGACCATGGCCTGGATTAGGTGTACCTTAGTCTCTAAACTGACATCGTGGCTTTTCAGCACTTTGTAGAGGTCTCTGACATCAGATTTTCCCAGTGCAATTTGTCTTTTTATTTCCTGGTTACTAGTATTAAGAGTGTTGATTGTGAAGCTGAGAAAGCTGTAATTGTTAACAACTTCAATCTCTTCTCTATCTATCATGGTGCTGCCAATTGACCCAGTGGTAAGAATCTTTATCTTCTTGATGTTAAGCTTCAATCTAGATTCAGCTTGAAATAGAATATTGTTAGTGAAGTGCACATACAAGAAAGACCTGTTAATACCACTGTCATTCAAATTTATGCACCAAAAACTACAGCTAAAGAGGAGGAAATAGAAGATATAAATAGAAGTTACTTTAAAAATGTTCTCACTGCTATCTAGTTGGCTCTGGCTCGTAGAGACCCTTTATTGGTTTTCTGAGTCTCAAAACTCCCTAGGGACTGACTTTCTTTCTCTTACAGGGTCACTAGTTGATTCAACCACTAGGAAAGTGTGACCTTTGGGTAAACAGCAGAACTCAGTTCAGAGTAATTCACTCTAATATTACTTTTTAAAACCCTCATAAATATTGCTTAAACCACCAAAATATGAGAAACTGACACATTTGAGTTGAAGGAGTAGAGGATCATCAGTAAAAAGACCTTCAATGACAATGATTGACACTGCAGCAACAGGCACATCAATGATGATGAGGATAGAGTGTGTTTTATTTTCAAATTCTAAACATACCAAAATTAGTACCACATAAACCACACAAATACACACACACAAACAAAAAAAAGCCTAGGTCAAAAAATGTCCCAAAACTTCCATCTATTGTGCCATTCCATTCTCAACATTAATTGCTCCTTCTCCTCCTACCAGCACAAACCGCCCATCCAGGTTGTTGGGCTCAGAAAACTGCTGGAAAATAATCTAAAGCTTATGCAGCTGTTGATGATGATGGAGATTGATGATGAATGGCAGGCAGGACAGCTGATGCAGGTTAGGAGGCCATCCCAGATAAGACGAGTGAGAGACAGAGATAGAGACATGGAGACTGTGAAGGGGAGAGAGAGACAGCCATAGAGAGAGAAACAAGAAAGAGACAAAGACACAGAGAGACAGAACCCTCTTATGTGTCCAGATGCAGTCTTCTTTTATCAGAGTGCCGAAGCATAGACTACATGTTCAGAGGAACTAAGGGTGGCGATTTGGGCCAGGCCTTTTAGTAGAGTGAAGTCTCAGGATATCAAGGGACAGAAAAGCCATTTTGGAAAGTAAACCCTTGAAACCACAGTATAGGATTGGGCAAGGGTCTCTCATACTTTAGGGTTGTTATGTATCAGAATCAACCCTACACCTAATGACAACACCATTTTGACTCATGTAATGTTCTATACGGTCATCCTGGAATAAAATCTTCAGAGTGGAGAACCTAAGATAGGTGCTCTAAGAAGAATAGCTATATCAGAAGGTAAGTGCATCTATAATAAGGTGAAAGAAGGGGTGTGTGTTGCATACTATTCCATTTCTTGATAGCTGTCTACCTAATATTATCTTTAATAACAATACCTCAATTTTCCTAATAGCAAATCCTCTGTCCAAAAGTATTCTCCCAGAGACCCTTGCAGGTAGGGTCCATATGACTCAGTTTGGGGCAATGATGTATAATTAGAAATGACTGGGAAAGCTTATGTGAAGAGCAAACTTAACAAGTCTAGTAGTCTTTTGGTCCTCTTTCCACCTCTTCTTGTCAGAAATACATACATTTTGGCTGGTTTCAGTGGTCATTTTGCTATTTCACTCATGAAATTTATAAGCTATTAATGGCAGGACAGAAATAAAGTAATATTCTAACTGGGTCTCTGGCTGGTTTATGAAGTAGCTACTCCCTCCTAGATCAACCAAGTACAGTCTTATGTATGAGTTTCTGCATGTGAAATGCTTCTTTTATGATTTTCTCCTTTTTTCTGTAAACTGGTGGAGGGTTGCTAAAGGAGACAAAGACCCTCAACCAGGTGGATTGACACAGTGACTGCTGCTGCAGGCTCTTGGAAGTCAGGAAGTGTGAGGATGGTGCAGGATAGGATAGGGTTCAGATCTTTTTTCATAGGGTCACAACAATTCTAAAAGATGAACACCCTTCTTTTGATTTTCCTAGAGTTGATTTCAGGAAAAGAAAGCATTGTTTTTAGACCTTGATTTCAACAGTCAGGCTCAGAAGGAAATTGAAAGAGGCCACATTAACTTCACTTATTCATTATACATCTATTTAGTGACAAGTAGTGGAAGTATCACTGTTCTGAAACATCACCTAGGACCCACTGTACTTATGACTCAAGGCCCATATGTGACATACATTCTTTAATAATGGCGTCTATCTAAATACAGTCATTGGATTCTGTAAGACTATTAATCAGAAATTACTTAGGTTGCTTCAGGCAGTGGATGTTCCACAGTTTAACACGGGAACTAACACAGATTGGGTGATTTTTGCCCACTTGACGAGACACTTTTAAAAAGGAATAACTTACCTGGAAACAGTCTTCTTCGCCTCAAATTCAGTCTGAATTATAAAGTCATTCTCATCTCTTCAACAGAGCAGCTATAATACCCTGAAAGAGAAAAGAAGTCCTCATATAGGAGGCAATTGTGGTCTTTGCTTCACAGAGCAAATGTTCTTCTCTGTGACCACATCTGTGTAGTGAGAGTAGCGGGAGCACATACTATATTAAATGAAGGAACAACGGTTCATTTGCATCTAACTTTCACGTTTTTATTTTTACAAAACATGACCTTTTTCTATTGTTGAAGACTATACTAAGTGTAATCTTCAAGCAACTGTATACTAAGAAAATTCTTAGTAGAACTAGAAGCTCTGGTGGCATAGAGGTTGTGTGTCATTCTACTAAAATATTGATAAAAAATAGCCATGCAACACAAACTCTTTTTCTACAAAACCCCTTACATAAGAGCAGATAAAGCACAAAGGGCTGGTCAATTGTGGATACTCAAGGACTGGAATCTGTATTTGAAAAGTCTCACATGAGGCATGCATATTTTTCTTCCACACTTTGGGTATGTCGCTAGAAGGGGTCATTCCTTGGGAAAAGTCATCATACTTGGCAAGGTGGCAGGTCAGCAAAAGGAAAGAAGACCCTTGATGAGATGGATTGTCACAGCGAGTGAAGCAATGGTCTTAAGAATGTCAGAGATGATGAAGATGGCACATGATAGGACCAGATTCAGAACTGTTGTTCATAGAATTGTTATGAGTTGTACTTGTCTCAATAGCACCTAACAACAACAGTGCAAGGCAGAGCTGACCCATCTCTTATTCTTCCCACAGATTGCTAAGTGACAGAGAAAAGAATTAGAATAAGTAGCACATTCTATGGCATTGAAATAAATTAATATGCACAGACAGCTCAACTGAAGAGGACTTATCTGGTATGGTAATGATGGAGGTTCAACTCATTTACCAGTCAGGGGTCTGTCAGATAACATATGGTAAAATCAAAGTGACTAATTTAAAGGGAGTTTATTAAAGGGACTCTATACAAAGACATATAAGGTGTGGGGAATATAAGGGATGGAATAGTATCCTGTAGTTTGTAGTAGCAGGGAGCCTTCTGGCAGTGAGGGATGGGGAATTAATAACCTGACTTTCCTTTTCTCTCAACTTCTGATTTTGTGAAGGCCCTATCTTTTAGCTGAGCCCAAGTGAAAACTACTGAACAAGGAACTCCATTGTTGGAGCCCATTGTTCAGCCTCCTTTGGAAAAAACATAATGGAAAAAAGTGGGGAGTGGATCTTAAAGAACAGAGATGTCCAGCATATTCCACATGTTGTTATGTTGATATTATGCACCATCTAATCAGTTTGACATTCTTCTAGGTGGTATAGCACTGGTCTGTATATTGCTGTACAGAGGTAACTCGTGGTTGCTGTGAGGCTGAACTCTGGGACACTTATGTGCCAAACGTGTTAATGGTTACCCATGGTCAACAGTGTTTGTTGGAGCTTCCCAACTAAAACAAGCCTGGAAGGAGGAGCGGCATCCACGTCCGAAATGGCTTGCCTCCGGAAACTCTATGTACAACCAGTGCTCAGGCCTTTCATTCATAGGGTCACTATGAGTTTCTACAACTCGACAGCACCTAACAACAACAACAATAACAATCAGTTTGAGGACTAGGGTGCATCTGATTCAGACCATAGTCTTTCTGATTACTTGCTATGCATCTGAGCGCTAGACAGTGAATAAGGATGACAGAAAAAGAATTGATGCCTTTGAGCTGTGGTGTTGAAGAAGAGCACTGAACATCCCATAGACAGTCAGGAGAACAGATGGACCTTGGAGAGGGTGCAGCCGGAGTGCTCTTTGGAGACTAAGATGATGAGGTTTCCCCTCACCTACTTTGGGCATGTTGCTAGGAGGGGCTAGTCCTTGAAGAGGAACATGATGTTGGGAAGGGTGGATGGTTGGTCAAGGAGAAGACCCTCAACCAGGTGGACTGACACGGTAACTGCTGCAATGGGCTTTTATGTGTCAGAAGTGTGAGGATAGATCAGGATTCAGATTTTTTTTAATTTATAAGGTCGCTATGAGTCATACTCAGCAGCACCTAACAGCAACAGTCAGAACTGACCCACAGCTGGCCCTCCAGGGAGTTTTAGAGGAAGTTAATCTCATGAGAGCTTCAGAGCAGCTGGTGGATTTGAACCACATATTCTTTGGGTTGCCAATGCAACTCCTTAACACTAGGCTACCAGAGTTTCTTAAAAACAAACAAACAAACCCAAAAACGTCATTGAAAAAACCATTCCCAGATATTTGGGCACATTTTGGAGACTTAAGAGAGTTATTAGAGAATCCAGGGACCTTTAGGAATTACCACCCTAGTGACAATTCACTAAAGTGGGATTGGGTAAGCATTGTTTTAGGGGATTTTTTTCCCCCACTTCCAGAGATATGGCCTCAAAACATCAGAAAGTAGAGAAGCAATTCTGCAGTCTTACCTTTAGTCTTCATTTTCTTTTTTTTTTTTTAATGAGATAAGAGAGAGTAAAGACAGGGGGCCAGCAGTCCTGATGACTGAAGTGCCCAAGCCATGCCTCTCTGTATATTTATTAAGAATCATCAGTAAGGTGAACAAAGAATAATCACAAGGGAGTAGAAAACAAAAGCATAGGATCATGGGGAAGTCTTTTACAGACAAGGTGGAGTTCTTTATTGTTTACTTTATGCTTGCTCTGGAAACCCTATGAACCTGGAGAGAGGATGAGAGACACACAAGTGTTGAGGACTCGCCTTCAAAGGGTCGCTATGAGTCACCCGCGACTCTATGGTACTTAACAACAACAACAATCTGAGGAGGGAGGGATTCAGTAAATACAAACTAAGAAGTATGTTGACTCTTAAGGAATTCCTTAGTGCCCCTTGATGAACTCCAGCTTGTATTACGCCTCCCTTATATCCTGATATGTTGTTTGTTGTTTGATGCCGTCAAGTCGCAGAAGACTCATAGCAACCCTATGAACGAACAGCCTGAGCACTGTTCGTACACAGAGTTTCCAGAGGCAAGCCATTTCGGAAGTGGATGCCACTCCTGCTTCCAGGCTTGTTTTAGTCAGGAAGCTCCAGTCAACACTGCCCACCATGGGTACCCATTACCACGATTGGCACATCACTGTCACAGTGTTCAGCATCACAGCAACCACGAGTTACCTCTGCACAGCAACACACAGACCAGTGTTATACCAAATAGAAGAATTTTTGACAGGAAGACAATTTGAACCTGGCCAAGGGCCACAGATGAAAATCACCCACCTTCAGCTTGGTAGCATAGCTTCCTTTCCACTAGGCCAACGTAGCTCTCTCTTAGCATTTGGTTTATTATTAATATTGAATTTGATATTCGGCTCCCCACAGTGAAAGGAACCCTGATGCATACCATTCCTGATTGTAAACCATGCCGTATTCGCTTACTCTGTTCAAATGACTGTGTCTTGGTCAATGCAAAGGTTCTGCATGAGCATAACACCAAGTGTCCTGGAGTTTTCATTCTTTACAATTCTAACCATTGGTTACAATCCACATTTTACATAGTTAACTAAACACAGCTAAGTATCTTTCTGGTATTCTCTGCTTTCAGTCGAGGTCCATCTGCCATTAGCAATAATATCCCATCACACATCCTCCTCATGTATGAGGCCCTTTATTGCTGTTGTTGCTGTTGTTAGGTGTCATTGAGTGAATTACGACTCACAGCAACCATACGAACAAAAGATCTTAAACCAGTCCTGTCCTGTGCCATCCTCACACTTCCTGACACACAAGAGCCCATTGAAGCAGTCACCTTGTCAATCCACCTGGTAGTGGGTCTTCCTCTCCTTCACCAACCCTCAACCCTTCCCAACATCATGTCCCTCTCCAAGGAATAGCACCTCCTAGCAATACATTCAAAATATGTTAGGCGAAGCCTCCTGATTCTTGCCTCCAAAGAGCTTTCTGGCTGCCCCCTCTCCAAAACATAGCTATTCATTTTCTTGGCTGTCAATAGAATGTTCAATTCTCTTCTCCAACATCACAGTTCAAAGGCATCAATTCTTTTTCTGTCATCCTTATTCATTGTCCAGATCTCAGATGCATAGAAAATGATCACAAAGACCATGGCCTGAATCAGACACACCACAAAAGAAATCAAAAGACAAATTGCATTAGGAAAATCTGCTGTCGGGGACTTCTCTAGAGTACTGAAGAACAATGATGTCAGTCGGGAGACTAAGGTGCGTCTGATCCAGGCCATGGTCTTTGCAATTACTTGCTATGCATCTGAAAGCTGGACAATAACTAAAGATGACAGAAGAAGAATTGATGTCTTTGAGTTATGGCTTGTGAGAAGAATGTTGAACAAACATACTGTGGACTTCCAGGAGAACAAACAGGTCTGTCCTGGAGAGGGTGAAGCCAGTTTGCTCACTGGAGGCAAGTATTTTGAGGCTCTGTCTCATTACTTTGAGCACATGGCCAAGGGGACACCATGCTTGGAAAGGTGCAGGAACAGTACAAGAGAGGTAGACCACAGATGAGACGGATTGATGCAGTGACTGGAGCAATGGGATTAGGTCGTTGGAGATGATGAGATTGGCTCAGGATAGGGAAGCTTTCAGAGCTAATGTACATAGGGTCTCTATGAGTCACAGGTGACTTGATGGCACTTAACAACAACAGTTATTGTCTAACTTTCAAGTGGATATGCATCAAATGAAATTATTTGGCTTTGGGTTAGGTCCAAGAATAGGTTTTTTCCAACACAAGTAACTGGAGACTAGATAAATTGTGGGATGATATAAAGGACTTCATACAAAGAAACACAGCCTTCCATGTGGATTGCATGTCAATATCAAGAAAACAAAGATTCGTACCACTGAACCAATAGGGAATGTCATGATGGATGGAGAGGAGACTGAAACTGCCAACAGCTTCATCTTGCTTGGATCCACAATTAACACCCTTGGTATGAACAGTCAGAAAATAAGGAAGCACATTGCACTGGAAAATCTGCAGTTAGTGACTTTTCCAAATTATTGAGGAGGAGTGATGTCAGTTTGAGGACTAAGGTGTGTCTGATTCAGGCCATAGTCTTCATTTTCTAGGGATCCTTTCCAAACTCCTACTCCAGCAAAGGAACACAACCAACAACAACCAAGAAGGGAGCCCTAGAGTGGAAGTCTTTTTTTATCTTGAGCAGATTAGAGTTGCTTTTTATTTGTTGTTATAGCAATTCCATTTCCTTCTTAGAACTGATTTACATGTTGGGCACAGTAGTATATGTGTTGGGCTGTTAAGGAGAAAGCTGGACATGTGAATCCAATAACTACTCCAGAAAATAAAGATCAGGCAATCTGCACCTGTTATGACTTAAATCCAAGTTTTCTGTAAACTTTCATTAAAATATCGATTTTTTCTTCCACACTTTGGGTATGTTGTTAAAAGGGGTCATTCTCTGGGAAAAGTCATCATACTTGGCAAGGTGGCAGGTCAGCAAAAGGAAAGAAGACCCTTGATGAGATGGATTGTCACAGTGAGTGAAGCAATGGTCTTAAGAATGTCAGAGATGATGAAGATGGCACATGATAGGACCAGATTCAGAACCGTTGTTCATAGAATTGTTATGAGTTGTACTTGTCTCAATAGCACCTACAAACTACAGGATACTATTCCATCCCTTATATTCCCCACACCTTATATATGTCTTTGTATAGACTCCCTTTAATAAACTCCCTTTAAATTTTTTAAAAAGTGAGAAAAATTATCAACGACAGCAGATTTTTTTTTCTTGGAAAAGTGGAGCACATTCTCTGAGCTCAGATCAGGACACACTTGTTTTTAGTTTGTTTGTGATTGTCATGTTTGTCCTCATTAAGGTGAGACTTCAACAACCAGAGTTTACACTTTGAAAGCTATCTTTTACCTTTAAAATTAATAAATATTTTACTGTGTGAGATTTTAAAACACTTTGCATTTCCCAGCAATATTTCATATAATCATTATCTTTCACTAATGTTTAGTTGTCACTATTGAAACTATGGAATTGATTTAAAATTTCATCGTCTCTTCTACATTTATTGAGTGCCAATTTTTTCTTTTCTCTTTCCAAATGATTATTGAATGTATCTACTTGATTAATAATGGTTTTGGTGAAATGTTGAGACATTTACAATGAAATACTAATCTTAAAAATTCATGATACCCTGATAGAAATTAGAGATTACCCAAACAAAAAAGAAACCTTTAATATTGCCAGCAAATAGAAAATGAATGTAATCTGGTAGGACTGCAAGGCTTTCTTCTAGAAATAAGCATATGATTTTTTTTAATATACAGAGAAGATATTATGGTGACTGAAAATATGATCATATGTCAAATTACATTCATTTTATATTTGGCGGAATTCTTTTTTAAAGAAGAGTTAGCCATTCTTCCCACCCTTGAAAGGTTTTGCTATTAGCATGGACTCACAGAATTCATGCATTATAATGTAGCATTCACATTCATTTTCATGCTCAAATGATAAAATAATTTGTGCTTCTTCAAATTAGCTCCTGTGCTTAGTAATTTTTTTTTTCTGAAGAGAACTTACAGATTTTTTGCTGTATTTCATTCTATTATCAATATTCACGTTTCATGTTATTTAAGTAGCATCTTTTAATTTCACTTTAATATGTTTATTGATGGTATTAAAATGCAATTTTTGTATATTGATTTTGTATTCATTGATCTTTCCATGTTATTTTATTAATTTTAATAATTTATATTGAGATTATTTTGGACTTCTGTTTATTCAGACATATCATCTGAAAATAATTACAGTGGTATTACTTTCTTCCCAATATTTATACCTTTAATTTCACTTTTGCCTTTCTGTACTGGTTAAGATCTCTAGTAAAATGTAGATAATGCTGCTAGCAGGCATTCTCATATTGTTCTCAATATTAAAGAGAAAGATATTAACATTTCATTATTAAGAATGTTTGCTATAGGGTTTGGTAGATTTCCTTTATTGAATTAAGGAATTTCACTTTTATTACTAGTTTGTCACAAGGGTATTTCTTTCCCAATTTTGAATGGATGCTGAATTTTATAAAATATTATTAATCTATTGAAATGATCATGGGGTTTTTATCCTTCAATCTTTAATTTATTGCATAGAAGATATTTCCATCCTTAAATCATATGAATTTATTTTCCAAGTTAAACCTATTATAACCCACTGCAATGAGATAATTTATAATGTTATCTTTTGTAGGACTTTAGTAACTCAGTTAGCAACTTTGTAGGTTGTCCTTTAATTTTCTTTTCTCATATTCTGCTTTCTAGAATTTTGTGTGAAGGTTTTAAGAACCTACTGTAATGATTTGGAATCTTCTCCCAAGAGGTTTACAGCCTCTGAAATCTTCTGGAAGGTCAGTTATGAGTTGGTTCAGACATGACCACAATCAGCTAAAATGATTTGGGGAATGCCCTCTTTCATATATAAAATTAAAATGAGCAATATAAAAACAAACTAAATTTCCTAAAATTTCTCTTCAGGATTGGAGGGAGACTTCTCAATATTTGGATTATGCAGATGACACAACTTTGCTGAAAGAGAAGAGACCTTGAAGCACTTACTGAAGAAGATCAGAGAATATAGCCTTCAATATGGACTGCACCTCAGCTGCAAGAAAGGAAAAATACTAACCCCTGGACCAATAAATTCATTCTTATAGGTGGAAAAAAGACCGGTACTATCAAGGATTTCCTTTTATTTGGATCCATAATCAATACCATGGATGCCACAGTCAAGAAATCAAAAGAGGTATGCATTGAGAAAATCTGCTTTCAAAGACCTTCCCAAAATTCTAAAGAACAAAGCTGTCATTTTTAAGACTAAAGTGCACCTGGTACAAATCACGGTATTTTCAATTGCTTCACGTCAAGTGAAAGTTGAACAGGGAATAAGGAAGGCTGAAGAAGAGCTGGTGCTTTAGAATCCAGTGGTTGGCAGTGTATTGAAGCAACCATGGACTACTAAAAGTGCAAACAATGTGTTTTCAAAGTTGTGCAGTCACAGTGTTCCTTAGAGGACAGGATTATGAGACTTAAAGTAGTTTGGCCAAACTACCAGGAGGTACCAGTCTCTGGACAAGGACATCACGCATAGTAAGTAGAGGGTTAGAGACTGAGAGGAGGAGTCTCAGAGGAATGAATTTACACAGGGCCTGTTTTAAAGGGCTTGAGCACACTGTAGGTTTGAGGATGGTGTGGATTGGACAAGGTTTAGATGAGTTGTACATAAGATCACTATGAGCCAGGGCTAACTCAGCAGCATCTAACAACAACAGAAAACCCAATTTATTCCCTGTTGTTGCTGCTAGGTGCCATGAAGTTGACTATGACTTTTAGCAACCCTATTAACAAAAGATCTGAACATCACCCTATGCTGCACCATCACCACAACATCTGTCATATTCAAGTGCATTGTGGGAGTCACCAAATCAATCCATCTCTTTGACGATCTTTTTCTGACCCTACATTTCCCTGCGTGATGTCTCTAAGAACTGATTCCTCCTCAAAGTGTGCCTAAAGTAAGTGAAATGAAGTTTCACTATCCCTGCCTCTAAGAAGCACTCTAGTTCCACTTCTTTTAAGACAGATCTGTTTGCTTTTTTGGCCATACACGGTATATTCAATGCTCTTTGTCAACACCATGTTGGCATAAATTCTTCTTTGGTCTTCCTTCTTCCTTGACAAACTTTTAGATACATAGGAGACAAGTGAAAAGACTATGGCTTAAATGAGGAGCACCTCAGTCTTTAAACTGACATTCTTGCTTTTTAAAATTTTGAAGAAGTCCCTGACAGCAGATTTTCTCAATGTAGCATGTATTTTTATTTCTTGACTACACCATTCATCTTTTGATTTCTTGATTGCACCATTCATGTGTATTGATTGTGGACCCAACAATTTCAATCTTTTCTCCATCTATCATGAGGTTGTTTATTGATCTAATAGTGAGAATTTTTTGTTTTCTTGAACTTGAGATGTAACTCAAATTAAAAGCTGTATTCTTTGCTCTTCAGTAAATGCATCAAGTGTTCTACACTTTTGGCAAGTGAAGTTGTGCCATATACACAATACAGGTTGTTGATTAGTCTTCCTCCAATCTTAATGCTATAGTCAGGAAATAAGGAAATGATTGCACTGTGGAAAATTTGCAGTTAAAACCCTCTCTAAATTATTGAGGAGTAATGATGTCAATTTGAGGACTAATATGCTTCTGATTCAGGCCATCATATTTCCAATCACTTGCTATGCATCTGAGAGCTGGTCAATGAATAAGGATGACAGAGGAAGTGATGTCTTTGATCTGTGGTGTTAGAGATGAGCTCTGAACATGCCATGGACAGACAAAAGAACAAACAGTTATGTTTTGGAGAGGGTGCAGCTGGAGTGCTCTTTGGAAACAAGAATGAAGCTTTGCCTTGCATACTTTGGATATGTTAGTAGGAAGGGTTATTCCTTGGAGAAGGACAGGATGCTGAGAAGGGTGGAGGGTTGGTGAAAGAGAAGAAGACCCTCGATCAGGTGGATCGGCACTGTGACTGTTACAATGGACTCTTCTATATCAGAAAGTGTTATAACAGCACAGGACAGAACAGAGTTTAGATCTTTTGTTCATAGGGTCACTATGAGTTGTACTCAACTCGACAACAACAATCCTGATGCCACATTCTTCTTTGTAAAGTTCTTCATAAAGCTTCTTGAATGATTTTCTCAGCATACAGATTGAATAGATGTGGACAAAGGACAACCTTGACACCATTTCATGATTTCAAACTATGCAGAGTTCTCTTGCTCTCTTTGGATAAGTGCTTTTTGGTCTATGCATAGGTTTCAATAAGCAAAACTTATTTAAGTTTTCTGTGATTCTCATTTTTCTCATTGTTAGCCATAATTTATTGTGAGCCACACAATCTAATTCCTTTTCATATAATAAAAATGCAAGTAAACATTTTTCTTGTATTCTCCGCTTTCAGTCAAGATCTACATGAATCACAGTGATAACCCTTGCTCCATGGTCTCTTCTAAATCCAGTTTGAGTTACTGGTATTTCCCTGTTGATGCAAATTGTTCCAGTGATTTTAAAATAATCTTCAGCAACATTTTACCTACATGTGATAGTAATATATTCATACTTTTTGCATTCCAACTATTAGTTGATGTTTGCAGATGTTTCTCATAATTTTGAGTAACTTCTAATCAAGAACTCTACCCTTAGCATTATGTCTTTAAGTAGTAGTCTGCTACTCAGAAGGATTTCAAAGGCCCAATATTTCAGAAGTGGATACCCAGTCCTGCTCCTTCTCTTTTTTAATCTAACATCCACCTTCACAGCAACCTATGAATCATTCAAGTACCGTAATTGACAGTACTGCACTGATAAAAGCAAATAAAGAACAATCAAGCATGTACACTCATAAGCTATAAGACAGCAGTCAGCAAGCAGATCACTTCCTGATAACAATGAAACATAGACAGGCTTTCCTCTCTGACATTGGCTATAATGTCCCTCGTGCCACAGCCTCTTCTATATCCAGCTTGTATTTCTGGGAGGTCTCTATCATACTTTCCAGTCGTTTTTGGTTGCTCTTCAGCAAGATTTTCCTCGCAAGTGATGTTAGTGATATTGTTTGGAATTCCCACACTCTATTAGATCACATTCTTTGGGAATGGGAATAGAGATCTCTTCAAGTCAGTTGGTCCAGTGATTGTCCTCCAGATTTCTTGACACACCTGATAAGCACATCCAGGGCTGCATATGTTTGTTGAGACATGTCAGTTAATATTCCATCAATTCCTGGGGCCTTGTTTTTGGTGGTGTAAATGCTGGTGGTGGGGATGAGCTTAAATCCATTCTTAAGATGGTTTTTATATTCAGTTGGGATATACTTAAGGTCATATATTGGTTCTTGTGGACTTGGGTTTTTTTTAAATTAAATTTTATTTTATTAATTTTTTTTTTTTTAGATATTTGAAATACAACTTTATTCTGGTTCTAAACGAAAAGAATGGGAATGACAGTAACAAACAAGATTTTACCACGGAATATTGTGATTTGACTGTAGCAGTCCTGTATTTGAAACTCAAGAAGGAAACTGCCTTCCAAAACAGCTAAATATGCAGGTCCAAAAAATGAAGGGTTTTTTT